>NC_089756.1:18126225-18201225 GCF_040412425.1 Macrobrachium rosenbergii
GTTTTCCACGGTATATGTTGGTTGAGAGGACAGAAAGGGTTGTAAATATGGCCACAGCTATAAAGTTCTGGAATAGTTTGGCCTTGTAGAGAGAACGGGAGACCGGAATGGGGAAGAGTGTATAATTATGAGTTAGTGGAAAGAAGCAAGGAAGACCTAGAATGAGAAGGAGTGGTATTGGAATGGAAATCCCATAGTGCCCAGGATGAAAGTACAAGCAATATAGAAGTGGGTGGGACAGTGCAAGTAAGATATTTCATCTCAGTTTTGGTGAGCCTTCTGTGTAAATATGTGATGCGGCTGAAGTTATGGAAGCCTTTTTTTCAAATGAGGATCTCAAGGTCTAAAGATCGACCATGGTTAGTCCTTGACTCAGCAGCGTAGGTTGATTGTGGCAATTACTATTGTCTTCATGTTTTTTCTGGGTCCACCACCAAAAACACTTGCTCTGTCCTAAAGCACTGTTTTGCTAGAGTACATTTCTCCTGTGGTCATCCCAAGTTGGTCAAGATACTTACTCAGAGCATGCTTGATGATGCTGACGCCTTACTGATACAAGAACCCACCAACATTTTAAAGGATTGCTAATTCTTCTGCTTGTTTCAGTTTTACATATTATGGGTGTTATTATTAATGCTCACAATGTAGAGACATTCTTGATGAACTAACTCTGACGGTCATTCTTGTGTTGGAGTTTCCACACTGGAAATATAAAGGACAAGATGTTTGATATTTGGCCGAAGCATATCTAAGTGAGGTCTTCCCTTTCAGCAGCCAAGCCTCCAACGACTGTGTCAACTACAACAAAGGCTCCAACAACCACTAAATGGCCTCCAACAACTACATCGCCTCCAACAACGCCTCCGATAACTATATCGCCTCCAATAACGACTACAGCGCCCCCAACAACAACAATAGCGCCTCCAACAACAACTACATCGCCTCCAACAACGCCTCCAATAACAACTACAGCGCCTCCAACAACACCAACACCGCCTCCAACAACACCAACACCGCCTCCAACAGCACCAACACCGCCTCCAACAACACCAACACCGCCTCCAACAACACCAACAAACGCTCCTACAACCACTACAGGACCGACCCCTGCTGGTCGATAGCCTCTGCAGCCCCAGTTGCAGCATCTACAGGACATCCACGGCAGAATGGGAATCGTTCATTTGCTCTTTAATTAATTTTTAATTATGACTTGGTAATAAATAGCCGTTGACTTTTTTGTCTGTAGTATCTCAAGAGCTACATTATATTTAAAGACTCTTTTGGATTCTGTCACCAAGACAATAAAAGTTATGCAATGCAATTGAATAATTTTTTGCACCTTTAACTAGACCACAAGGTAATTTTAAAAAGTCTGTTTAGTTTGGTACTTATCGGTGGTTTAATTATTATAGATAAGTTAACCCTTTGTTCATGGTCTTTCACTTTTATGTACTAAATTATTATAATTCTGTATTACGTATTCTTTTACAAAAAAGCTGAATTCAGTTTGCAAATTAACTGACTAGTGTATAAACCCCTTTATTTGGTCAGGTAAATCAACTTTCACCAGCTCGCGTTTCTTCAACGTGTCCATTTGAAACCTGTCATTTCTAAAATAAATTCATTATTTTTTCCAACATAAATTGTTGACGATTGAGGTTTAGGGACAGCAGCCATTAAATTGTTCATGAAAGACCATTCTTTGGCCTAGTATATTAGCCTGCAATATATAGTATTACCCTAAAACTAATATTGACTATAAATTCGTGGCATACTCTTATGAAGTTTTTAGCAACCATTATTTGCAAACTTGCTGGCAGTTAGTATGGCTTGTTAACTCTAATTTTGTTCCTCTGGTTGTATAACTTGAGAAAATATTTCTTACTAAGGGATTCAGAGCCGATGAAACACGGTTTTTCTCCAACACCTTTTTATCAAAGCATCGGATAAAGATGAAAGTTGGCAAATGTATATTTTATAACCCTACCTAATTTTTTGGTGGTATTATTTAGTGCCTAAGTTCAATAGTTTGATATATATATAGAGTAAAATGAAGTTGCCGATGTTGGAACCGAGAATATCACAGACAGGGATCCTAAATCCATTTGTGACGTAAACGTATTTAGTCATGAGACTCCGTCCATCCACCAGGTAGGCAGTAACTTCCAGTAAGTCACTAACAGGTGAATGATATGCTTACACAGTGTAGGCTTCAATAAATTCGATAATGGCTAGCAGGATATAGAATTGTCCCCGTGGTTGCAAGACTGCATTTGTTCTACGGCTCGCCACTTTTTATACAAGCAAGAAGACCCGTGGCAAGATTTACTATAGCGTGAATAGGTAATTATTACTATAGTGGGTAATAGTTACTTGGAAACTCGCATCTCTTGCTGCAGCAAATAGAAGGCTACAGTGTCGAAACCAGAGGTAAAACAAAACAAACTGTCTTTTTTTCTTATTCCTGCCCTAAATAGATTTAGATCTAATAACAAATGAGCTATAGACTGGTTGATTATGTGGTTGAATTACATACTTTGAGTTATTTGTAAAGTAGAAACAATACGAATATCAAGAAAATGGAGGAATTCTAAGCTAAAATCTCAGTCCCAACAACTGCTGTGGAAGTTGCGATGAAACCTCCACAAAATAATAATAATAATAATTGAGAATGATAATGCAGTCAAGGAAACGATGACAAATCCTGCTAGCCATCATTGATATCGCTGAAGCCTAGGCTGGGCACAAATTTCAGTTAGTGAATATGTCATCGGCAAGTGGGCAGAGCCACAGTGAAGAGACGTTTTCCCCATATGCAAACTTCTCTTTACTGTGGGTGGAGCTCGTGACGTCATAGGTTAACGTCACTATTGTGTTCAAAACCCTTATCGGTGATTTTGATGGCTCTGGCATAGGAAACGCACTTTTACTCTGATAAGTACCAAAGCTGTTGAACTTAGGTACTAAATAATACTGCAAAAATTAGGTAGGGTTATAAAATATACACTTGGCAACTTTCACCTTTATCCAATGCTTTGATACAAAGGTGTTGGCGAAAAACCGTGTTTCATCAGCTTTGAACCCCTTATTCGTAAAATTCCTGTCAGTAGATCAAAGAAAAAAACTCTGTAGCTCATATTTTATTTTCAGGGATTAACTTGATCCCATAGATAGTATAACAATGAGGTCACTCCTTGGTCCAATATTTGCCAATACTCTACATGCCAATTAATTAACACATTTTTTTAGCAAAGCCCTGTCATATTAAACCAGTCATTTACATATGGTGCACTGATGACACTTTCTTTAGTTAGTGTTTCGTGAAGAATTATTACTTTAGTTAATAATATATAGCTTTTATTGCCAATGCCAAACCCAATAGTAGCCTTGTTGAATCTGTTTAAGAAATCTTTATTTGTAGCAAAACCTGCTATCCATCAACCTTATTTGCTCTAGTCATTAGAAAATTTCAGATTTGTGCTTGCCTGAATGCAAATGAAGTAAAATCTGATAATGGAAAACTACCCTCAAGCTTCGAGTACTTTTGTTCCCAAGATACTTCAAAGTTTTATCTTCAAGACTTCACCTCCGTAGGGGGTCGTTCCTTGAGTGCACCTCATGCAGTGCACTGTAGGCATTACTTAAGGTTCTTTGCAGCTTCCATTCGGTCCCTAGCTGCCACCCCTTTCATTCCTTTTACCATACCTCCGTTCATATTCTCTTTCTTCCATCTTGCTATCCACCCTCTCGTAACAATTGTTTCTTAGTGCAACTGCGAGGTGTTCCCATTACTATATCCTTTGTCCTTGAAAACAAGTCTGTGGATTACGCAGATGATGATACTCTATTTGAATCAATCACATCTGATCATAGACCTGTGGTTATTGATTGTCTTACAGAGACTTAGCTGAAATTACTTTATGGTGCAAATTATTGAGGAGTTAGTTTAACCTTAGCAGAACTCGAGTATGAGCATCATGAGGTCTAAGATATTGGATTTCCTTCCCAACCCCCATTCTAAACTTCTCATTTTTAATGCTTCTTTAACTAATGCAAGTCAGTTAGAGCTCTGCGCGCCATTCATGATCGCGAATTCACTTTTGAGAAACATATTCAGTCTACTTGTGAATCCTTCAAGATTTTTTAAGACATCTCCATCTTTAGGATGTATTTTTCCTTCTTTCATTCTGCCATGTTTTGAAAATTGTATCCCAATCCAGTCTTCAGCAGCTGACTTTCTTCACAAACTATTGGAGAAAACTTGAATTATTATAAATAAATTTCTTATAGCACATCTTAGTATTAATCTCCTGCACTTTCAGTTAGATCGTTGGACCTACTGAATAAACTGTTCTAAATTTTTAAGGAGAGGTTCAGCACCAGGCTTTAATAGAAATTTCATTCCATCTGTAACGAAATACAAGAGTAATTTTCCTAATGAAGCTGATTCGCTGGAACTTCAGAAGTCCGAAGTTGCTGCGAAGGCTTCTCTGTTGAGCAAGGTTACTGGAGTCTCACTGCATAGTTTTTTGCTTTTGTGTTATTTGTCTTTCTTTGCTGTTTCAGTTTTATAGTTTTCCTCTATTTTGTTCTACCCTACTGCAGTGGCATCGCTATAGGGGGACCAGGGGGGACCTGTGCCCCCCCCAGTCAGATGCTTGCCCCCCCAACTGGGCGCCCCCAGTTTAAATTTCCTTTGAAGCTAAACTTTAACCCTTATTACAGTATTTGGTATATTTGCATATAGAAGAGTTTAAAATTAATTGAAAATTGAGCTCTTATAATTTGAAATACAGGTTTACAAATTACTAATTCACATAGATATATATACACTCGAGAATAGTACATTTTACTAATTACAGAATTGGTACATTAGTTTTGTGTAATTTTCTTTGGCCCCCCAAAAAATATCTTGGCCTCACCTAGGCACCCCCACTGATGGGATGCCAGCTACGCCACCATCCTGCTGGGCTGCTTTCCTTATTAGGGCCGTAAGGCTTGTAGCATTTTGCTTTGCTCGGAATACCACTCATGGTTAAGGTTCGCAGTTTGTCTCAGGGTGCTTCCACACTACGGTAAAAAAAAATATATAACCACACATCGGCAACTTATCGCATACATATCACTTTTTTTTGGAAAGTCAACTACCATAGTGAAGAATTAGTCTTTGGCAATTGCCTGGATCGTATGAAGCCCTAGTAAGCCTTCGACTTGGCAGTAAGTTGCTGATTTGCGTGTATGACGTTTTACTGCAGTAGAATACAGTTGCTGTATTCTTTGAGGCGTTGAATTAAAATCCAGTGTCAAGATTTCAGGACACTTCTACTTTTGTGCTAATAAACACTTTTGTCTGTTTTCAGATTCGTTGTCGTTAATCCACTTAGTTCCTCCTTCAATAGCTCCACTGCACTGGCCCGAGTATTAATTAAAAAAAAGAACTGGACTGGTTGTGAAACCTATTGCGGATATTTCTTTCGAGTCAGATTGCCTCCTAATTCTCCCAGTAAAAGTAAGAACTCATTCACTCCGTTGTTGTAAGACATGATAAATTTGTTTTAATTATATGCTATGTCTAATCTTATTTATTTTATATATATATATATGTGTGTGTATATATATATATATATATATATATATATATATATATATATATATATATATATATATATATATATATATATATATATATATATATATATATATATATATATATATATTCAATCAGTAAGCTACAAACGTCCTTTTATATCCAATTCGCTCTACCTCGGAAATAATATATTTTCATATGTGTTACCAAAGGGGAATTTTTTAGTTGATAATAAGTTCGTCGTCTCGTGGCCTCGAACCAGCGAAGACAAGAACTCAGGACTACAGTGGACGCATTTTAACCCACGTGGCCAGCAAGTGAGGTATAAGTGGATATCGTCTTCCCGTATACAAATCGCCCGTCGAACTCAGGTGTTTTGTATTTGGAGACGATATTCACCCACCTCTGCCTTGCTAACCACGTAGTGCATTTGTCGCACGCAGCCATATTATGACTTTTTTTTTATCACATCACCGTGATTCATATTCAATCAGTAAGCTACAAACGTCCTTTAATATCCAATTCGCTCTACCTCGGAAATAATATATTTTCATATATGTTACCGAAGGGGAATTTTTTAGTTGATAATAAGTTCGTCGTCTCGTGGGCTCGAACCAGCGAAGACAAAAACTCAGGACTACAGTGGACGCATTTTAACCCATGCGGCCAGCAAGTGAGGTATAAGTGGATATCGTCTTCCCGTATACAAATCGCCCGTCGAACTCAGGTGTTTTGTATTTGGAGACGATATTCACCCACCTCTGCCATGCTAACCACGTAGTGCGTTTGTCGCACGCAGCCATATTATGACTTTTTTTTATCACATCACTGTGATTCATATTCAATCAGTAAGTTACAAACGTCCTTTAATATCCAATTCGCTCTACCTCAGAAATAATATATTTTCATATATGTTACCGAAGTTGAATTTTTTAGTTGATAATAAGTTCGTCGTCTCGTGGGCTTGAACCAGCAAAGACAAGAACTCAGGACTACAGTGGACGCGTTTTAACCCACGCGGCCAGCAAGTGAGGTATAAGTGGATATCGTCTTCCCGTATACAAATAGCCCGTCGATCTCAGGTATTTTGTGTTTTGGAGCGATATTCACCCCTCTGCCATGCTAACCACGTAGTCGTTTGTTACACGCAGCCATATTATGACTTTTTTTATCACATCACCGTGATTCATATTCAATCAGTAAGCTACAAACGTCGCTTTAATATCAATTTGCTCTACGTCGGAAATAATATATTTTCATATATGTTACCGAAGGGGAATTTTTTAGTTGATAATAAGTTCGTTGTCTCGTGGGCTCGAACCAGCGAAGACAAGAACTCAGGACTACAGTGTACGCATTTTAACCCACGCGGCCAGCAAGTGAGGTATAAGTGGATATCGTCTTCCCGTATACAAATCGCCCGTCGAAATCGGGTGTTTTGTATTTGGAGACGATATTCACCCACCTCTGCCATGCTAACCACGTAGTGCGTTTGTCGCACGCAGCCATATTATGACTTTTTTTATCACATCACCGTGATTCATGTTCAGTCAGTAAGCTACAAACGTCCTTTAATATCCAATTCGCTCTACCTCGGAAATAATATATTTTCATATATGTTACCGAAGGGGAATTTTTTAGTTGATAATAAGTTCTTCGTCTCATGGGCTCGAACCAGCGAACACAAGAACTCAGGACTACAGTGGACGCATTACTGATTGAATATGAATCACGGTGATGTGATAAAAAAAAGTCATAATATGGCTGCGTGCAACAAAAGCACTACGTGGTTAGCATGGCAGAGGTGGGTGAATATCGTCTCCAAATACAAAACACCTGAGTTCAATGGGCGATTTGTATACGGGAAGACGATATCCACTTATACCTCACTTGCTGGCCGCGTGGGTTAAAATGCGTCCACTGTAGTCCTGAGTTCTTGTCTTCGCTGGTTCGAGCCCATGAGACGACGAACTTATTATCAACTAAAAAATTCCCCTTCGGCAACATACTCGTATATGAAAATATTTTATTTCTGAGGTAGAGCGAATTGGATATTAAAGGATGTTTGTAACTTACTGATTGAATATGAATCACGGTGATGTGATAAAGAAAAGTCATAATATGCTGCGTGCGACAAATGCACTACGTGGTTAGCATGGCAGAGGTGGGTGAATATCGTCTCCAAATACAAAACACCTGAGTTCGACGGGCGATTTGTATACGGGAAAACGATATCCACTTATACCTCACTTGCTGGCCGCGTGGGTTAAAATGCGTCCACTGTAGTCCTGAGTTCTTTTCTTCGCTGGTTCGAGCCCATGAGACGAAGAACTTATTATCAACTAAAAAATTCCCCTTCGGTAACATATATGAAAATATATTATTTCCGAGGTAGAGCGAATTGGATATTAAAGGACATTTGTAACTTACTGATTAAATATGAATCACGGTGATGTGATAAAAAAAAAAGTCATAATATGGCTGCGTGCGACAAACACACTACGTGGTTAGCATGGCAGAGGTGGGTGAATATTGTCTCCAAATACAAAACACCTGATTTCGACTGGCGATTTGTATACGGGAAGACGATTTCCACTTATTCCTCACTTGCTGGGTGCATGGGTTAAAATGCGTCCACTGTAGTCCTGAGTTCTTGTCTTTGCTGGTTCGAACCCACGAGACGAAGAACTTATTATCAACTAAAAAATTCCCCTTCGGTAACATATATGAAAATATATTATTTCCGAGGTAGAGCGAATTGGATATTAAAGGACGTTTGTAGCTTACTGATTGAATATGAATCACGGTGATGTAATAAAAAAGTCATATATATATATATATATATATATATATATATATATATATATATATATATATATATATATATATATATATATATATATATATATATATATATATATATATATATATATATATATATATATATATATGTGTGTGTGTGTGTGTGTGTGTGTGTATGTATGTATTCATATGTATATATATATATATATATATATATATATATATATATATATATATATATATATATATATATATATATATATATATATATATATATATATATATATATATATATATATATGATTATGATAACTTTTGTAAGAGGTTTACTTATCACACATTACCACAGGTGAAAAATAAGAGACGGGGTGGAGGTCCTCACCGGTTTCGACTTTATTTTCAAGCCATTGACGAAGGACGATGCAGAGTATTAGAAGTCACAAATATCCTATATATACCACAGGAACAGTACTGATGAATACGCACAACCGTTTGGGACTACAGATCCACCCACAGGTCGGTGTCAAGGTAGGAGTGGCCTTCAAAACTCATTTGAAGGCCACTCATTTGGCTAAAAATCACAATATATTTTCAGAGGACAATACTGATAAACGTACCGACCATAGGAGACTACAGATCCACACCTGACAGGTGTCAGGGAGGCGAGGTTGGAAAACCCATTAGCACTGCTGCCCCTGTACTGCGTTTACTAATATGATAATCTTATTTCCATACATCTATACTGCCTACCTTAAAATTTAAACTATTTACAAATTGCTTTTGATAGTAAATAATCAAGTTTATACATCCCTTGACTGATATTCATATTATGGCTGTAACTTTCTTTTATAAAGCTAGATTCAATGATATTCCTTTCCAGTTCATTATTAGAATATACAATCCTTTTTGCCCCTTCCCAGTTGATAGCATAACTGCTCTCACTAACATGTACGAAAACACCACTGTTCCCCTGTGCATATCTCACATTTTTTATGCTGTTGTGTTCGCTTTTCCTGTGCTATACCCGTTTGGCCAATATAAAAGTTATCCCAAGACTTACATGGAATTTTATATAATACACACCCTTTAGTATTGTCGGGAGAGTTCTTGGTAAGTACAAGTTCAATGTTTTATTATTCTTAAATGAGACATGAACACCAAAATTCATAAGAAGATGGGGGTATCTTTCAGTACAAGCAAATTTTTGTGTTGTAAGGTTCTTTTGGTTTTGATACATAGCCTTTTTTGCCGCTTCTAATGCGTTGTTTAATACACTGTCAGGATATTTCAATTTGTTGCCTGTATTCCTAATCTTATCTTTTTCCTCATCAATATATTCAGGGCTACATACACGTAATGCTCTTAAAAACATAGAGGAAAACAACGGACAAACAATATGGTTAAGAAATCAGTGTTTTCATCTATGTTTTTAAGAGCAATCATGCTATCAACTGGGAAGGGGCAAAAAGGATTGTATATTCTAATAGCACACTGGAAAGGAATATCATTGAATCTATCTTCATAAAAGAAGGTTACAGCCATAATATATCAGTCAAGGGATGTATAAACTCGATCCTTTAATGTCAAAAGAAATATGTAAATTGTTTAAATTTTAAGGTAGGCAGTAGAGATGTATGGAAATAAGGTTATCATATTTGTAAACACAGTACAGGGCCAGCAGTGCTAATGAGTTTTCCAACCTCGCCTCCCTGACACCTGTCAGGTGTGGATCTGTAGTCTCCTATGGTTGATACGTTTATTAGTATTGTTCCCTGAGAGTATATTGTGATTTTTAGCCAAATGAGTTTGAAGGCCACTCCTACCTTGACACTGGCCTTTGGGTGGATCTGTAGTTTCAAATGCTGTATATTTTCGTCGGCACTGTTTCTGTAGTATACAGTATATATTTGTGACTTCTACATTAATACTATGTCTCAGTTCTTCGTCAATGACTTGGAGATAAAGTCGAAACCGGTCAGACCTCCACCCTGTCTCTTATTTTTCACCTGTGTTGATGTGTGATATATATATATATATATATATATATATATATATATATATATATATATATATATATATATATATATATATATATATATATATATATATATATATATGTATATGTATATGTATACATACATATACTATATATATAATATAGATAAATAGATAGATAGAAAGAGAGAGAGAGAGAGAAAGAGAGAGATTTATCAAATTCGTTAGAAAACTGATGCCCCTTTTGCCTTGTCCATAAAGATTTATGTACAATAATAATAATAATAATAATAATAATAATAATACGAAATATGTATCACACACTCCGATCGTATGTGGACCAGAAGTTTACCTCACGGATTATTATGATTATGGTGTTCTGTTTCCTGTTTATTTTATTTTAATTTATTTATTATTATTATTATTTTTTTGTTTGCGTCTGGGCATCAAAGGCAATCTCTGATAACACTGACAATCCTCCATCATTTGATATCCACGAGTCCCTGTTTCTTCGTCACTTTTTATATTTGATTTAAAAGTTAACCTGAACTGCATTAATTCCTTCACCGTGAGTGCGATGTGGAGTAAAGGCATTGGGAGGCCTGGTGTGGAATTGTGGTAGGCTAGCTGTTTGACTAGTGGAGACGATACCTAGGAATGCTGTTTATGGTTGAGCTGGTTTAATGCCAGCACGGGCTCTTGGCTTCATACCAACACGGGCTCTTGGCTTCATACCAACACGGGCTCTTGGCTTCGTGCTAGCACGGGCTCTTGTTCATAAAGCAGCTTGTAAAAATATATAGGAATGTTGTTCTTGATGATTTAGCCGGCTTTATGAATGCACTGACTCTTGGTCATAAAGCAACCATTAGAGATGTATAGGAATTTTGCTATTCATGTTTAAGTTGGCTTTATACCAGCACATGCTCTTGCTCATAAAGCAGCCCGTAAAGCTATATTGGAAAGTTGTTTCTGATGATTAATCTGGCTTCATGGCAGCACGGGCTCTTGCTCATCAAGCAGCCCATAAAGATGTATAGGAATGCTGTTGTTTATGAGTAAGCTAACACTTTATGCCAGCACGGGCTCTTGCTCAAAGAGTAGCCCGTAAAGATATATAAGAAGAGCGTACATCGTTTTTGTTCAAGTATGCAAACGGAAAAGTGTCGCCGTAGAGAGACTGAAAAATAACACCTGTTAAACTTCATGTAGTTGAACCGGCAATTTTATTATTATTATTATTATTATTATTATTATTATTATTATTATTATTATTATTATTATTTATTCTATGTAAAGCCTCTTCCACTAGTAGGGGGTGGCTCGCTAAAAAAGAGGAGACAAAGAACCCAGCACCGTAACCGTGCTCTAACTGCTGAATGTGGATGGCGAACTCCCTGTGCAGTAACCTTCCACGACACCAGTTGCTTCACCTGAGCGTCGAGTCGTCACGCAGACATTTTCATATCTGTCTGACATGCGTCATTATTATTATTTATTATTATAGTTTTTGTTGCCCTGTATTGAGATTTATGACGTACATCTAAAAAGCTTTTTCCACTAGTTGTCATGGTAAAATATTTGTTGTAATTTTTCACTTCATGAGGACCCGAAAAACAGTATCAAGGTCAAAATACACATGATGCATAAGGTGAATATTTTATCTTCCGCGTACAACTGTCGCTAGTCAACTGGAGACAGCCACATAAATGATATAGCTATCTAACTTGAAGAATTAACTGCGCATTGGCTCGGCATTCTTGTTATTGCGTTTTGGTCTGAAACGTAACTGGGACAGTGGTACGTCTCTTATAAGGTTACTGGGACAGCAATTCATCTGTTTATATGGTTACTGGGACAAAGTTTGTCTTATATAAGTTTATTGGGCTAGAGATTCGTCTGATTATATGGTTACTGTAAAAGCACTTGTTTTATTTATATGGTTACTGGGACAGAAGTTCGTCTGTTTATATGATTACTGGAAAAGGACGACTTTTGTTTATATGGTTACTGGGACATAGTTCGTCTGTTTATATGGCTACTGGCAAAGCAATTCTTTTGTTTATACGGTTAGTGGGACAGAGGTTCATCTGTTTAAATGGCTACTGGAAAGGCACTTCTTTTGTTTATATGGTTACTGGGACATAGGTTCGTCTGTTTATATGGTTACTGGGACAGCAGTTCGTCTGTTTATATGGTTACTGGGACATAGGTTCGTCTGTTTATATGGTTACTGGGACAGCAGTTCGTCTGTTTATATGGTTACTGGGACAGCAGTTTGTCTGTTTATAAGTTTTCTGTTACAGCAGTTCTTCTGTTTATAAGGTTTTCTGGGACAGCATTTCGTCTATGTATGGTTACTGGGACAGCAGTTTTTCTGTTTATATGGTTACTTGGACAACCTTGTGTGTATTTATATGGTTACTGTGACCGCGATTTGTTTGTTTATATGGATACTGGGACAGTGGTTCATCTGTGATTCGTCTATTAATATGATTGCTGAGACATCAGTTCATCTGTTTAAATGATTAGTGGTTAGCTGAGAGATTGAAACCTTTGTGACTGGTGATATGCCTGCTCAAACTAGCAGTATACCGTAATAGCCTGAGGCCAAGGTAATCTAACAATAACATATTTTTTATTCGATTTTGACGAGAAATTGGTGTACTAAGGAGTCAGATAATAAGTCCCAAATGTCTGACTAGAACAAAGTGCTATTAAGACCAGTTAGGTGAGAGGCTAGGTGATCATAAATTTTTCTTAGTGCCTGTCCAGACGAGTAATATTATGTAATTCCACGAGGCCAAGGTATTCTAACAATAATGTATCATTTTCTTCTGTTGTGACGAAATATTCGCGCACCGGAAGTCAGATAATAAGGCCCAAAATCCTGACTAGGCCAGGGGCGATGGTTCCGAACATTGAAGGTCATTGAATTGCTACTGAGGCCTAGATAGGTGAGAGGCTACATGAAAGGGTTTCCTTCCCCTAGAGATGAGGACACTATACCTCAAGGTATCCATTGTCTTCACAAGGACACACTACATTTCGGAGACTAATAAGCCAGCTAACTTCTGCAAGTTCAGTGAAGAACAGACAAGTAGAAGATTCTCAAATTGTATCAGAATTAGAGTATTGAGTTCTGGAAATTGACATCTTAAGGCGAGTACACACATGTTGCATATCCACGTATCGTGTCATCGTTGTGTATCATAGTGGACAGGGAAGCGTTGCACCGTTGTATGTCGAAATATGGTACAAAGATACGCACCGTGCCCGATCCGCCATTTGTCAATCTTTGGCCGTCACGTCTGAGGAATGATACACAACTCAAATAGCTTCGTGAAGCCGAAGAGCATGACATTATCCCATTGCACGTATAGTCAAAAAGACTGAATAACACTGTTGCACTACGCAACGATGCTACGACATGCAATCATGCAACAAGTGGATACATAACCGTGTTGCGTCATTTCGTATTACTGGGTGATATGCAACCCTGATACGATACGTGGATATGCAAACAAGAGTGTTCGCGCCTTCAGAGAAGTGAGGGGCGTCTTAAGACACGTGCGTGGGTGTGGGAAAACAGTCGGTGAATTGGCAAATAGATAGATGCTGTATGTTTGATAGGTGAAGGAAGAATAGGAATAAAAGTTGAAGGGTAGACAAACTCAACATACAAAAAAAAAAATCAGTAAAATTTGGGTGATTTGCCACATTAGTGTACAGCTTGAGGAGCAAACTGAGATTTCTGGAACAAAAGATTTATTTCTTATCAGTGAATGATGAACGGCTGGTGTTACCTGAATATATCTTGAATATTATTGTGTGCCAGTTAAGTGAGTAATTGATTCATCACAGGTGGCACTCAAGGCAGTTCAGATTCAATGTCTTCTACACAATCGTACTAAGAATGACAATTGGAAATAAGAAAATTAAATAATACAGAACAAAATGAAAAGATACATCGACGAAATTCTGAACAAATAAAGCGCATAGAAATATATACATTCACACAACCATGAATGATATACGCGCTTGCGCATCCCACAGACACGCACACACACACACACTCACAATATATATATATATATATATATATATATATATATATATATATATATATATATATATATATATATATATATATATATATATATATATAATACATGCACAAACTTGCCTCTTTTTCTGCTAAACAAGGAACTCGACACTTAAACTGCAGAACCCGGGTTCGAATCCCATATAAATAGGGGCGGCGTGGTGTTACACTGTGCCCCTTTTGACATCCAGGGCGAAGATGGGCATGGGTCTTTCAACCTCATCCCAAAATAATAGAATCGCCAAATTTTGCAGATGTGTGAATTTTGGCTTTCGTTAGTATTACAGTAATTCATGAGCATTATCATTTTCCCTATCACTATCATTATCACTATTCTCAGCAGCACGGAGTTAGTAATGTCTTCACACTTCACAAAACCACAGCGTGCGTTTTATCTGCTTCGTCCTTGAACAACGTGGTATGCCACTTTCATCAAGGGCATTACGCTAGTAAAATTTTGTCCTTCATGTTAGCAGACAGATTTACGACAGATTGATGGCCGTCGTTAACTACGCACTCTTGGTGTACTAGGCGATGAGTATACCCGAGACTGATTCCAAACTAGCTAAGTGTTTTGTTATATTACGAATATGAGGAATATGCGGCTTCACAGATTATTATTATTATTATTATTATTATTATTATTATTATTATTATTATTATTATTATTATTATTATTGATTTGCCTTCAACTTTAGCTGACTCAGGATGAATTTTTGCTAGTATAAGGGTTGCTTCATTTAACAACAATATATATTTGCTTTGTATATGCCGTTCTGTTTAATTGTATTCGCCCGTATTTCTATATTACGGTTCTTTTCTTTTGGTTCTAATGGCACTGGAAACATCACTGTAAATGAATGCGTCACTCCAGTTATACCTTGTGCTGTGCGCTTGAGAGAGGGTAATCTGTGCGTAAAGTGGTTGTAGACCTTAAGTCAAGATGAAATAAGGGATAATTTGTTAAAAACAAAAAAAAAGTAATGTTAACAAACAGTTCGTATCTCGTCGTCATGTGCGACTGAGTGAGATACCTTTTTGTGGATGAGGTAATCGATGTAAGACAGTGCATGGCATCGCTTTGCTTCAGTTGGTTTCAAGTCCAGAGGTCCATACTAGGTTCTCTAAGTAAAGAGACATATTGCAGAGCCTTCATTAAGCTTTTGGATGAAAGTTTCCTGATATTTAGATATTTAGTGTTTCAAAAAACATTCATGCACAGGATCATGCGCCGACGATCCTGCAAACTTCACTCCGTTAACCCTCACAGGCCAACAAATTCCTGCCCCTGTCTTATGTGGTCGGCGACCGAAAGATTATTGTGGGCGATTTTACGGCCCTGAGCGAGATTGCAGTCAAAATCCGTGAAATATAGCATGAACGGTCAGATGGAACCAGTTGTCTTCTGTTTCAGATAATATTTTCCCATTTGTTCTCGTCCTGACATCCAGAGGTCACTATGACAGCAGTGTAGTCTTTACTGTCCAACAAACGTATGTTGTTACACCCTTGCCTGAAGTTTCAAGGGCACCCGTTACAGCTTTGTTTAATGTTTTAAGGTCGTCAGTTACAGCTTTGTTTGATGTTTTGGGGCGGTCAGTTACAGCTTTGTTTGATGTTTAAGGGTCGCCAGCTGCAGCTTTGCTTGATGTTTAAGGGTCGCCAGTTGCAGCTTTGCTTGATGTTTAAGGGTCGCCAGTTGCAGCTTTGCTTGATGTTTAAGGGTCGCCAGTTGCATCTTTGCTTGATGGTTAAGGGTCACCAGTTGCAGCTTTGCTTGATGTTTTAGGGTCGCCAGTTACAGCTTTGTTTGACGTTTTAGGGTCGCCAGTTACAGCTCTGTTTGGTGTTTTCGGGTCGCCAGTTACAGCTTTTATTGGTGTTTTCTGGTTGCCAGTTACAGTTTTGTTTCATGTTTTAGGGTCGCCAGTTACATCTTTGTTTGATGTTTTAGGGTCGCTATTATAGCTTTGTTTGATGTTTTCGGGTCGCCAATTACAGCTTTGTTTGATGTTTTTGGGTCGCCAGTTACAGCTTTGTTTGATGTTTTAGGGTCGCTTTCACAGCTTTGTTTGATGTTTTAGGGGTCGCCAGTTACAGCTTTGTTTGATGTTTTAGGGTCGCTGTCACAGCTTTGTTTGATGTTTTAGGGTCGCCAGTTACAGCTTTGTTTGGTGTTTTCGGGTCGCCAGTTACAGCTTTTATTGGTGTTTTCTGGTTGCCAGTTACAGTTTTGTTTCATGTTTTAGGGTCGCCAGTTACATCTTTGTTTGATGTTTTAGGGTCGCTGTTATAGCTTTGTTTGATGTTTTAGGGTCTCCAATTACAGCTTTGTTTGATGTTTTAGGGTCGCTGTCACAGCTTTCTTTGATGTTTTAGGGTCGCCAATTACAGCTTTGTTTGATGTTTTTGGGTCGCCAGTTACAGCTTTGTTTGATGTTTTTGGGTCACCAGTTACAGCTTTGTTTGATGTTTTAGGGTCGCTGTCACAGCTTTGTTTGATGTTTTAGGGGTCGCCAGTTACAGCTTTGTTTGATGTTTTAGGGTCGCTGTCACAGCTTTGTTTGATGTTTTAGGTTGCCAGTTACAGCTTTGTTTGGTGTTTTCGGGTCGCCAGTTACAGCTTTTATTGGTGTTTTCTGGTTGCCAGTTACAGTTTTGTTTCATGTTTTAGGGTCGTAGTTACATCTTTGTTTGATGTTTTAAGGTCACTGTTATAGCTTTGTTTGATGTTTTAGGGTCGCCAATTACAGCTTTGTTTGATGTTTTTGGGTAGCCAGTTACAGCTTTGTTTGATGTTTTAGGGTCACTGTCACAGCTTTGTTTGATGTTTTAGGGTCGCCAATTACAGCTTTATTTGATGTTTTTGGGTCGCCAGTTACAGCTTTGTTTGATGTTTTAGGGTCGCTGTCACAGCTTTGTTTGATGTTTTAGGGTCGCCAGTTACAGCTTTGTTTGGTGTTTTCGGGTCGCCAGTTACAGCTTTTATTCTGGTTGCCAGTTACAGTTTTGTTTCATGTTTTAGGGTCGCCAGTTACAGCTTTGTTTGATGTTTTAGGGTCGCTGTCACAGCTTTGTTTGATGTTTTTGGGTCGCCAGTTACAGCTTTGTTTGATGTTTTAGGGTCGCTGTCACAGCTTTGTTTGATGTTTTAGGGTCGCCAGTTACAGCTTTGTTTGGTGTTTTCGGGTCGCCAGTTACAGCTTTTATTGGTGTTTTCTGGTTGCCAGTTACAGTTTTGTTTCATGTTTTAGGGTCGCCAGTTACATCTTTGTTTGATGTTTTAGGGTCGCTGTTATAGCTTTGTTTGATGTTTTAGGGTCGCCAATTACAGCTTTGTTTGATGTTTTTGGGTCTCCAGTTACAGCTTTGTTTGATGTTTTAGGGTCGCTGTCACAGCTTTGTTTGATGTTTTAGGGTCGCCAATTACAGCTTTGTTTGATGTTTTTGGGTCGCCAGTTACAACTTTGTTTGATGTTTTAGGGTCACTGTCACAGCTTTGTTTGATGTTCTAGGGGTCGCCAGTTATAGCTTTGTTTGATGTTTTAGGGTCGCTGTCACAGCTTTGTTTGATGTTTTAGGGTCGCCAGTTACAGCTTTGTTTGGTGTTTTCGGGTCGCCAGTTACAACTTTTATTGGTGTTTTCTGGTTGCCAGTTACAGTTTTGTTTCATGTTTTAGGGTCGCTAGTTACATCTTTGTTTGATGTTTTAGGGTCGCTGTTATAGCTTTGTTTGATGTGTTAAGGTCGCCAATTACAGCTTTGTTTGATGTTTTCAGGTCACCAGTTACAGCTTTGTTTGATGTTTTAGGGTGGCTGTCACAGCTTTGTTTGATGTTTTAGGGTCGCCAATTACAGCTTTGTTTGATGTTTTAGGGGTCACCAGTTACAGCTTTGTTTGATGTTTTAGGGTCGCTGTCACAGCTTTGTTTGATGTTTTAGGGGTCGCCAGTTACAGCTTTGTTTGATGTTTTCGGGTCGCCAGTTACAGCTTTGTTTGATGTTTTTGGGTCGCCAGTTACAGCTTTGTTTGAAGTTTTAGGGTTGCCAGTTACAGCTTTGTTTGATGTTTTAGGGTCGCCAATTACAGCTTTGTTTGATGTTTTCGGGTCGCCAGTTACAGCTTTGTTTGATGTTTTCGGGTCGCCAGTTACAGCTTTGTTTGATATTTTCGGGTTGCTAGTTACAGTTTTGTTTGATGTTTTAGGGCCACCAGCTACAGCTTTTTGTGAAGTTTCAGAAATTTCAGAACCACCAGCTGCAACTTTGTGTGGAGTTTCTGAAATTTCAGAGTCCATAGCCCGTAGATCTTTCCAAGGTGATCACACACAAGGACCTCAAGTGATGGTCATTGGTTTGGAAATGGGTAAAAAATAACCTGTCACTATTGCTGAGCGCACACCATGAGAACCCATGTTTGTTGAACCTCAGTAGCATCACTAGCGACTTCTAATGCCTTGGCCCAAGTTGAAACCCCCTCAGGTCTTTTTCGATCCCACTGAAACACAGCCCTACTGTCTTTGTGAGCTAGGAATGTGTCAGAGGGTATCATGACTTGAGTGGTACAGGCTCAGATGATGAATAATGCGACTGATATGGAAATTAACATTGTTAATTCATGTACAGTAAAGAAGAAAATATTTGGAAATTATTAACAAAAGCTCAAGGCTATGTATTGCTGTTGAATAGATGACTTTGTGCCTGTATTATTTGAACCTTAGGAGGTGTGACAACAGAAAGTACATATTGAAATTTTTCTTTTTTAATCCTTCCTCGAGCTCGTTGACAGTTTACACATATGGAGTCTTTTAATCCCAGTCACCATACAAAGTGCAGAGACCTCTTAGTTTCCATAATAGTTGCAAGACAGGTTAGTGCTTTGTCTGTTTCATAACCATTCCTAGGTTTTGCTGACCATACCTGGGTTTTGCTGATCTTCATGTAACCCATACTTGGGTTACACCAAGATCAGTAACACATTAAAGAGAGAAAAGCCTTTTACTTATAGTTACGCAAGTACCATTAAGACAAAAATCTCAAATGTTTATGGTGCCTAGAAAGACCAGAGATAATAGCATATATAATGTCTTGCATAGATGACAATGAAACTGTGTAAAAATGTAGGAAAAAATGAACCACTTACAAAATCAGACAACTTTATACAAAATAAAGATAACTGTGCCCCAGTGGAAAGGTGTAAAGTGTTAGTTATATACCTTGTTAAAAAAAGATGTGTGCCAAGTCTTTCCATTTAGATGCTAAATGGATTTGACTTCGTTGAAGTAGTCATTATAACGATGCGCAGTAATTTCTGACGTCATTAGGAAGGTTACAAGTATACAAATTCTTCCATTCTTCAGTAACTTGGAAGTCCATGAAAATATTTATTATCCCGAAATTTCTCGGACAAAGACGAAATATGCCGTTAATATTGTTATTCCGAGTGATGCATAAATATTTATTTGAATTACCCATTGCAGTTGACTGCCTAACTCGATCTAACATTGGGCTGACTTTTTGGGCGGAGCCTCTTAATCGTAAACAATATACAGCTGCAGTTTTGACTTTCGACACCTGTCAATTTGGTGCACGATAACGGCTTAAATAACAGCTAACGCTGCCGACAGAGGCCAGTTGAAGATCGCTCTGGGGTCTTGAGTACCCTTGCTCGGAAGGTTCGAGAAGCGTCCCCTCGAAGTTCCAAGAGACTACCTCGGAGTACTTCAGCTGAAGAATAGGCTTCGCCAAAGGCCCGCTAGAGCGCCCACTTCACTGCTGGAACCAGTTCCATTGGACTCTACTCTGGAAGACACCATGAGGCTTTTGCTCCTTGCTTCGCTCTTCCTCTTCTTCTTTGCAGTGGCTTCGCAGGCAAGTGAAGGAGCGGAAATGGTAAGCGATGATTGCAGATTTAGCTTAGTATTCGTTTCAGCGTTTCGGTTTCATGAGGGAATCAGTAAATTGAGTTTCTGTGGATTTGTTCAGACCTCGATTGTTTTGGGTGAATGTTATTGTAAATTAAACTGTCACTCTTTCGATATATTCCAAAGGGTTAGATCTATAATAATAAGCGTTATATTCCTGAATCAGAATCTGAAAACAGATATCTAGCCAGCCAAATTCTTTATCCACAATAAAAAATTTCGCTTAAACACCAACGTTAACGTTTGAAAAAAAGGACTTACAGTGAAGTCAAATCCATGTTACTGCTTAACATGTTTGTTGGTGTAATATCAAACCATTTCCAGCGTTACAAATATCGGCTGAATTATAATAAAAACAGACATTGTCTAAACCAACTTCAGCTGAAACAAATGTGATTATGCTGATAGCAAACCAAGAAAGAACCTCCCAAATTAGGAGAGAAAAATTCCTGTTGTATTAAAGAAATATGAACTTAAAAGGAAAAATAATACTCTAGTCACCTTAAAGAAAGTCAGAGACGATCATGAACAACTGTGAGGGGTAATTTTCACTGATGCACACAATTATTGTTGCACATCTTGCC
The DNA here is from genome assembly GCF_040412425.1 of Macrobrachium rosenbergii. Lineage (NCBI taxonomy): Eukaryota > Metazoa > Arthropoda > Malacostraca > Decapoda > Palaemonidae > Macrobrachium > Macrobrachium rosenbergii. The sequence continues at coordinate 18,147,223 of NC_089756.1, forward strand.
AGGCAGATAACAAAACTGATCTTGCAAAGAGAATTCATGTAGCTTGCTTCAGAAATTTATTATTGCCTAGAAGATTATCTTGTGAATATATCTGCAAAGTTTCAATGAGTCCTGTTCGTTATTGCTAATATGTAAAGCAATTTACGCTTTAATAGTACCACAAAATAAAGTTAGGTAGGAATTCAGTATAATTTTTATTCTACATTTATGTATATAATATATATATATATATATATATATATATATATATATATATATATATATATATATATGTGTGTGTGTGTGTGTGTGTGTGTGTGTGTGCGTGCGTGCGCGTTACCCAGTCGAGAGGAAATTTCGTTGCTTCCCTTTTTTCTATAAAGTCGAGAAGTCCCATCTGTTGGTAGATTGATAGTGACCGCATGAAAAAGGCTACTGGTAATGCACATCTGTATCTACGCACTTGCATTCTCTCTCTCTCTCTCTCTCTCTCTCTCTCTCTCTCTCTCTCTCTCTCTCTCTCTCTCTCTCTCTTTACCCAAAATAATTTATTTGACAAATCTAACAACTGGATTGCAAGAAACAAGATACAAAATAAAATGTAATACTAACTAATTATTCTGTCTACATCGCTAGCCCACAATAGGTCAAAATAAGTCAAAGTCCAGTATATTCCCAGTGAGTATATTTTCACCTCTTCCTCAGCGAAACATCTGAAGAAGTCAAATAAAACCCTTGTTAAACAAATGCATAAAAATAAAGATATAGAATTCCTCCCATGTTACTTATAAAGTACACACAATGTAATAAATGCTTGACACAAGCGAGACATATAATGAGAGAAACAATCTACAGTTTGGGAGAGATCTAAAATGATTCCTACCTCAAACAGCAATGTTCACAGTCTTAATCGACAGGTCTCGAACCACAGAGTTTTCACCGAAGACTTTTAATAATGTTCAGTGTTGGTCTTCAAATTATCACTTTTGTGAAAAACTAATCCCTTCACTCCCTGGTACTCCAGCCAAAAGAAATACACCTACTAACTAATTAACCAGAACCTGGACATTTCCGGCTAATGCACTCACAAAGCCTTGTCGCAAGGCAGGGAAGTTCCACGTCTTGAGAATACCGACGTATACAACTTTACTAATTAGGAAATATGCCAGACAACAGCTAATCATCCTCTCAAGGTTCCTCAGAATGCCATTAGCCACACTTATTAATCAAACATTTACTGTGTCTTGCAATTCACAAAATACTTGAGACTTATAAGCTTTTCTTATATATATATATATATATATATATATATATATATATATATATATATATATATATATATATATATATATATATATATATATATGCATGTATATGAAATTAATATTCTTTAACACTGGAGGGAAGTCAGTATAAAACTTTACATAATCAGTTCTCGTAGGCGGGTAGCACCGTTAGTGCACCTCACGTGGTGCACTGTAGGCATTACTTAAGGGTCTTTGGCCCCTATCAGCAGCCTCTTTCATCCCTTTTACTGTACCTCCGTTCATATTCTTTCTTCGATCTGACTTTTCCACCCTCTCTACCAATTGTTTCATAGCTTAAATACAAGGTTACACCTTTCAAACCTTCTTACTCTCAATTTCCCTTTCAAAACTGAATGACCTCATAGGTCCCAGCATTTGACCTTTGGTCTAAATTCTGTAATGTATAGTTTGTACATTATGAAAACCATTTACAAGAAAATAAATGTATGTGAACCATCAACATAAACAGCATAATAATTCAGCCTTTTTCTTCTCTTCGACAACAGGAAAAATGTGTTCTGAAAGGCGTGAGAAAGTGCGTCAGTTCTGCAAACGATTGCCAAGGTTCTATCGCACAAGGCTTTGAGTGCAAGAATGACAAGATATGCTGTATTCTGGGAGGTCTGTATTAAAATTATTATTATTATTATTATTATTATTATTATTATTATTATTATTATTATTATTATTATTATTATTATTATTATTATTATTATTGTCGTTGGTGTTGTTCTTGGTGTTAAAAACTAGCGGGACATTTCTTATCTTTACAGTATTTTCCCCCAATATTGCTGATTCATTTTTAAAAGTTCTACGTGATTTACACGTTAGGTTTCTGGTCTGTATTTATTAATTGTTCATTATCAATCTTTCTTGTTTATGATTATCCAGTAATTTATTTTAGATAATCCTGAGAACAGCACTAACCCCGAAACAGTTCTCTGCCCTGTACGTCAGGTGCCCTCCGAGATTTAGGCATTTAAGTGAATGTCTACGCTTTTTACAATACTTATCCCCGTAGGAGGGTGCTTTCGTCAGTGCACCTCACGTGGCTGTACAGTAAGCATTACTTAACGATCTTTGCAGCGCCTCTCGGGCCCTAGTTGCAACGGCTCTCATTTCTTTTACTCTACCTCTGTTCATATTCTCTTTCTTTCGTCTGACTTTCCACCTTCTCTAAAAATTGTTTCCTAGTGCTACTGCGAGGTTTTCATCGTGTTACGCCTTTAAAACTTTCTCACTGTCAATTTCTGTTTCAGCGCTGAATGATCTCATAGGTCCCTTCGCTTGGCCTGTGGCCTAAATTCTTTATTCTGTCGTATTCTACTCTGTAGGGAGATTGGGAATGGCCTATGATCAGATTTCAAAGGGATTAAAGTTTGTCTCTTTCAAACTGCTAAGAAAACAAAGAGGAACTTTGTAGTATTTCCGTCGATGCAAAAGAATGATTTTAATGCACCCTAGTGAAACTGATTTTAGTCAGTGACCTTCTACAATTCTTTGGTACAGTCAGTGGCCAACCTCATGTCTTCCAACTTTAACACAGAACTGCTAATTTGACGTGAACTTCAGTTTCATCATTGTTCATTAAAGTGCCTATTGGAATGTGTTGAGCACTTAACAGGTCCCTCCCAGGTACGGGCTTAGTTGTCAGAGAAGGCGCTGACAATTTATGGACAGTTGATGACGATCCCTGTTAATGATGAGAGAAACTTGTGGTTTGATAAAAGGGGGGAGGAATCCGGGGATAGAAGATGTTTTCAAAATTATTGACAATCAGTTTTTTTTTCGGCAGTGTTTCATTACTTACGCCGTCTAAGTACTCACCAAGATCGTTGCTCAAATGCCACAGCTGCTTGAATCTGCACTCTGCCAAGCTGACGTATGCTAGATCAGTATTTCCTGCGAAGAGCGTTTTTTGCATTTTGAGTAATCTTGAGCTTTACCTATGATAATGCGGGTCACACTATAACAGTGATCCATTTATTGATTTCAGTTTTGTTGCAAAGCTTCCGAAATAGTGCCAAAGGAAACTGAATGCATTTAACGTACATCTAAGTTTTAAAATATTTGTTGGCGACACTAGTTTGACACGGCTATTGCCTTATTCCGGCAATGGTCATATGAAACAGCTGATTTCCTGTGGCAGGAAATCAGCTTTGAATTAATAAAGAGAGCATTCTTAATTGTCCAGTTCCAGTGTAGGATAATGAGTGGTCGCCAGAGCTTTTTGAAGGTCTCTGTTTTGTCGTCCTGAGATGACCAGAACAGGAATATTGTCCTTATACAATGCGACACTCATCTACATCCAGTAGGTTACCTTACATAACGTATTAAAGTATGTTAGGGAGACTAATGCAAGATGAAAGTGGACCAAATAGAATGTAATGAAGGTGTGATAAACTGTCTCAATAAGCATTTTCATGACAGAGTAGGATATCCAAAAATCACTTGCAATATCAAACATGTAGAACACTTTGGGCACTTGGGAGCTTTGGTAAAAGTCATTAGTAGCATTAAGAAATGAATATTTTACCAAAACTAACCGAGTCCCATCTCTTTTGGTGACAATTGCAGAACTACTCATGCAGTAAATGTTAAAATACCCACATATCTTCTATTTTATGCAGTCATCATTTTTAGCAAGGAAGAGTTCCTTTGCCTTACAGAGAAATGTGACTAAAAAGTTCCCTGTCAACCTCAAACAAGTGACTTTGCTTAGCTTGCGAGCCAGTAGTGTCTGTCTGCAGTGACATCGTCATATCCCAGAACCTCTTCCACCTCAGTGAAATTCTTTGGCCTCTTTCATGCAAGGTGAATTACTTCACCCCCAGGCCTTTTTTCTCTGTTACATACTTCACATTTCCAGGAAACAAAACATAATGAATGTGCTTGCTAAAGAAAGAGTCTTAATCATCTGACGTATTTTTTAACCTGGAATCCCAACACTACGTTTCATGTTTGTGTGTATACAGGTTGAGCAGACAGTTCGTGTTATAACCCATGGCCTCTTCGACAGAGCAATAGACCTTTTGAGGAGTGGTAAATAAATGCTGTTCGTTCATAAATAATATGCCTATGTGGCGTAAGGGCATTATCTGATAATATCCTTTGATTCCTCATAAAATTAACTGCGGAACACCTCTGTCCTTGACAAGCATACTAGTTGCCAACACTTCGCTGAAAAACTTGGTTTCCAAGTAGACACATTTACTGATCTCTGTAATTCAGAGCTTGTTTATAATTTACACTCGGCTGCATTCAGTTATACCTTCAAGAAACTCCACTGGCACTGTCTAAGTGCTGGTGAACTATTAAAAAATTAGGTGTATGTAATACTTTGGTTCCAAATTCTCTTCCTACCTTTGTGGTTCAGTTGGTGGTGCTTTTGCTTTTCAATCGAGAGTCCTAGACTAGGTCCCGATGTGAGTTAGAATTCTCTTTCTATTGCTCACGTCATGTTGTGTTCATTTCTGACAGTCTTCGTGTTTTCAGGAGTAGGACAAGCTACAACGAACACATGCGAGAAGAAGGCCTCCAGGACTTGTGTCAGTTCAAAACGTGAGTGCAGCGGCGTCATCAAAAAAAAGTTCACTTGCGACGGCACCAAACTATGTTGTGCACAAGGACGTAAGTATATAGTGCTGGTTACTGTTTTTATCTTTAAATCTCATTTCTAAGAAGAGAGTAAATACATATTCGGTTCTTTTGTGTTTTGTTTAAATATGTATCTGAGTCTGCTGATGAGGAAATTGGCAAATGAAAGGAAATCACTTTAAATCAAATTAATTTGAAGCTTTTTCTAGTGCCTTTGAAAATATATAGATAAAAAAAATGTATCGTTTTTGAAGATTCAGAGACGTCTTCTGTCCTAGCCATCCTGAAATGTGTAGCCAATAATGAGCTGCAAATCGTTGGCACATTAGGTGGCCTACCCCAAAATGTCCGTGTTAAATACTGAAGAGGATTTTGACCCTAATATTTTAACTTGAACCTTTTAAGGGTATTGGTCACAACATACATTGTCAGTCATATGTGTAGCCACATCAAAAGCAAGAGGGGCACTGGCAACTTACCAGAACTTGGTTAAGGACCTTACTCATAATGAGCGGAACTGGGATCATGTGTTTTATCAAATATTTGAAAGAATTCAACCCTGAAGTATAGTTTGAAATTCTAGACGTTCCCTCATTGATACAAGGAATCTCTCCCTACCTACCTATGTTTCCCAGTTGTTCGTGTTCGAGATGCAAATGCACTATGATATTCACACCGTTCGTTACCTGGATTTATTACTACAAAAAATAACAGATGCTTGAGTCCTCACCTTTTCGGCTTGAAGTATCGTAGAATCTGAGCTTATACTGCAAACATTTCTTTTTAACACTCAGAATAATTTCTCATAGCTTTTGGCCGTGATTCATGTTAATTTCCATACATTAGGTCAATAGATTTTAACCATAGCACCCCAGGGAATTAAATCTGCAGAGGGCACACACACCAGCTTGATAGAGATGTAAACTTTTTTTATCCTTTTTGATATTTGTGAGACACTTTTATGGTTCAGAGAATGGTAATACCATACTCACTTTTCCACACAGCAATACAATTAGCGTCTCTCCTTGGTAGCAGAAGATATAGTACACTGCATTCTGACCTATTTGCTCTTGGAGACTTCAGGTAATTTTCTCAGTAATAGCTGCCTGTTCCTCAGGTTAACAGAAGCTTCACATTTTCAGCTTCACAGGCAAACAGCATTGTATCTGAAAGTCATATTAGGCATTGTTTGGATTTTTTTTTTTTTTTTACTAAATATTAGCTCTAAACTTACATTTGATTCATTTAGCTCACGAACAAATACGGCTTCAAAATTTTTAGGCCTTGTCGTGAATGAATATTCCAAATATCCTTTTCATCAACGATGTGGCACAAAGTACTATTGTGAGATCTCTACATGACAGTTGTTAGAAATTCCCATTTCTCTTATATTCATATTAATCATCCGAAAGATAATCTAAAACTGAGCTTTTAAGACAAAAGTGAAGGTACTTTCTTTCCGACCTCCACGGTTTGCAGACAGTTTAGCTGCTGTCATTTAGCTTTGAAAAAGTTATTTTTATGCTGGCCTCTCTACTGGTCTAGTGAAACTGAAGTTTGCCAATAGCAAAAACGTGGACAACTTCAGTTGACAAATTCAAGGAACCTTACTGGCATAGAATTTAGAACTTATGGATATATTCATTTATGCATATAACCCTCAGTTTGCTCAGAAGAGTGTTACAACCCACCAAAGACCTTGTGACTATGTGAAGAGACAACATGAAAGTATGAGTGGGGCCACACTTATGATTTACTGTTTTGTTCTGAACTCTGGTCGATTAAGTGTAGATTAATTCCGTTCTTTTCATGTACATTTGGGGAGTGAGTAAAGAAACAATTAGAAATATAAAATTTTTACCATTCGATAACGAGGAAAACATTGTTTGGTGGCGAGTAATCAATACTAAGAGGGTTTTTCTGTTTGAGATGGTTCAGGTACGTAAAATGATTAGGAATTAATTTGGGGAAATATTTGCAATGGTAATATGCCTTCAGAAAAGTTTAATGGATTTCAGGGAATAACGATAAAGTAACAGTGAGAAAATGAAGCAACTGACAGTAAGGAATTATTGTAGAGGATGGTGAGAGAATAAATTTAAAGTAAATAGAAAAACTGTACAAACATTAGAGAAGAGATGATACAAAGAAACTGTGTTGTATGGGAACACCTTATATTTTTAGATGATCATTTGATTTGGAATCTAAAGCAATGTTGCGAAGGATAGTGAAAGAGCGTAAGAAGAATTTAGATAAGATGATGGCAAATGATATTAAACTAAAAAATAGGAATTGCTCAGATTGTAACTCTCTACTGAGCCTTTAAAGTTATAGGAAGTAATGCTGTTAGAATGCTGTCAATAATAAACAGTGTATGCTGAACAGATAATCTTGTTAAGTCTCTTATAAAAAAAATTAAACTGAAGGAAATAAGGAATGGAAGAAGCACAAAGTTGTACTTGTAAGGAAGATGGAAACGTTGTTCAGAACAAACATATGAAAAAACATCCTTGTGTTTAATCATTGCTTCATGCCAGATCAGTTGAAAGCCTAACCCCACCTCCCCCCGAAAGAATTAAATGTCCAATAATTCAATTCTGTCTTTTATTTTATTTTCGGAAACGCAGCAACCTCGGTGGCACCGCCAAGAAAATTAGCCAGTGCTATGAAGCCGAAGCCACAAGATTCAGACGATCAAGGAGGTAACAAGGGAAGGAAACCCACTGCTTTTCCCAAGGCCGGATCCACGCCATCTTCAAGTAAATATTGTACCTCTCGTTATTTCCGGGAAAGATAAAATTCGTATATGTTTACAGCAAGTAGGCATACATATATACGTACTTATATGAATATGTATACATCTGTGTCTTGGCTTCCGCTTTATTATACTTTTGTCACTATTATTATTATTATTATTATTATTATTATTATTATTATTATTATTATTATTATTATTATTATTATTATTATTATTATTACACTGATGGCTCGGATTGCGCCACTGGAAAAATCCCGGCAGCCCGTCAACCTAGTGGTCGGAAAAAACCCGAGAGGTTCAGTAGGAGAATAGGTGCCAGCCCTCAGGCTGGGGAGTTAAACAGTGAGCCTAGCGACACACTGGCCACGTGTCATAGGTATTGAGACCTGTATCCACAGTCCAATGGTGTGAGGAATAAAGGACCTCAGGAACTGAGAGGTTCGACAATGAGTCATACTTACTGCATGTTGGTGCTGCTATTCAGCAGTTCTGCTTGCTCTCGGCAGGAAGAGCGGATTAGGCAACAATTGTGAATGTGACAGATCTCTGTTAAAATACAGCTTATGAAAAATATACCAGGATGCAGCTTTACAGTTTCTAAACGAGTCTTTTGAATCATGGGTAAACCCATCTAGACTCTATCTACCATTCCACACTGAATTCACGATTCACTTTCTTCTCCCAGAACCTTGGGTCAACATCCACTGTCCTTTCTCTGGCTTCTTGCATGAGTTCGTTTTAAAGATTCTGGGCAACTGGGGATACAAAAAACACCCATATCTCAGTGGCACTTTTACACCAATATAGATACTGCATCGCTTATATATTCTTATACAGATTTCACTTCTATCGTCACAACTTCCAATCACTCTCGGTAATATATCTTAATAATATATACATTCTAAACGCACTCCACGTTCTCCATCGATTCTTGCATAAGCTTTTTCAAGGCTCCTTTATTTCAGACTTCATATATCAGTGCACCAAAAAAACAATTTATTGCACCTTATTCCTCATCCAACCCTCAATGTTTTTCCTTTATTTACCCTTCTGTCATCTGTTGTACTTTCTGAATCCAAATCCTTCAGCACGCCTTCCTTGATATGATAAGTAACAGTAACTTCTTGCTCACATAATTCTTACAGTCACCTCTGTACAGTTTCTTACAACATACTGAAAGTTGGCCATTACACTCAGTAGGTCGTTATCCAGAATTTTCTCGCAGTTGTGCCTTAGCTGTCCATGTTAATTATTATCACTGACTGGTCGAAATTGCAAATTTATGGCCTAACAAATGCATAGGCCTAAATGTAATAATCAAGAGACAGACAACCTATTACCTCGACACACCAGTGTTTTGAAAGTATGATAATTGTGGAAAGGATTTAATTTTGTTATTAATGTTTGTTTCTCTTTTGTATGAATTTGTTTATTTATTCTCTGGTCGTTGTTGTTTCAGTATGTCCACCACCAAATCCGGCTTGTACGAATAAGAAAGGAATTTGTCAGAAAAAAACTACGAGTTGCCCCGGGCCAGTCTATCGCGGAAAAAAGTACTGCCCAAACGCCCCAACCTGCGTTTGCTGTGGCCCAGAAAGTGAGTTCAGTTTTTCGTATTATGGAGAAAAGAAAGAACTAATCGGTTGTGTATAAAAAAATGGGTGTTTTAACGTTTTTGTTTTGTATTTATGTTAGAAAATTAAGAGCGTCGACAGAGCAGTTTTACTATAATCCGGTGTTTTTTTTTTATTTCGTAGACAGTGGCAGCCACAGAAAATGCAACTATTTCTTGACAGTATAATTCAGTGGTTCGACCAATGCAGTTTTGGAAAGTTGAGATCGTTTCTGGACGAGACTTAACTTTATGAATTCCCTCTCTTGCAGAACCCTGCCCACAAACGTCAAAATGCACCAAAAACCTCGGAAAATGCCAAAATAAGAGCGTCAGCTGCCCTGGAAAAACAAGAAAAGGCTGTAAAGGAAAGAACTGCATCTGCTGCGTTCGTAAGTCAAATCCGTAGTAGTAGTAGTAGTAGTAGTAGTAGTAGTAGTAGTAGCAGTAGTAGTAGTAGTAGTAGTAGTAGTAGTAGTAGGGATACATTTTGCATTGGATCTCACGCTCGCCGGACAAACGGTGAAATACGAACAGATTTTATTACATTAAACTTTTTGACAATCTCAGTACAAAGCAGACAATACTGATGAAAGATGAAATCGCGTGACTTCGTTAGGTCAGTAAATTAATCCGCCGATGCTGGCTACTTGTTGCAGAATTTAGCGTCACGATGATGCAAGAAGGAACGAAAAGCGCGCAAGGGTGATGCCCCCCCCCACCCCCCTGTTTGAATATGGCAGAAAATATTGCATTCCTGCAACCACTTTTCCCTCCACTTCGAGACTTTTCTAGATTATTTGATATCTTTTTTTTTTTTTTTCCTAACAGACTCAAAAAAGCCTACAGGAATACAGGATGGAATTGTCTGAGCTATGAAAACAATTTTCAAGGACATATACTGTACATTATATATATAAATATATATATATATATATATATATATATATATATATATATATATATATATATATATATATATATATATACATACTATATATATATATATATATATATATATATATATATGTGTGTATATATATATATATGTATATATATAATATATATATATATATATATATATATTATATATATATATATACACACACACACAAGCACACACACATATATACATATATATATGCATATACATATAATGTACAGTATATGCCCTTGAAAATTATTTTCATACATCAGCCAATTCCATCCTATAATCCTGTAGGCTTTTTTAATGTTAGAAAGAAAGGAAATTAATAATTGTGTATGGCTAAGAAATGTAGGGAAAAGTGGTTTTGTGTATATGTATATATATATATATATATATATATATATATATATATATATATATATATATATATATATATATATATATATATAATGTATATACATATACACAAATATATATTTTATACTGCATATATATATATATATATATATATATATATATATATATATATATATATATGTGTGTGTGTGTGTGTGTGTGTGTGTGTAAGAATGGGTAAAATGGATAACTGTTTCTTTGTGTAAGGGTAAATGCGGTACGAGTGTCTGTAAGAATAACAGGGGAAATCGGTACCCAAATAACCAAACAATTACTAGGGTATTAGCTGTGTGAATTTAGACAAATTAGAGGTTGTCTGGACTAAGCGAATTTTATGAAACAGTTATGTGAGAATTTGACAATAGAGTAAAATCTGCTCGTGGTATACAGGATCTTACGAAAGTTTCTGATGAAATTGAAATAGATGCAACCTACAGGATGTGCATCTTAATTTGTTAAGATGGACTAGTATCTATTAAAAATGAAAGTGAAACATGTAGTGTTTGTTGATGGGGAAGTGGATGGTTAAGTGTAACAATGGGTCTAAATTAAGAGTGTTATGTTGTCATAACTGTTAAATGTCTTTATGGATGGAGGTAAGCCTGAAGTTAGACAAGGAGCAAGAGATATAGTTGTAAAGCAGATGTAATCACAGGGTGGTTAGAATGAGATTTGCTAATGATAATTTAAGTGGAGAAGATATAGTGAGAGAAGATGCCTACTCTGGTGAAAGGATTTGAAAGTCTCTGTAAGAAAAAATGAACAGTAAATGAGAGCAAAGGAAAGCTTATGAAAGAAAATATAATCCAGGAATATGGAACAATGAATGGTATTAAGGATTATGGAAGAGAAGTAGCAAGGTTAATGCAAAAGGTGACTCTCTTTTATAGAAGTGAAGTTTAATGAACGTGGGAGAAATAACTTTAAACTGTTAAGAAGAATCGTTTTTCACAGTATATGTTGGTTGAGAAGACAGAAAGGGTTGTAAATGTGGCGACAGCTGTAAAGCTCTTGGATAGTTTGGCCTTGTAGAGAGAACGGGAGATCGGAATGGGGAAGAGTGTATAATTATGAGTTACTGGAAAGAAGCAAGGAAGACCTAGAATGAGAAGTGGTATTGGGATGGAAATGCCATAGTGCCCAGGATGAAAGTACAAGCAATATAGAAGTGGGTGGGACAGTGCAAGTAAGATAATTCATCTCAGTTTTGGTGAGCCTTCTGTGTAAGTATATGATGCGGCTGAAGTTATGGAAGCCTTTTTTCAAATGAGGATTAAATTAATCTCAAGGTCTCAAGATCGACCATGGTTAATACTTGGTTCAGTCATTGTGGTAGTGACTATTGTCTTGATGTTTTTTCAGGGCCCACTACCAATAACACTTGATCTGTCCTAAAGCACTGTTTTGCTAGAGTACATTTCTCTTGTGGTCATCCCAAGTTGGTCAAGATACTACTCAGAGCGTGCTTGATGATGCTGATGCCTTACTGAATACAAGAACCTCCCAACATTTTAAAGGATTGCTAATTCTTCTGCTTGTTTCAGTTTTACATATTATGAGTGTTATTATTATTGCTAACAATGTGCACACATTCTTGATGAACTAACTCTGACGGTCATTCTTGTGTTGGAGTTTCCACACTGGAAATATAAAGGACAAGATGTTTGATATTTGGCCGAAGCATATCTAAGTGAGGTCTTCCCTTTCAACAGCCAAGCCTACAACGGTTGTGCCAACTACAACAAAGACTCCAACAACCACTACAGCGCCTCCAACAACAACTACAGCGCCTCCAACAACAACTACAGTGCCTCCAACAACAACAACAGCGCCTCCAACAACAACAACAGCGCCTCCAACAACACCAACACCGCCTCCAGCAACGACTACAGCGCCTCCAACAGCAACAACAAAGGCTCCTGCAACCACTGCTGGACCGACCCCTGCTGGTCGATAGCCTCTGTAGCCCCAGTTGCAGCATCTACTGGACATCCACGGCAAAATGAGAATCGTTCACTTGCTCTTTAATTAATTTTTAATTATCACTTGATAATAAATAGTCATTGACTTGTTTTTCTGTAGTATCTCAAGAGCTACATTACATTTAAAGACTCTGTTGGATTCTGTCACCAAGACAATAAAAGTTATGCAGTGCAATTGAATAATTTTTTGGCACCTTTAACTAGACCACAAGGTAATTTAAGATAGTTTTGTTTAGTTTGGTACAGCATTATCAGTGGTTTAATAATTATAAATACGTTAACCCTTTGCTCATGGTCTTTCACCTTTATGTACTAAATTATCATCATTCTGCATTATGTATTCTTTTACAAAAAACCTGAATTCTGTTTGCAAATTAACTGGCAAGTGTATAAACCCCTTTATATGGTCAGGAAAATCAACTTTCACCAGCTCGAGTTTCACCAGTGTCCATTTGAAACCTGTCATTCCTAAAATAGATTCATTATTCTTTTCCAGCGTAAATTGTTGACAATTGAGGTTTAGGGACAGCAGCCATGAAATTGTTCATCAGAGACCATTCTTTGGCCTAGTATATTAGCCTGCAATAGATAGTATTACCCTAAAACTAATATTGACTATAAATTCGTGGGATACTCTTATGAAGCTTTTAGTAACCGTTATTTGTGAACTTGCTGGCAATTAGTATGGCTTGTTAACTTTAATTTTGTTCGTCTGGTTGTATCATTGAGAAAATATTTCCTACTAAGGGATTCAGAGCCGATGAACCACGGTTTTTCAGCAACACCTTTATATCAAAGCATCAGATAAAGATGAAAGTTGGCAGATGTATATTTTATAACCCTACCTAATTTTTGCAAGTATTATTTAGTACCTAAGTTTGATAGTTTGATATATATAGAGTTAAATGAAGTTGCCGATGTTGAAACCGAGAAAATCACAGACAGGGATCCTAAATCCATTTGTGACGTAAACATATGACGTCATGAGGCTCTGCCCATCCACAAGGTAGGCAGTAACTTCCAGTAAGTCACTAGCAGGTGAATGATATGCTTACACAGTGTAGGCTTCAATAAATTCGATAATGGCCAGCAGGATATGGAATTGTCCCCGTGGTTGCAAGACTACATTTGTTCTACGGCTCGCCACTTTTTATACAAGCAAGAAGACCCGTGGCAAGATTTACTATAGCGTGAATAGGTAATTATTTCAATGGTGGGTAATATATACTCGGAAACTCGCATCTCTTGCTGCAGCAAATAGAAGGCTCAGTGTCGAAACCTGAGGTAAAACAAAACAGATTGTCTTTTTTTCTTATTCCTGCCCTAAATAGATTTAGATCTAATAACAAATGAGCTATAGACTGGTTCATTATGTGGTTGAATTACATACTTTGAGTTATTTGTAAGGTAGAAACAATACGAATATGAAGAAAATGGAAGAATTCTAAGCTAAAATCTTAGTCCCAACAACTGCTGTGGAAGTTGCGATGAAACCTCCACAAAATAATAATAATAATTGAGAATGATAATGCAATCAAGGAAGCGATGACAAATCCTGCTAGCCATCATTGATATCGCTGAAGCCTAGGCTGGGCACTAATATCAGTTAGTGAATATGTCATCGGCAAGTGGGCAGAGCCACAGTGAAGAGACGTTTTCCCCATATGCAAACTTCTCTTTACTGTGGGTGGAGCCTCGTGACGTCGTAGGTTAACGTCACTATTGTGTTCAAAACCCTTACCTGTGATTTTGATGGCTCTGGCATAGGAAACGCACTTTTACTCTGATATGTACCAAAGCTATTGAACTTAGGTACTAAATAATACTGCAAAAATTAGGTAGGGTTATAAAATATATACTTGCCAACTTTCACCTTTATCCAATGCTTTGATACAAAGGTGTTGGCGAAAAACCGTGTTTCATTGGCTTTGAATCCCTTATTAGTACAATTTCTGTCAGTAGATCAAAGAAAAAAACTCTGTAGCTCATATTTTATTTTCAGGGATTAACTTGATCCCCTACATAGTATAACAATGAGGTCACTCCCAATGAGGTCACTCCTTGGTCCAATATTTGCCAATATTCTAAATGCCAATTAATTAACACATTTTTTATCAAAGCCCTGTCATATTAAACCAGCCATTTACATATGGTGCACTGATGACACTTTCTTTAGTTAGTGTTTCGTGAAGAATTATTACTTTAGTTAATAATATATAGCTTTTATTGCCAATGCCAAACCCAATAGTAGCCTTGTTAAATCTGTTTAAGAAATCTTTATTTTTAGCAAAACCTGCTATCCATCAATCTTATTTGCTCAAGTCATTAGAAAATTTCAGATTTGTGCTTGCCTGAATGCAAATGAAGTAAAATCTGGTAATGGAAAACTACCCTCAAGCTTCGAGTACTTTTGTTCCCAAGTTACTTTAAGTTTTATCTTCACGATTTCACCTCCGTAGGGGGTCGTTCCTTGAGTGCACCTCATGCAGTGCACTGTAGGCATTACTTAAGGTTCTTTGCAGCTTCCATTCGGTCCCTAGCTGCCACCCCTTTCATTCCTTTTACTATACCTCCGTTCATATTCTCTTTCTTCCATCTTGCTATCCACCCTCTCCTAACAATTGTTTCTTAGTGCAACTGCGAGGTGTTCCCATTACTATATCCTTTGTCCTTGAAAACAAGTCTGTGGATTACGCAGATGATGCTACTCTATTTGAATCAATCACATCTGATCATAGACCTGTGGTTATTGATTGTCTTACAGAGACTTAGCTGAAATTACTTTATGGTGCAAATTATTGAGGAGTTAGTTTAACCTTAGCAGAACTCGAGTATGATCATCATGAGGTCTAAGATATTGGATCTCCTTCCCAACCCCCATTCTAACTTCTCATTTTTAATGCTTCTTTAACTAATGCAAGTCAGTTAGAGCTCTGCGCGCCATTCATGATCGCTAATTCACTTTTGAGAAACATATTCAGTCTACTTGCGAATCCTTCAAGATTTTTTAAGACCTCTATCTTTAGGATGTATTTTTTTCTTCTTTATTTCTGCCATGTTTTGAAAATTGTATCCCAATCCAGTCTTCAGCAGCTGACATTCTTCATAAACTGTTGGAGAAAACATGAATTACTATAAATAAATTTCTTATAGCACATCTTAGTATTAATCTCCTGCACGTTCAGTTAGATCGTTGTGCCTACTGAATAAATTGTTCTAAATTTTTAAGGAGAGGTTCAGCACCAGACTTAATAGAAATTTCATTCCATCTGTAACCAAATACAAGAGTAATTTTCCTAATGAAGCTGATTCGCTGGAACTTCAGAAGTCCGAAGTAGCTGCGAAGGCTTCTTGGTTGAGCAAGGTTACTGGAGTCTCACTGCATAGTTTTTTGCTTTTGTGTTATTTGTCTTTCTTTGCTTTTTCAGTTTTATAGTTTTCCTGTATTTTGTTCTACCCTACTGCAGTGGCGTAGCTATAGGGGGACGGGGGGGCACCCCCCCAGTCAGATGCTTGGCCTCTCAACTGGGCCCTGCCAGTTTAAATTCCCTTTGTAGCTAAACTTTAACCCTTATTACAGTATTTGATATATTTGCATATAGTAAGAGTTCAAAATTAATTGAAAATTGAGCTCTATAATTTGAAATACAGGTTTAAAAATTACTAACTCACATAGATATATATACACTCGAGAATAGTACATTTTACTAATAACAGAATTGGTGCACTAGTTTTGCGTAATTTTCTTTGGCCCCCCAAAAAATATCTTGGCCCCACCTACGGCCCCCTGGTTGCTTTCCTTATTAGGGCCGTAAGGCTTGTAGCATTTTGCTTTGCTCTGAATACCACTCATGGTTAAGGTTCGCAGTTTGTCTCAGGGTGCTTCCACACTACGGTAAAAAAAAAATGTAAGCACACATCGGCAACTTATCGCATACATATGTAAAGGCTCGCGAAGGTGACCTTTGAAAAGTTGGGTCAGCTATTTGCAGGGTCCATTTTCACTATACACAGCATATAAGAAAAGTGCTGAACCGTTCGCTTACCACAATTGTCGAAGAAACCTCCTTGGTGACAAGACACGGGCTGGCAAATGCGTTTTCAGCAAAGAACGTTCTAGAAGCTGAACCAGTTACAAAATCCGGTTTTGAAGGATGCATGTCGATAGTGACGCCTTGAAATACAGACGCGTGTCTTGCCGAACTTTGACCTCGAATGATGTCATACAAAAGTACGTTCGTTCGTGCGTTACATAATGAATATAATGGGAGGAACCGTTGTTCGAATCGGACTTGTGAGATCCGATTCATGTGTGTCTGAAGATGTGAGTGATTTTTCACATGGAGATTGTCCCAGAGGACTTGTGGAGTGAGTAAGAATTCATATACGTTTTTAGACTTTGTTTTTCAGAACTGTGAACACACGGTATCTCCTGTGACAGTGAAATGTGTGTTTCTGCAATTTTTTACACTTTATGATTTTTAATGTGACGTTTGTTCTTTCACAGGTATTTCTGTTCCACTCCATTCCTATTCCTTTTTCCTCTCTCCCTCCTACAAGGATGAGAGTGGTATGACATTTGAGATGACCTGTTTTAATTGATTGACCTGTTCATGTTTTGACAGATGAGGTATTTTCTGTAATTGGGGGTTTATGATTTTGGAGCATTATTTCCTTAGAAGATTTTCTGGTAGTGTTGAAACATTGGATTTCATTCTTCGTAATTTTTAAGAAGTTATTTTTCGTTGATTTTTGTCAATAAAGGGTTTTAGTTTTGTACTCAGTATCTCATTCCAGTAGTCCTCAGATTTTAGTTAGGGAAAGATATAACTTGTGATGCCGGCTCACGTTACTGCTATCACATAATGTCTCGGAATAAGCGAGATCAAACCTCTGTTCATAAAACAGACTTAAATCAAGTATAGGCTCAGAAGTGGCCTTTACAGTTTTTGGTGGCAGCGTAAAAGGTAGCGTATAAGGTAGTTAGGACAGTTAGAAGGTTTTAAATAATTAGGCATGTATACGTTTCCGAAGAGACATAAATTAGTATTGGCGTCTCAGGATAGGATTTTGTGGGAGTCAGCAGTTGCTGGGGCGAGCTGCGAGCATCTATCTCGCTGGCTAGTGTTTCGTGAAGAGTGTTTTGGGTAGGGGGTAAAAACAGTGATATTGTGCAATAATTGCGATATTAAGACCACTATGCGTGTGTTAAAACATGTGAAGACGCGCTAGTGCTTTTGTCTGTCTCTCTCTTCGCTCGATGGAAATTCGCGCGCTGCTAACGTAAATGTTGTGATGTTATCTTTTTTTCAGTTGTGTTAATGTGAAATTGTCCTTTTCGTTGTGTTGTAACTGGTGATAGGGACAACTGTGTGTTTTTTGTTGTTGAGTTTTAACTAGTATTTCGGTTGCAACGAGTGTTTTACGTCATCACCACGGTGACATAGTAATTGCGTCACGAGTTTGGGCGGAGCGTCGTACTTGCTTTGCCACGCCTAGTGAAGCGCTGAGCGTATTATTTTCTGTTGTGTTTTCCTTTTTTTTTATAGCAATCTGCGGTACGCGTCGGTGTGTATTATGTAAGGGAGATATTTGGTTGTTGTGTTATTTCTGGGAACTTTAATATTTGGGTAGTATCCTACGTGATATTTATGAGTTGCGGGGTGCAAAACAGTTTTTGCACAAGTGTGAATGCACTTCTTGGTTTTTGTAGTCACACACGTATGTGCGTGTGGGTATGTGTGTGTGAGTATGTGGGCAGAGCGCTTGCCTTTGCTTGAGTGACACTTTCCATTTGGACAAAGGGAAGTGTTGATCCAGCAGTTTTTGACATTGAGAGATTTTGATGCAAGCCTCAAATACATTAAAGGTAAGCATAATGTGGTTGCAGATGCATTGAGCAGATATTTTCCAGTTGAGGATGAGGAGTACATACCGAATCCTATGTGAGAGAAGAGAGTAAATATTTGGTGTCTAATGTCTCGGATACTAGTAGTTCTGAGATATCGCATGTAGGGGACAAACACGTTCCTATAGTGCATACTTCGGAGAGAAATAGTGAGTCAGGCAGTCTCGGAAGAGATTGTTGTTCGTGATGATGAGGGAAACGTTGTGTGTTATGTTACTGGTGAAAATGTCACTTGGGACATACCCTTGCTCGAAGAGAAGCAAGATGAAGATAAATTATTATCAGATGCATTCCTGGGTTGTATTGTTGTTATGGTAATGGGTAGTTACGGGTCATTTTTTCCTTTCGGGTGTTAATGGGTTGTAAATGAGCATGACTTGTAGTTTGTTGTAATTCAGGAGGACGTTACTCCGTAGAGTTTTACGAATTTTTAATAGTTCGGGTTCATTGTGATTTCTGATGTAAGCTGCAGTACTTAGTGTAAATTGTGTGCAGAATACCGTAGAGTTTTGTAGATATATGAATTTGAGTTTTTGTTTTTTTTATATGGATCGCAACTGCGGCTAGGGATTTCAACATTCGCACTTGGCGATAGAAATGGGTTACTTTGAGTTAATGGTTTGTTTTCATATGACTTTGGGAATTGTGACATGGGCTAATCTCATAGGAGATTTGACCCGTGTGTTATTATGTTATTATGTTATGATGTGTTTTGTCGTCTGACGCAATATCTTTGAATATAGAGTTACAGAATAAGGGTTTGTTGTTTAGGATTTTGTTTTGGGGAGGTATTTAGTATATCGGACCGAACGGGTCTGATCTTTTACGGGTTGGGATATGTCAGTTAGGATTTCGGAGAGGTTTAGGAAGGTTTTTGATAGGGATATCGAATTTGAGTATTTGGATTTTTCAGTTCTCTTTTTTTAAAATATCAGGGAGCTGTGCCATGAGTAATTGTAGTTGTTAGGATCATAGGAGCGATTGCCATTAAGTCAATTGCTATTGTGTTGAGAATTAGTTGGGTATTGCAAAATATTCGCTAACCGGAGTTGAACCTTGATGTCTTTTACGAGATATGATACCTTTCAGATGTTTAGGATTGCCTTTCGTTATTCAGTGTATGGATAGGATTCTCGAGTATTTTTTTTCTGTTGGATAGAATTTTTTATGAATAGTTTATTAGAGTTAGTGTACTTGATAGTGAGTTGACTGTGGAAATTCCAGGTACCAACTTGGAATTGTTTCACAATGAGAACATATGACGTTTGCACTAGTAGTCTTATCTGGTTCAGTAATAATATGGTATAGGGAATAGATGAGTTACTTTTTGATATGACTGTCGATATGACCGACTCACGGAAAATACCACTCCCTCAAAATGGAGAGGTTGGAATAGCTTCACCGTCCTCAACATATGAGAAAGCTGTCAACGTTACTTCTGCACTTTGGAGAGATGTCGGGCAGGATGTCTTCATGTTGCTGTACTTTCGAGGAGACGTTGGGTGGCGCAAAAAGGATTTGCGAGCCATTCATTTTCGTCGGATCGCTGGGAGACGCAAGAATACATTCAGCTTGGACTGGTGCAGTCGCAAGCCTTTCATCTTGGTTGGATCACCGTTGGCGTGCGCAGTCGCAGGCCTTTCAGCGTGAGGCAGTACCAGGAGTGAAATCGTCTAGATTAATGCGTTTCTTGAATGAACTGGTTGTGCTATAATATCTGTGTTATAAGATATATATATGTTTTGCACCTAGACATTTTGAGGTGGGGTCCACCTCAGGTGCGTGGACCGAGCAATCTGTAAAGGCTCGCGAAGGTGACCTTTGAAAAGTTGGGTCAGCTATTCGCAGGGTCCATTTTCACTATACACAGCATATAAGAAAAGTGCTGAACCGTTCGCATACCACAAGGGTAGAAGAAACCTCCTTGGTGACAAGACACGGGCTGGCAAATGCGTTTTCAGCAAAGAACGTTCTAGAAGCTGAACCAGTTACAAAATCCGGTTTTGAAGGATGCATGTCGATAGTGACGCCTTGAAATACAGACGCGTGTCTTGCCGAACTTTGACCTCGAATGATGTCATACAAAAGTACGTTCGTTCGTGCGTTACATAATGAATATAATGGGAGGAACCGTTGTTCGAATCGGACTTGTGAGATCCGATTCATGTGTGTCTGAAGATGTGAGTGATTTTTCACATGGAGATTGTCCCAGAGGACTTGTGGAGTGAGTAAGAATTCATATACGTTTTTAGACTTTGTTTTTCAGAACTGTGAACACACGGTATCTCCTGTGACAGTGAAATGTGTGTTTCTGCAATTTTTACACTTTATGATTTTTAATGTGACGTTTGTTCTTTCACAGGTATTTCTGTTCCACTCCATTCCTATTCCTTTTTCTCTCTCCCTCCTACAAGGATGAGAGTGGTATGACATTTGAGATGACCTGTTTTAATTGATTGACCTGTTCATGTTTTGACAGATGAGGTATTTTCTGTAATTGGGGTTTATGATTTTGGAGCATTATTTCCTTAGAAGATTTTCTGGTAGTGTTGAAACATTGGATTTCATTCTTCGTAATTTTTAAGAAGTTATTTTTCGTTGATTTTTGTCAATAAAGGGTTTTAGTTTTGTACTCAGTATCTCATTCCAGTAGTCCTCAGATTTTAGTTAGGGAAAGATATAACTTGTGATGCCGGCTCACGTTACTGCTATCACATAATGTCTCGGAATAAGCGAGATCAAACCTCTGTTCATAAAACAGACTTAAATCAAGTATAGGCTCAGAAGTGGCCTTTACAGTTTTTGGTGGCAGCGTAAAAGGTAGCGTATAAGGTAGTTAGGACAGTTAGAAGGTTTTAAATAATTAGGCATGTATACGTTTCCGAAGAGACATAAATTAGTATTGGCGTCTCAGGATAGGATTTTGTGGGAGTCAGCAGTTGCTGGGGCGAGCTGCGAGCATCTATCTCGCTGGCTAGTGTTTCGTGAAGAGTGTTTTGGGTAGGGGTAAAACAGTGATATTGTGCAATAATTGCGATATTAAGACCACTATGCGTGTGTTAAAACATGTGAAGACGCGCTAGTGCTTTTGTCTGTCTCTCTCTTCGCTCGATGGAAATTCGCGCGCTGCTAACGTAAATGTTGTGATGTTATCTTTTTCAGTTGTGTTAATGTGAAATTGTCCTTTTCGTTGTGTTGTAACTGGTGATAGGGACAACTGTGTGTTTTTGTTGTTGAGTTTTAACTAGTATTTCGGTTGCAACGAGTGTTTTACGTCATCACCACGGTGACATAGTAATTGCGTCACGAGTTGGGCGGAGCGTCGTACTTGCTTTGCCACGCCTAGTGAAGCGCTGAGCGTATTATTTTCTGTTGTGTTTTCCTTTTTTTATAGCAATCTGCGGTACGCGTCGGTGTGTATTATGTAAGGAGATATTTGGTTGTTGTGTTATTTCTGGGAACTTTAATATTTGGGTAGTATCCTACGTGATATTTATGAGTTGCGGGGTGCAAAACAGTTTTTGCACAAGTGTGAATGCACTTCTTGGTTTTTGTAGTCACACACGTATGTGCGTGTGGGTATGTGTGTGTGAGTATGTGGGCAGAGCGCTTGCCTTTGCTTGAGTGACACTTTCCATTTGGACAAAGGGAAGTGTTGATCCAGCAGTTTTTGACATTGAGAGATTTTGATGCAAGCCTCAAATACATTAAAGGTAAGCATAATGTGGTTGCAGATGCATTGAGCAGATATTTTCCAGTTGAGGATGAGGGAGTACATACCGAATCCTATGTGAGAGAAGAGAGTAAATATTTGGTGTCTAATGTCTCGGATACTAGTAGTTCTGAGATATCGCATGTAGGGGACAAACACGTTCCTATAGTGCATACTTCGGAGAGAAATAGTGAGTCGGCAGTCTCGGAAGAGATTGTTGTTCGTGATGATGAGGGAAACGTTGTGTGTTATGTTACTGGTGAAAATGTCACTTGGGACATACCCTTGCTCGAAGAGAAGCAAGATGAAGATAAATTATTATCAGATGCATTCCTGGGTTGTATTGTTGTTATGGTAATGGGTAGTTACGGGTCATTTTTTTTCCTTTCGGGTGTTAATGGGTTGTAAATGAGCATGACTTGTAGTTTGTTGTAATTCAGGAGGACGTTACTCCGTGGAGTTTTACGAATTTTTAATAGTTCGGGTTCATTGTGATTTCTGATGTAAGCTGCAGTACTTAGTGTAAATTGTGTGCAGAATACCGTAGAGTTTTGTAGATATATGAATTTGAGTTTTTGTTTTTTTTATATGGATCGCAACTGCGGCTAGGGATTTCAACATTCGCACTTGGCGATAGAAATGGGTTACTTTGAGTTAATGGTTTGTTTTCATATGACTTTGGGAATTGTGACATGGGCTAATCTCATAGGAGATTTGACCCGTGTGTTATTATGTTATTATGTTATGATGTGTTTTGTCGTCTGACGCAATATCTTTGAATATAGAGTTACAGAATAAGGGTTTGTTGTTTAGGATTTTGTTTTGGGAGGTATTTAGTATATCGGACCGAACGGGTCTGATCTTTTTACGGGTTGGGATATGTCAGTTAGGATTTCGGAGAGGTTTAGGAAGGTTTTTGATAGGGATATCGAATTTGAGTATTTGGATTTTTCAGTTCTCTTTTTTTAAAATATCAGGGAGCTGTGCCATGAGTAATTGTAGTTGTTAGGATCATAGGAGCGATTGCCATTAAGTCAATTGCTATTGTGTTGAGAATTAGTTGGGTATTGCAAAATATTCGCTAACCGGAGTTGAACCTTGATGTCTTTTACGAGATATGATACCTTTCAGATGTTTAGGATTGCCTTTCGTTATTCAGTGTATGGATAGGATTCTCGAGTATTTTTTTTCTGTTGGATAGAATTTTTTATGAATAGTTTATTAGAGTTAGTGTACTTGATAGTGAGTTGACTGTGGAAATTCCAGGTACCAACTTGGAATTGTTTCACAATGAGAACATATGACGTTTGCACTAGTAGTCTTATCTGGTTCAGTAATAATATGGTATAGGAATAGATGAGTTACTTTTTTGATATGACTGTCGATATGACCGACTCACGGAAAATACCACTCCCTCGAAATGGAGAGGTTGGAATAGCTTCACCGTCCTCAACATATGAGAAAGCTGTCAACGTTACTTCTGCACTTTGGAGAGATGTCGGGCAGGATGTCTTCATGTTGCTGTACTTTCGAGGAGACGTTGGGTGGCGCAAAAAGGATTTGCGAGCCATTCATTTTCGTCGGATCGCTGGGAGACGCAAGAATACATTCAGCTTGGACTGGTGCAGTCGCAAGCCTTTCATCTTGGTTGGATCACCGTTGGCGTGCGCAGTCGCAGGCCTTTCAGCGTGAGGCAGTACCAGGAGTGAAATCGTCTAGATTAATGCGTTTCTTGAATGAACTGGTTGTGCTATAATATCTGTGTTATAAGATATATATATGTTTTGCACCTAGACATTTTGAGGTGGGGTCCACCTCAGGTGCGTGGACCGAGCAATCTGTAAAGGCTCGCGAAGGTGACCTTTGAAAAGTTGGGTCAGCTATTCGCAGGGTCCATTTTCACTATACACAGCATATAAGAAAAGTGCTGAACCGTTCGCATACCACAAGGGTAGAAGAAACCTCCTTGGTGACAAGACACGGGCTGGCAAATGCGTTTTCAGCAAAGAACGTTCTAGAAGCTGAACCAGTTACAAAATCCGGTTTTGAAGGATGCATGTCGATAGTGACGCCTTGAAATACAGACGCGTGTCTTGCCGAACTTTTGACCTCGAATGATGTCATACAAAAGTACGTTCGTTCGTGCGTTACATAATGAATATAATGGGAGGAACCGTTGTTCGAATCGGACTTGTGAGATCCGATTCATGTGTGTCTGAAGATGTGAGTGATTTTTCACATGGAGATTGTCCCAGAGGACTTGTGGAGTGAGTAAGAATTCATATACGTTTTTAGACTTTGTTTTTCAGAACTGTGAACACACGGTATCTCCTGTGACAGTGAAATGTGTGTTTCTGCAATTTTTACACTTTATGATTTTTAATGTGACGTTTGTTCTTTCACAGGTATTTCTGTTCCACTCCATTCCTATTCCTTTTTCCTCTCTCCCTCCTACAAGGATGAGAGTGGTATGACATTTGAGATGACCTGTTTTAATTGATTGACCTGTTCATGTTTTGACAGATGAGGTATTTTCTGTAATTGGGGTTTTATGATTTTGGAGCATTATTTCCTTAGAAGATTTTCTGGTAGTGTTGAAACATTGGATTTCATTCTTCGTAATTTTTAAGAAGTTATTTTTCGTTGATTTTTGTCAATAAAGGGTTTTAGTTTTGTACTCAGTATCTCATTCCAGTAGTCCTCAGATTTTAGTTAGGGAAAGATATAACTTGTGATGCCGGCTCACGTTACTGCTATCACATAATGTCTCGGAATAAGCGAGATCAAACCTCTGTTCATAAAACAGAGACTTAAATCAAGTATAGGCTCAGAAATGGCCTTTACATATATGATTTTTTTTTTTTTTTTGAAAGTCAACTACCGTAGTGAAAAACCAGTCTTTGGCAATTGCTGGATCGTATGAAGCCTTAGTAAGAGCTACCAAAAAGTCTTCGACTTGTATTCAACTTTTTGGTGATACGTAGGCAATAAGTTGTTGATTTGCGTGTATAACGTTTTACTGCAGTAGAATACAGTTGCTGTATTCTTTGAGGCGTTGAATTAAAATCCAGTGTCAAGATTTCAGGATACTTTTACCTTTGTTCTAATGAACACTTTTGTCTGTTTTCAGATTCGTTGTCGTTAATCCACTTAGTTCTTCCTTCAATAGCTCCACTGCACTGGCCCGAGTTTTAATTAAAAAAAAGAACTGGACTGGTTATAAAGCCTATTGCGGATATTTCTTTCGAGTCAGATTGCCTCCTAATTCCCCAAGTAAAAGTAAGAACTCATCCACTCCGTTGTTGTAAGACATGATAAATTTCTTTTAATTTTATGCTATGTCCAATCTTATTTATTTCATATATATATATATATATATATATATATATATATATATATATATATATATATATATATATATATATATATATATATATATATATATAGTCATAAACTGGGAATCTTGATTGGGGAGAGAATTGAAACAAATTTTAAAATGGTACTGCCAAAAAACCAAGTGAGCCCTGGTTATGAAAAAAGGAAAAGTTAATTGAAAACTTACCTTAGATTTTCCCTGGATTTACACATAAATGATTAAGGTCACCATTTGGAATTGGACTTCTTTTACAATTAAAAGGGGTTTATTTACAGAGATTAAGCAGTTAGGCAAGGATACAAAACAGGATGCAAAATGGTACCCAATGGGCAGGCTTATTAATTATATACAGTGAGCAATAATGCAGTAATTGGCAAACAAGCAAGCTAATTAAGAAGGGGCCAATGTACAGTACAATTATCCTGTTATAATAGTAATAACTTGCTTAGGCCAAGATTACATTAAATTGTCTCAGTTAATTATGCTGCGAAGGATTGAACTCCAGGATGGGGAAAATAATTCATATAAAATTCGGCGGGCCACAACGGACTTCAGTAATCGGACTGCGACCAGGAATGGTTTCAGAATCTGAATGGCAGTCGGGCTTATCGGACACAGATTGCAATGGAGCAGATATCTCCCCTGTAAGAGGGGTTCTAGATTAGAACGGCGGCACACACTGAGAGAAATGGAATCTCCCTATAAAATGTTACACACTGCACGTTTTAAATATTAACCACTACGTAACCCAGCAGATAATGATAAGAAATCACGCAATCACAGTCCTTGAATGTTAATAGATTCGGGCCCAGGGACACTGAACACGTGCTCGCAATAACAGAAAGAAAAAACTTCAACACTTGTATTACTTAGACTAATTTGCCCTTAAGTTGCACTGGGAAAGGGATAACTGGATATTTATCACTGGATCTTTTACTGGAATTCAAGGCACATTATGAGGCGAGATACGGGAGGCAGAACCAGGAAAAATTGCTTGTGGAGGAAGGAGTTAAGTTTAAAGGAATGGGAAATTTAAGGGGTTCAGGGAGAAGGGAAAGGGCTGGCTTACTGGGTATTTGCAATGTACGAACCTGGACTAACAAATTGTGGACGCCAACGATCGATCGGCCGTTCGTCAGAAATACGTCAGCTCGCTGAAGGAGATGAGCGCTAGACGTGCGCTCCGGACGGAGACGAGAAAGCTGCTACTTCTTCCAAAACAGCGGCGTCTCGCTGGGCCCTCATCTTAGGTCGACATTTCCAGCAAACAAGTCAGACAACCAGCAACGAAAACAAATGGAAAGTGTCCTTAAATGTTAAGTACTTAAAGATTAAGGTCGTACCTGGCCACTCGCCCTAATAAGCCCCTTAACCTTCCTAAGCGTTGACTACTCCCACATCACACGATGGGGGTGAAAATGGGGGTCACATTGTTCCCCTGATCGAACGATTGAGGGGGGAAGGGAGGCCTATTCGCTACCTACTGGCGCTAACAGCTCCGATCTGGTTCAGACTCTGTCTGTTTTTTCCTGTCGTCGCCCGCCAATTTTCCTCGACCCCACAGTCAAAGGAACAACAAACTGCATTTCAAAATTAAAGATGCGCTGGGTTCTACATGAGGGAGGGATATACTTGATAATATATATATATATATATATATATATATATATATATATATATATATATATATATATATATATGTATGTATGTATATGGTTATGATCAATTTTGTAAGTGATTTACTTATCACACGTTACCACAGGTGAAAAATAAGAGACGGGGTGGAGGTCCTGACCGGTTTCGACTTTATTTCCAAGCCATTGACAAAGGACTGATACATAGCATTAGAAGTCACAAATATATATACTACAGAAACAGTACTGATGAATACGCACAACCGTTTGAGACTACAGATCCACCCACAGGCGGGTGTCAAGGTAGGAGTGGCCTTCAAAACTTATTTAGCTAATAATCACAATAAACTCTCAGAGGACAATACTGAAAAACGTACCGACCATAGGAGACTACAGATCCACACCTGACAGGTGTCAGGGAGGCGAGGTTGGAAAACCCATTAGCACTGCTGCCCCAGTACTGTGTTTAATAATATGATAATCTCATTTCCATACATCTCTGTTCTCTAACTTTAAATGTAAACAATTATTTCTTTTCATAGTAAATAATCAAGTTGATACATCCCTTGACTGATATTCATATTACGCCTGTAACTTTCTTTTATAAAGCTAGATTCAATTATATTCCTTTCTAGTGCATTATTAGAATAGACAATGCTTTTTGCCCCTTCCCAGTTGATAGCATGATTGTTTTCACTAATATGTACAAAAATATCACTGTTCCCCTGTGCATATCTCACACATTTTTTATGCTGTTGTATTCTCTTTTCCTGTGCTTTACCCGTTCGGCCAATATAAAAGTTATCACAAGACTTACATGGAATTTTATATACACACCCTTCGCTATTGTCGGGAGAGTTCTTGATAAGTACATGTTCAATGTTTTATTATTCTTAAACATGAACACCAAAATTCATAAGAAGATGGGGGATATCTTTCATTACAAGCAAATTTTTTGTTTTGTAAGGTTCTTTTTGGTTTTGATACATAACCTTTTTTGCGCCTTCTAATGCATTGTTTAATACAGTGTCAGGATATTTCAGTTTGTTGCCTGTATTCCTAATCTTATCTTTCTCCTCATTAATATATTCAGAGCTACATACACGTAATGCTATTAAAAACATAGATGAAAACAGCGAACAAACAATATGGTTAAGAAATCAGTGTTTTCATCTATGTTTTTAAGAGCAATCATGCTATCAGCTGGGAAGGGGCAAAAAGGATTGTATATTCTGATAACACACTGGAAAGGAATATCATTGAATCTATCTTCATAAAAGAAGGTTACAGCCATAATATGAATATCAGTCAAGGGATGTATAAACTTGATCCTTTAATATCAAAAGAAATATGTAAATTGCTTAAATTTTAAGGTAAGCAGTCGAGATGTATGGAAATAAGATTATCATATTTGTAAACACAGTACGGGGCAGCAGTGATAATGAGTTTTCCAACCCCGCCTCCCTGACACCTGTCAGGTGTGGATCTGTATCTCCTATGGTCGGTACGTTTACCTGAGAGTATATTGTGATTTTTAGCCAAATGAGTTTGAAGGCCACTCCTACCTTGACACTGGCCTTTGTGTGGATCTGTAGTTTCAAATGCTGTGTATTTTCGTCGGTACTGTTTCTGTAGTATACAGTATATATTTGTGACTTCTACAGTAATACTATGTCTCAGTCCTTCGTCAATGACATGGAAATAAAGTCGAAACCGGTCAGGACCTGCACCCCAACTCTTATTTTTCACCTATGTTAATGTGTGATATGTATATGTATATATATATATATATATATATATATATATATATATATATATATATATGTGTGTGTGTGTGTATGTATATGTATACATACATATACTGTATATATAATATAGATAAATAGATAGAAAGAAAAAAAAACAAAGAGAGAGAGAGAAAGAAAGAGATTTATAAAATTCGTTAGAAAACTGATGCACCTTTTGCCTTGTCCATAAAGATTTATGTACATTAATAATAATAATAATAATAATAATAATAATAATAATAATAATAATAATAACAATAGTAATAATAATAATAAAGGCAAGTACGAAATATGTATCACACACTCCGATCGTATAGTTCCTCGCTGGGTGAGCGGGTTCCGTTCTCAGCTACCACTCTATTGGTCACGAGTTCGAATCTCCGACCGGCCAGTGAAAAACAAGAGGAATTTGTTTCTGGTGATAGAAATTCATTTCTCGCTATAATGTGGTTCGGATTCCACAATAAGCTGTAGGTCCCGTTGCTAGGTAACCAATTGTTTCTTAGCCACGTAAAAATAAGTCTAATCCTTCGGGCCAGCCCTAGGAGAGCTGTTAATCAGCTCAGTGGTCTGGTTAAACTAAGATATACTTAACTCCGATCGTATGTTGATCAGAAGTTCACCACACGGATTATTATGATTATGGTGTTCTATTTCCTGTTTATTTTATTTTAATTTATTTTATTATTATTATTTTTTTTTTTTTTTGCCGTCTGGGCATCAAAGGCAATCTCTGATAACACTGACAATCCTCCATCATTTGATATCCACGAGTCCCTGTTTCTTCGTCACTTTTTATATTTGATTTCAAAGTTAACCTGTACTGCATTAATTCCTTCACCGTGAGTGCGATGTGGAGTAAAGGCATTGGGAGGCCTGGTGTGGAATTGTGGTAGGCCAGCTGTTTAACCAGTAGACACGATACACAGGAATGCTGTTTATGGTTGAGCTGGGCTCTTGGCTTCATGCCAACACGGACTCTCGACTTCATACCAACACGGGCTCTTGGCTTCATGCCAGCACGGGCTCTTGTTCATAAAGCAGCCTGTAAAGATATATAGGAATGTTGTTCTTGATGATTTAGCCGGCTTTATGAATGCACGGACTCTTGGTCATAAAGCAACCAATAGAGATGTATAGGAATTTTGCTATTCATGTTTAAGCTGGCTTTATGCCAGCACAGGCTCTTGCTCATAAAGCAGCCCGTAAAGATATCTAGGAATGTTGTTTTAATGAAGAAGCTGCCGTTATGCCAGCACGGACTCTTTCTCATAGAGCAGTCCGTAAAGATTTATTTGAAAGTTGTTTGTGATGATTAATCTGGCTTCATGGCAGCACGGGCTCTTGCTCATCAAGCAGCCCATAAAGATATGTAGGAATGCTGTTGTTTATGAGTAAGCTGGCATCATGCCAGCACGGGCTCTTGCTCAGAGAGTAGCCCGTAAAGATATATAAGAAGAGCGTACATCGTTTTTGTTCAAGTATGCAAACGGAAAAGAGTGGTCATAGAGAGACTGAAAAATAACACCTGTTAAACTTCATGCAGTAGAAACGGCAATTTTATTATTATTATTATTATTATTATTATTATTATTATTATTATTATTATTATTATTATTATTTATTTATTCTATGTAAAGCCTCTTCCACTAGTAGGGGGTGGCTCGCTAAAAAAGACAAGACAAAGAACCCAGCAGCCGTAACCGTGGTCTAACTGCTGAATGCGGATGGCGAACTCCCTGCGCAGTAACCTTCCACAACACCAGTTGCTTCACCTGAGCGTCGGGTCATCACGGAGATATTTTCATATCTATCTGGCGCGCATCATTATTATTATTTATTATTGCTGTTTTTGTTGCCCTGTATTGAGTTTTATGACTTACACCTAAAAAGCTTTTTCCACTAATTGTCATGGTAAATATTTGTTGTAATTTTTCGCTTCATGGGGACAGATATAACCAACCCTTATCTTTACTACAGTTCGACTCATTGTCCGACAAACAGTATCGAGGTCAAAATACACATGATGCATAAGGTGAATATTTTATATTCCGCGTACAACTGTCGCTAGTCAACTGGAGACAGCCACATAAATGATATAGCTATCTAACTTGAGGAATTAACTGCGCATTGGCTCGCATTCTTGTTATTGCGTTTTGGTCTGAAACGTAACTGGGACAGTGGTACGTCTCTTTATAAGGTTACTGGGGCAGCAGGCCATCTTTTTGTAGGGTTACTGGGACAAAGTTTGTCTTTTTATAAGTTTACTGGGATAGAGGTTCGTCTGATTATATGGTTACTGGGACAGAGGTTCGTCTGTTTGTATGGTTTCTGGGGCATAGGTTCGTCTGTTTATATGATTACTGAGACATAGGTTCGTCTGTTTATATGGTTACTGGGACATAGGTTCGACTGTTTGTATGGTTTCTGGGACATAGGTTCGTCTGTTTATATGATTACTGAGACATAGGTTCGTCTGTTTATATGGTTACTGGGACAGAGGTTCGTCTGTTTGTATGGTTTCTGGGACATAGGTTCGTCTGTTTATATGATTACTGAGACATAGGTTCGTCTGTTTATATGGTTACTGGGACATAGGTTCGCCTGGTTATATGGTTACTAGAAAAGCACTTCTTTTGTTTATATGGTTAATGGACATAGGTTCGTCCGTTTATATGGTTACTGGAAAAGCACCTCTTTTGTTTATATGGTTACTGGGACATAGGTTCGTCAGTTTATATGATTACTGGGACATAGGTTCGTCTGTTTATTTGGTTACTGGGACAGAGGTTCATCTGTTTATATGGTTACTGGAAAAGCAGTTCTTTTGTTTATATGGTTACTGGGACAGAGATTCGTTTGTTTATATGGTTACTGGGACATAGGTTCGTCTGTTAATATGATTACTGAGACATAGGTTCGTCTGTTTATAGGGTTACTGGGACATAGGTTCGTCTGTTTATATGATTACTGAGACATAGGTTCGTCTGCTTATATGATTTCTGAGACATAAGTTCGTCTGTTTATATGGTTGCTGAGACATAGGTTCGTCTGTTTATATGATTACTGAGACATAGGTTCGTCTGTTTATATGATTACTGAGACATAGGTTCGTCTGTTTATATGATTACTGAGACATAGGTTCGTCTGTTTATATGATTACTGAGACATAGGTTCGTCTGCTTATATGATTACTGAGACATAGGTTCGTCTGCTTATATGATTACTGAGACGTAGGTTCGTCTGTTTATATGGTTACTGGGACATAGGTTCGTCTGTTTATATGGTTACTGAGACATAGGTTCGTATGTTTATATGGTTACTGGAAAAGCACTCTTGTTTTTATGGTTACTGGGACATACGTTCGTCTATTTATATGATTACTGAGACATAGATTCGTCTGCTTATATGATTACTGAGACATAGGTTCGTCTATTTATATCTTTACTAGGACATAGGTTCGTCTGCTTATATGATTACTGAGACATAGGTTCGTCTGCTTATATGGTTACTGAGACATAGGTTCGTCTGTTTATATGGTTACTGAGACATAGGTTCGTATGTTTATATGGTTACTGGAAAAACACCCTTGTTTTTATGGTTACTGGGATATACGTTCGTCTATTTATATGATTACTGAGACATAGGTTCGTCTGCTTATATGATTACTGAGACATAGGTTCGTCTATTTATATGGTTAATGGAAAAGCACTTCTTTTGCTTATATGGTTAATGGGACAGAGGTTCTTCTGTTTATGTGGTTACTGGGACATAACGTAGGTTCGTCTGTTTATATGGTTACTGGAAAGGCATTTCTTTTGTTTATATGGTTACTATGGCAGAGGTTCATCTGTTTATATAGTTACTGGGACAGAAGTTCGTCTGTTTATATGGTTACTGGAAAAGCACTTCTTTTGTTTATATGGATACTGGGGCAGAAGTTCGTCTGTTTATATGATTACTGGGACATAGGTCCATCTGTTTATATGGTTACTGCGACATAGGTTCATCTGTTTATATGGTTATTGGAAAAGCACTTCTTTTGCTTGCATGGTTAATGGGACAGAGGTTCGTTTGTTTATATGATTACTGGAAAAGCACTTCCTTTGTTTATATGGTTAATAGGAAAGAGGTTCGTCTGTTTATGTGTTTACTGGAAAAGCAATTCTTTTGTTTATATGGTTACTGGGACATAGGTTCGTTTGTTTATATAGTTACTGGAAAAGCACTTCTTTTATTTATATGGTAAATGGGACAGAGGTTCGTTTGTTTATATTGTCACTGGGACATAGGTTCATCTGTTTATATGGTTACTGGAAAAGCACTTCTTTTGTTTTTATGTTTAATGGGACAGAGGTTCGTCTGTTTATATGGTTACTGGGACATAGGTTCGTCTGTTTATATTGTCACTGGGACATAGTTTCGTCTGTTTATATGGTTACTGGGACAGAGGTTCGTCTGTTTATATTGTCACTGGGACATAGGTTCGTCTGTTTATATGGTTACTGGAAAAGCACTTCTTTTGTTTTTATGTTTAATGGGACAGAGGTTCGTCTGTTTATATGGTTACTGGGACAGAGGTTCGTCTGTTTATATTGTTACTGGGACATAGGTCCGTCTGTTTATATGGTTACTGGGACATAGGTTCGTCTGTTTATATTGTCACTGGGACATAGGTTCGTCTGTTTATATGGTTACTGGGACAGAGGTTCGTCTGTTTATATTGTCACTGGGACATAGGTTCGTCTGTTTATATGGTTACTGGGACAGAGGTTCGTCTGTTTATATGGTTACTGGAAAAGCACTTCTTTTGTTTTTATGGTTAATGGGACAGAGGTTCGTCTGTTTATATGGTTACTGGGACAGAGGTTCGTCTGTTTATATTGTTACTGGGACATAGGTTCGTCTGTTTATATGGTTACTGGGACATAGGTTCGTCTGTTTATATGGTTACTGGAAAAGCACTTCTTTTGTTTTTATGGTTAATGGGACAGAGGTTCGTCTGTTTATATGGTTACTGGGACAGAGGTTCGTCTGTTTATATTGTTACTGGGACATAGGTTCGTCTGTTTATATGGTTACTGGGACATAGGTTCGTCTGTTTATATTGTCACTGGGACATAGGTTCGTCTGTTTATATGGTTACTGGGACAGAGGTTCGTCTGTTTATATTGTCACTGGGACATAGGTTCGTCTGTTTATATGGTTACTGGAAAAGCACTTCTTTTGTTTTTATGGTTAATGGGACAGAGGTTCGTCTGTTTATATGGTTACTGGGACATAGGTTCGTTTGTTTATATGGTTACTGGAAAAGCACTTCTTTTGTTTATATGGTTACTGGAAAAGCACTTCTTTTGTTTATATGGTTACTGGAAAAGCACTTCTTTTGTTTATATGGTTACTGGAAAAGCACTTCTTTTGTTTATATGGTTACTAAGACAGAGGTTCGTCTGTTTATATTGTTACTGGGACATAGGTTCGTCTGTTTATATGGTTACTGGGACATAGGTTCGTCTGTTTATATTGTCACTGGGACATAGGTTCGTCTGTTTATATGGTTACTGGGACAGAGGTTCGTCTGTTTATATTGTCACTGGGACATAGGTTCGTCTGTTTATATGGTTACTGGAAAAGCACTTCTTTTGTTTTTATGGTTAATGGGACAGAGGTTCGTCTGTTTATATGGTTACTGGGACATAGGTTCGTTTGTTTATATGGTTACTGGAAAAGCACTTCTTTTGTTTATATGGTTACTGGAAAAGCACTTCTTTTGTTTATATGGTTACTGGAAAAGCACTTCTTTTGTTTATATGGTTACTAAGACAGAGGTTCGTCTGTTTATATTGTTACTTGGACATAGGTTCTTCTGTTTTTATGGTTACAGGAAAAGCACTTCCTTTGTTTTTATGGTTAATGGGACAGAGGTTCGTCTGTTCATATGATTACTGAGACATGGGTTCGTCTGTTTATATTGTTACTGGGACATAGGTTTGTCTGTTTATATTGTTACTGGGACATAGGTTCGTCTGTTTATGTAGTTACTGGAAAAGCACTTCTTTTATTTATATGGTTAATGGGACAGAGGTTCGTCTGTTTATATTGTTACTTGGTTATAGGTTCGTCTGTTTTTATAGTTACTGGAAAAGCACTTCTTTTGCTTGTATGGTTAATGGGACAGAGGGTCTTCTGTTCATATGATAACTGAGACATAGGTTCTTCTGTTTATATTGTTACTGAGACATAGGTTCGTCTGTTTATATTGTTACTGGGACATAGGTTCGTCTGTTTTTATAGTTACTGGAAAAACACTTCTTTTGCTTATATGGTTACTGGGACATAGGTTCGTCTGTTTATATAGTTACTGGAAAAGCACTTCTTTTATTTATGTGGTTAATGGGACAGAGGTTCGTCTCTTTATATTGTTACTGGGACATAGGTTCGTCGGTTTATATTGTTACTGTGACGTAGGTTTGTCTGTTTTTATAGTTACTGGAAAAGCACTTCTTTTGCTTATATGGTGACTGGGACATAGGTTCGTCTGTTTATATGGTTACTGGGAATGCACTTCTTTTCTTTTTATGGTTAATGGGACAGAGGTTTGTCTGTTTATATGATTACTGAGACACAGGTTCGTATGTTTATATGGTTACTGGGAGGTTCGTCTGTTTAGATGATTATTGAGACAGATTCGTCTGTTTATATGGTTATTGGGACAGTGGTTCGTCTGTTTATAAGTTTACTATTGCAGCAGTTTCTGTTTATAAGGTTACTGTTACGGCAGTTCGTCTGTTTATACGGTTACTGGGACAGCAGTTCATCTGTTTAGATGATTACTGGTTAACTGCGAGACTGAAGTCTTTGTGACTTGTGATATGCCTGCTCAGACTAGCAGTATTCCGCAATAGCATGAGGCCAAGGTAATCTAACAATAAAATATTTTTTCTTCGATTTTTTACGAGAAATTAGCGCACTAAGGAGTCAGAAAATAAGTCCCAAAAGTCTGACTAGAACAAAGTGCTATTAAGAGCCGATAGGTGAGAGGGTAGGTGATCATAAATTTTGCTTAATGCCTGCTCAAACGAGTGATATCCTGTATTGCCACGAGGCCAAGGTAAACTTACAATAACGTATTACTTCCTTTTGCTGTGACGAAATATTCGCGCACTGGGGAATCAGATAAAAAGCCCCAAAATTCTGACCAGGCCAATGGGCGATTGTTCCGAACTAGGTGATTGAAGTGCAATTAAGGCCTAGATAGGTGAGAGGCTATGTGAGAGGGTTCCTCTACCCTGCACCCCCACCCCACCCCCCAGAGATGAGGACACCATCCTCAAGGTATCCTTGTCTTCACAAGGACACACTGCATTTCGGAGACTATTAAGCCAGCTAACTTCTGCAAGTTCAGTGAAGAACAGACAATAGAAGATTCTCAGATTGTACCAGAGTTAGTGTTGAATTGTCAAAATATGCTACAAAGATACGCACCGTGCTCGATCCGCCATTTGTCGATCGTTGGCCGTCACATTCTGAGGAATGATACACAACTCAAATAACCTCGTGAAGCCGAAGAGCGTGACATTATCCCATTGCACGTTTAGTCAAAAAGAAACTGAATAACACCATTGCACTGCGCAACGATAATACGACACGCAGGCATGCAACAAGTGGATACATAACCTGTTGCGTCGTATCGTATTACTGGGTGATAAGCAACGATGATATGATACGTGTATATGCAAACAAGTGTTTTCGGTCCTTTACAGAAGTGAGGGGCGTCTTAAGACACGTGTGTGGGGTTGGGAAAACAGTCGGTGAATTGGCAAATAGATAGATGCTGTATGTATCATAGATGAAGAAAGAACACGAATTAAATGCGAAGGGTAGAAAAACTCAATAGAGGAAAAAACTGGAGTAAAGTTTGGTGATTTGTCACCTTTTTGCACAGGTTGAGAAGCAAAAACTGAGATTTCTGGAACAAAAGATTTATTTCCTATCAGTGAATGATGAACGACTGTCCTTACCTGAATATATCTTGAATACTATTGTTTGCCAGTTAAGTGAGTAATTGACTCATTACAGGTGGCACTCAAGGCAGTTCAGATTCAGTGTCTTCTACACAGCCGCACCAAGAATGACAATTGGAAATAAGAAAATTAAATAATACAAAACAAAATGAAAAGATACATCGACGAAATTCTAAAAATTTAAGCGCATAGAAATATATACATTCACACTATCAATATTGATATACGCGCACGCACTCATCCCATAGACACACTCACACACACATCGATCCTGATGTGAGTCAGAAGTTTCTTTCTGTTCCATACGTGATTGTGTGTTGAATATTTCTGTATATATGTATATACATCATACACACACACACACACACACACACACACACACACACACACACACACATATATATATATATATATATATATATATATATATATATAGCAAGAAGGCACTAAAGCAGACAGCTTGGTACATGGTTTTCCTTTATTCAGGGCGGCCTACGTTTCGAGATCCTTGTCTCATCCTCAAGGCTAAAAATACAAAGTAAAATATACAAATACAGCAAGAAGATTTAGGATATATGTACAAATAAAATATGATGAAGTAAAACATCAGTAAAAAGGTAAACCTAAAATAAAATTGTTAAAAAAAAAAAAAAAAGAAAGAAATAGAAAATTTTTTTACTAACAGACCTTATTCCTCGAAGTTCAGTTGCTGTATGAAAACAATAAACATAAGGTGGGGTGTGGTTTAAGCTATATACAGGGGCGTGGACGAGGAATGATTGTTCAAAGAGGGAACAAGCTTTTTGATCGCTAACGATTCAAGAATAGGGAGGTGGTGTTCGTGTTGACTAGTTAGTATAATCTTAAAATCCAATATTAGAAACCACATAAAACTATGCAAAAGTAAAATAAACTATAATGATTTTAAGATTATACTAACTAGTCAACACGAACACCACCTCCCTATTCTTGAATCGTTAGCGATCAAAAAGCTTGTTCCCTCTTTGAACAATCATTCCTCGTCCACGCCCCTGTATATAGCTTAAACCACACCCCACCTTATGTTTATTGTTTTCATACAGCAACTGAACTTCGAGGAATAAGGTCTGTTAGTAAAAAATTTTCTATTTTTTCTTTTTTTTTTTTTTTTTAACAATTTTATTTTAGGTTTACCTTTTTTACTGATGTTTTACTTCATCATATTTTATTTGTACATATATCCTAAATCTTCTTGCTGTATTTGTATATTTTACTTTGTATTTTTAGCCTTGAGGATGAGACAAGGATCTCGAAACGTAGGCCGCCCTGAATAAAGGAAAACCATGTACCAAGCTGTCTGCTTTAGTGCCTTCTTGCTATTTTGCTGAGGAATAGCCTCGATTTCACACCAATATATATATATATATATATATATATATATATATTCATATATATATATATACATATATATATATTTATATATATATATATATATATATATATATATATATATATACTATTATACTATTCACGCACAAACTTGCCTCTTTTTCTGCTAAACAAGGAACTCGACGCTTAAACTTCAGAACCTGGGTTCGAATCCCACGTAAATAGAGTCGTGGCGTTACAACTGTTGTGCCCCTGTTGACGTCCAGGGCGAAGATGGGCATGGGGCTTTCAACCTCATCCCAAAATAATAGAATCACCAAAGTTTGCAGTTGTGTGAATTTTGGCTTTCGTTAGTATTTATTCATTAGCATCATCATTTTCCCTTTCACCATCATCATCACTATTCTCAGTAGCACGGAGTTAGTATTGTCTTCACACTTCACAAAACAACAGCGTGCGTGTTATCTGCTTTGTCCTAGAACAACGTGGTATGTCACTTTCATCAAGGGCCTTACGCTACTAAAGTTTTGTCCTTCACTTTAACAGACAGATTTACGACAGAGTGATGGCCATCGTTAACTGTGCACTCTTGGTGTACTAGGCGATGAATATACCCGAGATTCATTCCAAACCTGCCAAAGGCTTTGTTATTTTAACAATAGACTTATTGGATTCGAATATGATGAATATGCTGCCTCACAGATTATTATTATTATTATTATTATTATTATTATTATTATTATTATTATTATTATTATTGACTTGCCTTTAACTTTAGCTGACTCAGGATGAATTTTTGTTGATACAAGGCTTGCTTCAATTAAAAACAGTGTATAATTGTTTTGTATATGTCGTTCTGTTTAATTGTATTTGCCTATATTTTTATATTACGTTTCTTTTCTTTTGGTTTTATTGGCTCTGGAAACATCACAGTGAATGAATGCGTCACTCTGTTATACCTTGTGCTGTACACTTGAGAGAGAGGGAAAACTCTGCAATAAATGGTTATAGACCTTAAGTCAAGATGAAATAAGGAATATTGTTAAAAAAGTAATATTACAAACAGTTCGCATCTCGTCGTTTTGTGCGACTAAGATGCTTTTTTGTGGATGAGGTAATCGATGTTAGACAATCCGTGGCATCACTTTGCTTCAGTTGTTTTCAAGTCCAGAGGTCCATACTAGGTTCTCTAAGTAAAGAGACATTGCAGAGCTTTCATTAAGCTTTTGGATGAAAGTTTCATGATATTTAGATATTTAGTGTTTCAAAAAACATTCATGCACAGGATCATGCGCTGACAATCCTGCAAACTTCACTCCGTTAACTCTCACAGACCAACAAATTCCTCTCCTTGTCTCATGTAGTCGGCGACCGAAAGATTATTGTGGGTGATTTTATTTTTGGGTCGCCAGTTACAGCTTTGTTTGATGTTTTAGGGTCGCCAGTTGCAGCTTTGTTTGGTGTTTTAGGGTCGCCAGTTACAACCTTGTTTGGTGTGTTAGGGTCGCCAGTTACAGCTTTGTTTGATGTTTTTGGGTCGCCAATTACGGCTTTGTTTGATGTTTTAGGGTTGCCAGCTGCAGCTTTGTTTGATGTTTTAGGGTCGCCAGTTACAGCTTTGTTTGGTGTTTTAGGGTCGCCAGTTACAGCTTTGTTTGATGTTTTCGGGTCACCAGTTACAGCTTTGTTTGATGTTTTAGGGTCACCAGTTGCAGCTTTGTGTGATGTTTTCTGGTCGCCAGTTGCAGCTTTGTTTGATGTTTTCTGGTCGCCAGTTATAGCTTTGTTTGATGTTTTCTGGTCGTCAGTTACAGCTTTGTTTGATGTTTTGGGTCGCCAGTTACAGCTTTGTTTGATGTTTTAGGGTCGTCAGTTACAGCTTTGTTTGATGTTTTAGGGTCGCCAGTTACAGCTTTGTTTGATGTTTTAGGGTCGCCAGTTACAGATTTGTTTGATGTTTTAGGGTCGCCAGTTACAGCTTTGTTTGATGTTTTTGGGTCGCCAGTTACAGCTTTGTGTGATGTTTTAGGTCGCCAGTTATAGCTTTGTTTGATGCTTTAAGGTCGCCAGTTACAGCTTTGTTCGATGTTTTACGGTCACCAGTTACAGCTTTGTTTGATGTTTTAGGGTCGCCAGTTACAGCTTTGTTTGATGTTTAAGGGTCGCCAGTTACAGCTTTTTTTGGTGTTTTAGGGTCGCCAGTCACAGCTTTGTGTGATGTTTTAGGGTCATCAGTTACAGCTTTGTTTGATGTTTTAGGGTCACCAGCTACAGTTTTTTGTGAAGTTTCAGAAATTTCAGAACCACCAGCTACATCTTCATGTGGATTTTCAGAAATTTCAGAGGCCACAACCCATAGATCTTGCCAAGGTGATCCCACACAAGGGCCTCAAGTGATGGTAATTGGTTTGGAAACGGGCAAAAAATAACCTGTCACTATTGCTGAGCGCACACCATGAGAACCCATGTTCGTTGAACCTCAGTTGCATCACCAGCGACTTCTAATGCCTTGGCCCCAGTTGAAACCCCCTCAGGTCTTTTCGATCCCACTGAAACACGGCCCTACTGTCTTTGTGAGCTGGGAATGGGTCATTGTGCATCGTGACTTAAGTGGGACAGTGCTCAGTTGACGAATAATGCGACTGATATGGAAATAATATTGTTAATTCATGTACTGTAAAGAAGAAAATATTTGGAAATTATTAACAAAAGCTTATGGATATGTATTGTTGTTGAAGCGGTGACTTTGTGCCTGTATTATTTGACCCTTAGGAGGTGTGACAACACAAAAGTACTTGTGAACTTTTCCTTTTTCAATCATTCCTCGAGCTCGTTGACAGTAATACATATGGAGTCTTTTAGTCACAATCACAAATTTTAAATATTATACAAAGTGCAGCGACTTCATAGTTTCCATAATAGTTGCAAGACAGGTTAGTGCTTAGTCTGTTTCGTAACCATACCTAGGTTTTGCTGACCATACCTGGGTTTTGCTGATCTTCTTGTAACCCATACTTGGGTTACATCAAGATCAGTTACACATAAAGGAGAGGAAAGCCTTTTGCTTATAGTTACTCAAGGCAGAAGTCACAAATGTTTATGGGGCCTAGAAAGACTAACATAGCATATATATTGTCTTGCATATGTTACAATGAAACTGTGTAAAAAGGTAGGAAAAAAATGAACCTCTTACAAAATCAGACAAATTTAGATGAAATAAAGATAACTGCCCAAATGAGAAGGTGTAAAGTATTAATTATGTACCTTGTTAAAAAAAAGATGTGTGCTAAATCTTTCCATTTAGCTAGTAAATGGATTTGACTTCATTGAATTGTTCATTATAACTATGCGCAGTGATTTCTGATATCATTAGGAAGGTTACAAGTATGCAAATTCTTCCATTCTTCAGTAACTTGGTAGTCCATGAAAATATTTATTATCCCGAAATTTTTCGAACAAAGCCGAAATATTCTGGTGTTGTTGTTATTCCAAGTGATGCCTAAACATTTATTTGAATTACCCATTGCAGTTGACTGCCTATCTCGATCTAACATTGAGCTGACTTTTGGGCGGAGCCTCTTAATCGTAAACAATGCACAGCTGCAGTTTTGACTTTCGACACCTGTTAATTTGGTGCACGATAACGGCTTAAATAACAGCTAACACTGCCGACAGAGGCCAGTTGAAGATCGCTCTGGGTCTGAGTACCTGAGGTCGGAAGGTTCGACAAGCGTCCCCTCGAAGTTCCAAGAGACTACTCCGAGTACTTCAGCCGAAGAATAAGCTTCGCCAAAGGCCCGCTAGAGCGCCCACTTCACTGCTGGAACCAGTTCCATTGGACTCTATTCTGGAAGACACCATGAGGCTTTTGCTCCTTGCTTCGCTCTTCTTTTTTGCAGCGGCTTTGCAGCCAGGTGAAGGGGCACAGATGGTAAGCGATGATTGCAGATTTAGCTTAGTATTCGTTTAAGCGTTTCGGTTTCATGAAGGAATCAGTAAATTGAGTTTCTAGGGATTTGTTCAGACCTCGATTTTTTGGGTGAATGTTGTTGTAAATTAAACTGTGTCACTTTTTCGATATATTCCAAAAGGTTAAATGTATAATAAAAAACGTTATATTCATGGAGATCGTTCTGAATCTGAAAACAGAGATATTCAACCAACCAAATTCTTCATCCTCAATAAAAGATTTCGCTTAAACACCAACGTTTAAGTATGAAAAAAAGGACTTACAATTAAGTCACATCCATGTTACTGCTTAAGATGTTTGTTGGTGCAATATCAAACAATTTCCAGTGTTACAAGTATCGGCTGAATTATAATAAAAAACAGACATTGTCAAAACCAACTTCAGTTGAAACAAATGTAATTATTCTGATATCAAACCAAGAAAAGAACTTCCCAAATTAGGAGAGAAAAATTCCTGTTGTATTAAAGAAAGAAAAACTTAAGAGGGAAAATAATACTCTAGTCACGTTAAAGAAAGTCAGAGACGATCACGAACAACTTAGGGAGGTAATTTTCATTGATGCATACAGTTGTTGCATACATCTTGCCAGGCAGATAGCAAAACTGATCTTGCAAAGAGAATTCAGTGTAAATTGCTTCAGAAATTTAATATTACTGAGAAGATTATCTTGTGAATATATCTACAAACTTTCATTGAGTTCTGTTTATTATTGCTAATATGTAAAAGCAATTTACGCTTTAATAGCACAACAAAATAAAATTAGGATAGGAATAAAGTATAATTTTTCTTCCAGATTTCTTTGTATAATATATATATATATATATATATATATATATATATATATATATATATATATATATATATATATATATATATATATATATATGTGTGTGTGTGTGTGTGTGTGTGTGTGTGTGTGTTTGTGTTTGTGTGTGTATAATACTTTTAACATCTGAGGGAAATTAGTATAAAACTTTACATAATCAGTTTCCCGTAGGGAGGGGGTAGTACCGTTAGTGCACCTCACGTGGTGCACTGTATGCATTACTGAAGGGTCTTTGGCCCTTATCAGCAGCCTCTTTTTTTTGGTTTTACTGTACCTCCGTTCATATTCTTTCTTCCATCAGACTTTCCACCCTCTTTACCAATTGTTTCATAGCGTAAATGCGATGTTACACCTTTCAGACCACCTTACTGTCAATTTCCCTTTCAGCACTGAATGACCCCAAAGGTCCCAGCGCTTGGCCTTTGACCTAAATTCTGTATTGTATAATTTATTCTATACATTATGAAAACCAATTACAAGAATATAAATGTATGTGAACCATCAGCATAAACAGCATAATAATTCAGCCTTTTTCTTCTCTTCGACAACAGGAAAAATGTGTTCTGAAAGGCGTGAGAAAGTGCGTCAGTTCTGCAAACGATTGCCAAGGTTCTATCGCACAAGGCTTTGAGTGCAAGAATGACCAGATATGCTGTATTCTGAGAGGTCAGTATTATTATTATTATTATTATTATTATAGTTGTTGAAAATAATGGCTGTTTCTACGGCATTCAGTTTACATAGTCTTTCTCTATTCTCCTTAATATCTTCTTTTCATCATCGTGTAGCTGGTGCATCAGATTTCCAAAGGACATGAAAAGTTTTTATGTTATTTCCGTTTTATTACCTCTGACGTTTCAGACGCGCTCTGGCGATGATTTTCAAAGAGTGAATGAATTGAGATGCGCGCCAAACCGGTCACTCTTTGAAAATAATCGCCGCAGCGCGTTTGAAACGTCAGAGATAATTAAACTGAAATAACAAGTAAATCTTTCATGTCCTTTGGAAATCTACAGCTACACACTGATGAAAAGAAGATATTTAGGAGAATGGGGAAGACCCTATATAAATTGAATGTTGCTGAAACAACCATTATTTTCAGTGCTTCTGCCCTAGAGAAGTAGTGGGTAGATAACAGAAAAATCGTGCAAATAATGATACAAGCATCAAATTTGGCACAAGTGTCCTCCAAGGTATACTAATCAAATCTGCCCAATTGGCCAATTGAAAATCCAAGATGGCGGCCATTTTCAAGATGGCCGCCAAAATAACCACCCGAAGTAGATGTATTGCTTAGAAATATTTGTAGTTGTCTGATTTGCATGATCTAAGTGTGGATTCCTATGTTTTGAAGCCTGCTGAACTATATTTTCCTGTTTAAAAAGCACTCTGAGACATATTTCTCAAGATGACCACCAAGATGTTTGTCTTTCTTTACAAAAGTTTTGTCCCAGCTAGTACATTTTCAAAGTTATGCATACCATGCTGCTGTTTCTCGATCTGCTACTGTTCACATATGCAGCTGCAGAGTGATGTGCAGGGAAGCTCTGCCTGAGAGCACTTGCATCTTCCTTTGCAAACCTTCTTACAGGAGCACATTGTCAATTCTTGACAGTTTGCTGCAATCGGTGGTAGTGTTGTCCAATGTATCTGCCATGCTTCTCCTTTCTGTGTCCACCCCCATTCAACTG
This sequence comes from Macrobrachium rosenbergii, assembly GCF_040412425.1. NCBI lineage: Eukaryota > Metazoa > Arthropoda > Malacostraca > Decapoda > Palaemonidae > Macrobrachium > Macrobrachium rosenbergii. The sequence goes on from NC_089756.1 coordinate 18,192,078, forward strand.
GACTGCTCATGTGTGGATTACAGTGGGTTGCCTGGCCCCAGATGATCCCAACCTGGTAGGTTGCACGCTTTGCATGTTCTCTGAGGGCTGCATGTGTTGGTGGAATTGAGTTGTACGGCCTCTGCTTGCAGGCAAACAGACCTAGTCTTGCTTCTCCCTCACCAGTGGCTGCGCTTGATCTGTCGTACGTGAGGACAACGAATCTTTCCAGCCTCTGCGTGTCAAGATCACGAATCAATGTTGGATGCTGGCTGAGATTGATGAATGTTTCAGTAATATCATCAAATACATTCCAAGTCTGCCATGCAGATTTCTTCGCTTTCCCACGGAAGGCAGACACATCACATCCAGTGAATGCTTGAAAGTAGGGGATCCCTCTGGCATCAGGTCTGCTGATTCTTCTTGGAATGGGTTACCCATCTCCTGCATCACTGCAGAGAGTGATTTCACCTTTTCAAAGAAAGATTTCTGGGCACTCGGTGTCTGCTCATGGTGTCTGGTGCTGTATGTGGCATCCTTCATACCAGACATGGCCTCATATCCAGCTAGTAGACGACTAACTTCAGGTCCAGCGACCATCCACCATCACTTTTGATCACTGCGTTATTGTGCTTGTGCGCTTGATCAATTGCCATGCCAGAGAATTCTCTTCTCGACTTGTGGATGACGAAGTTACCATTGTGAAACTCCTTGGCCACGTCTGGATGTTGTTGTTCGAGTGACATCATATCTCAGAGGTGAATAGTGATCCACTGGGCATAGTTAACATTGTTATTTGCAAAGAAGTAAGGCACCAGTCCTGAAAGTGCTTCACAGTACAAGTTGAAGTCTCCTTCTCTGGATGATTGGATGAGGACGAATATCGTGAGTTCCATGTCCAGCACCAGACTCCAGAATTGGAACTGCGGACTCTCTTTCTTCCGTTTTTCACACCAATCCTCAAAGGTTATTTCTGATGTGCTAGACTCTTCAGAGCAGAAATCATGATATGCCTTCTTCATCAGTTTGTACAAGCTGCATGCTGTAATCTGGTGCGCTTGTCTTGTCTTTGCGACACTGGATGCAGACAGGTAGGACTCTGATGTACCAGATGAGGCCACCTCTGCTTCCACAATGGCCCTGGTCCACCCACTGTCTCGTAGTAATGTTCCTATCGATCTCAGTGAAGCCATTTCTATATGAAGGCCTCCGAACATGACAACGAACTTGTCCTCTCCATATTCTTGCCACTTCCACTGTATTTGTTTAGCCAGAGCATACAACGGTTGGTCAGCAACAATTACAGGTGTCTGCTGTGGGTTCAAAAAAGCCACTGTGTCATGGACCTTCTCCATGGCATGCTCGATAGTTGCAACAGAGTGTGCCTGGTCTCGCCACATGGGCATCATTGCCGATATGCTCACTTCAAATGGACAGCTCCTTTTCTGTGTTGCATAATATGCTGACCATGTGGTGCTGACTGCATCAGCCGCATTCTCAGTGAGGATGACTTCCTCCAACCAAGAATATTCTTCTTTCAAATGTGACCTGATCGACTCTAGTGCTGGTAAGGATTGGCTTGCAACTGGAGGAGGATTGGGGTTTTTGGTGATGTATGCTGGTCGAATATTGGTTTATGCTTCTGGAAGCTCTGGAACTTTTTTAACCTTCATTTTTGACTCTATATCTAGTTTGAGTGGCTCGCGTTCATCACTAGGATTTCCTGTGTTTGGATGCTGGAAAATGATGTTGTCAACTGCTCCAGTTGTGAACAAATTCTTTCTCAAGACTGGGGGACAGATTACTCCATCTTCCACATACTGTGCAACAACTGTTTCTCCTAACTGTGCTGAGATTTCTAAGACTCGGTCTTATGATATGCTGAGCCCATTCTCATGGAGCGTTTCAGTTATTTGTCTCTTCCTCGTCTTGGCAAACACATACAGGCCCATGTAGACTGCAAAATGTGGCTCCCGGTCCTTGGAATGCCTGTGGACATCCGTTCCTTCCTTGTATTTGGCGAAGCAGTTGTACTGTAGAAGTCGTGATATAGCAAAGCCTGATTTCGACGCTCCATGATGGAGTTGGGACTTGATGCCTGCACCATGTTTGATCATGCACGCAAACTGAAGCAGTGATGGTGGCACAGCCTGTTCTAAGTTTTTGTCATGAAAATAACTGCTGAAATTCAACTTCTGACGGAGCATGTCTTGTCTTATTATCACAGCGACTTTTGCTAGATGGATCGCTTCACCATAACGGGATGCTTCTGATAGGACTGAACCTACGTCAGTTTCAACAGCCAACAGAACTTCTCGTCCTTGGTGATTAGCTTGCAGCTGTGGAATGTGCAAAAGCAGCTGATCCTTGAGTCGAGTAGGATGAACATCAGGCGAGTCAACACCAAGCTGTTCCAACCTCTGCTTGTAAAGCTTGGTCAAATCAGCAAGCTTGAAAATTGGTGGCCTTTCACTGGCATTTTTCATCTCACAGATGTAGGTGACTAGTTCAGAGAAAGCAGTTGGCTATGCATCCTTCCAGTGTTCCTGTGCTTTTTCTTGCTCCTGCACCTTTAGGTATGCCCGTTCTCAGTTATACAATGCCACCAAACAGCCAGGGTGATTTTCACTTCTTGGGCTACGACATCTCCTGCACTTAGTTTGGTGAGAAGTTTTGTATCACTGAGTGTGTTTTGGCACATTCATTTATTCTCCTATTCACTTGCCTTGTCATTGCTTCTCTAAGCTCCTCCTGAGTTGAAGAAGTTACTTTGGTTTTAGTTTCTTGTATCTTACTTCTACTACCCTCATCCCTCACCTTGCTTTTTTCAGCATTTTAATGTCTGTAAGCTCAGAAAACTTGAAATATGTTTATATTTCTTCCCATTTATCTCTTTTTTTACACAAGATAGTGAAAAGTTCTGATCATACTGGCAGGATTGACCTGGGGAGATTAATTCCTGACAACTAAACCCAGTGATTTCCATGAAATCAGTAAGATAAAACACAAAGGAATTACAACGAGTAAAAGTGAAGAGAGAAGCATTTCATTCTTTATACCTGTTTTTACATATCGTCGGATTTTGCATCATTCATAGGATCAAGATAAAATAGAACTTGTGTTTTTTCATACAGTGTCAAATTCACCCTGAATAAAACCGCTGGTGCTTTCAGATTTTAGATTCAGTGTGATATGTTTTGAAGAGAAATGAAGAATATGACGTATTATGTTGCATCCGTTCTTGACTCCGTTTGAATAGTGCCGATTGGCTGACTGGTGGTCTGCAGACTGCTCACAGTTTCATTTTAGACACCCTGGAAACGTTATGTTGGTCTTCTCAGCAAGATAGCTGTCCAGGTGCCGTATGAAGTTGCCAATTAAATCGATTTCCTGAAACCAGTTTAAAGCACAGCTTCAACAATATTTACCCCATAAACATTATTATGTCATTATTTTGCATTTTCTGTAAATAAATGCATAGAATTCCCCCTATGAGTGTCGAATTTTTCATATGTGAATATCATATATGTCCCGTATGATTGGACTATGGACATATCTGATAAAACCGAGAAAAAACAGCGAGAGCTGAAAAATCAAATGGATGCATCTGATAATTTTTACCATTCTTTTTGTTTCAATAGGTAAAATGCATGACTATATGTATGATTTTCCATTAAATTTTTTTAAAATAATGGTATGCCGGAACATAAGAAAATGAATAATCATTTTGCATCTGGATTTTGTTCATATTTAGTAGATAGCCTAATTTGACACTGTCAATGATAAGCCTAAATGTATAAGTGATTTTATTTTGTTTTATGACAACACGAAAAGCTGAATACATTCAATGAACGAATTTCCATTCTTTTTCTTTAAAATATATAAAGCTATAAAAGTCTTCTTTTTCAGATTCGTCTCATTTATCCTCATATACATGTTATATTTGATGCAGGGGTGTAGGGAACATTTAGCCTAAATTGAAGAATTCCAGATGCATCCATATGATTATTCATTTTTTTTCTCAGATATGTTCAGACACACGGACATAACTATGATATTGGAATGAAAAAGTTCGACAGTCATAATGGGAATTCTGTGCATTTATTTTACAGAAAATTTAATGACATAACTAATACGGTAAATATTGTCGAAACTGCAAACTTCTCACATCACTAATTGGCAACTGTCAACGGTGCCTCAAAGATCTGCTGTTTGCAGATCACCGTCTCTCGCACTATTCAAACTGAGTCAAGAACGGATGCAACATAATAAGACATATTCTTCATTTTCTCTTCACATATCACACGCATCTAAAATCTGAAAGCACCAACGTATTCAGGGTGAATTTCATTGTATGAAAACACAAGTTTTATTTTATCTTGATCGCATCAATGATGCAAAATCTGACAATATGTAAAAACAGGTATAAAGAATGAAATGCTTCTCTCTTCACTTTTACTCGTTGTAATTCCTTTGTGTTTTATCTTACTGATTTCAGGAAATCACGATTTAGTTGTACAATTAATACCGAATCCTATGGTATGACTAAAACTTTCCTATCTTGTGTAAAACGTGAGATAAATGAAGAAATATAAAATATTTCAAATTTTTGAGCTACAGACATTAAATGAAACAGTGAGCGAGCTGCATACCTCCCAGTACCAGCCAATCAGAGGCCGCCAAACAAACGTCTCATAGGCTCAAGAATCTACCTTAAGTGAATCGGCTATAGTAAGTTGTTTTGGAATCTAGAGGCCAAAAATGGATATAAGTGAGGATAGAACACATGATAATAAACAAGTGCCAATTCCTTTGTACCCCGAAAATCACTATGAAAGTACAGACTGAAAGCACACTGCATGAGCAAGCAGAGTATGATTCAATACACTTCTTATAAATGGAAAGTCCTAAACGATGAAAAATTTGACAACAAAAGACTTACAAAGGCAAAACATCAACCTGAACCTGTCACCAATATTTGACAGAACAAAATCAACCAGTTTGCAAACACCACCACCTCATTTACAGTTGCCAAACAATTTTCTTAACTTCTTGCTCCTCATTTGCAAGCACTTGCTAGATCAGGTATCTTTGTAAGCACATAAGTAGGTTACCTCTTTAAAACCTAATTAAAACCAATCAACAGGAGGGCAATTTTGATGATTTGGCCTAAGGCATCTTAACCTCATCCTAACTTGACGACATAAGATTTCTGCTTTTTTTTTTTTTTTTATCTCAACAGACTTGGAATATGCAATGAAGATCTGGTCAAGAATAGAAAAATTCCACTTTTCATTTTTTTCTTTAATCCCCTATGCAACTTTTTCTCTAAACCTCCACATTCCTGAATTTGTCACATAGTAATAGTGTTTTAAGTCTACATTTCCCCTGTCAGCGAGTGATTTAAGGTACTTAAATGTCTCATTAAATAGGTGAATCTGACATTTGTATTTTGTACCTGTCCTACTCTGAAAAATCAAAACTGTCCTGATAACAGCTGATGGCTATAAGTTTACAAAATGTTCATTACTGAAATGTTACTTCAACCATCTTGTTCCCGAGTTACTTCTTGAGCCAATTCAGATAGATCTGAACTAGGAAGGAAAGACAACAAAACCTACCTCCTACAAAAGTAGATAGATCTCAGGGCTCTCATCCTCTCCAGGTGACAGTCTTTGCTGAATCTGTGAAATAAAAAATACATTAATGGAGTCCTGTCATTGTATAACTGAAAAGTGGATTAGGAAAGCGTGGATTCCAACACTACTTAAAAGTAACAGGATATACCAAGATGGCTCTGCTTCCAATATGGCGAGAGCTGTCTTTCTGAACTAACCACCCAAAGGAATTATGAATAACGCTGGAGAAATGAACATTAATACTGTATTATTATTTTACTATCACTATTACTGTTATAGGAGTAAGTCTTTTTGACTACGGGCACATATTTAAGGCCCAACAATCCCATGTTAATCATTTAAAAATACCTTGAGCACTTTGCGCTAAGTACTTCAATAATTTTACCTCAATTTCAAAACTACCAACTTCTGGTAAAAAAACCAAGCTATTCATTGGAGCTAAATTATTTACCTCCACACTCCTGGCCACCACAAACAAAACCGCAGTCTGAATGTGAACAGTTCAGAACAACTGTTCCTTTAGTCAAAGGAGAGAGAAAACCAGACTGAACGAGACACTAAGAAAAGTCAGACTTATTAACACTGAACCCAGTTGACAGAAATGTCAGTAGACTGGCTTACCAAAAAAGGATCTACAGTAATTTATAGAAATGTTTCAACAATGGAATAACAGTACACCCACACCAAAATTATAATGTCCAGTACAGGAAGAGGAGGAAATTACTACATAAATACACTAACACACTGCTAAAATAAACACAAGGTAGCAAAGACTTAAATGAAATTCATAAAACTGACAAAGTATTACAGAAAAGCTTTCAACAGCAACTGAGAGAGAGAGAGAGAGAGAGAGAGAGAGAGAGAGAGAGAGAGAGAGAGAGAGAGAGAAGAGAGAGAGAGAGAGACTAGAACCACTTTGCAGCATGATTACTGAGAGAGAGAGTTTGATTGATTATGAAATTGAGAGAGAGAGAGAGAGAGAGAGAGAGAGAGAGAGAGAGAGAGAGAGAGAGAGAGAGAGAGAGAGAGAACTGTAATGGTCCTCTATGGGGGAGAGAGAGAACTGTAATGGCACTTCTGTCGGACTATTTCCACACAAGCCATCAAAACACACATGCACAGAAAGAGAGAGAGAGAGAGAATTGGATAAAACCTAATTAAATCACATATACAGAGAACTTTCCAGTTACATAACTGCAATAGTATGTGTTTGTGTGTGTATATATATGAGAGATTCAAGAGAGAGAGAGAGAGATAGAGAGAGAGAGAGAGAGAAAGAGAGAGAAGATGAGGCAAATGATTTACCCACTAATTGACAAATTTATACAATGTTTAAGTATTTCGATTGAGTATGCATTAGTGCGTAAGAGGCATGGATAAATGGTACAGAAATACATACATGTATATACACACGAGCTGTCAATATACATATGAAAGTATGTATACGTGTATATAAAATATACACACGAGTTGTCAATATACATATGAAAGTATGTATGTGTATATAAAAATATACATACTAATCCTGGTGCCTTCAAAGTTGTCTATAAATAAAAACCTTTAAACATACAAAGACTAGTCATAAATATACACTATACATATATACACAGGCATACATACATATATACACAACCACTTACATACATACAAAAAAACGGAACAGAATAAGTTTTCTATCACATTCAAAAACATACAAACTTTCATGGGTAACCTGTATGATCCTGCAGACTTTCATTCTGACTCTAATTTACATTCTTGTAATGGTTTCTCAAACTGTTTCTTCTTGTTTGGGGTGAAAATTGGCATAAAAACCAGCTAAGGAGGTTGACAGCAAGGTGGGAGAAGGAGAATTAAAGAGAAATAAGCATGAAAAGATTAACTGAAAGGACGTAACAGTGCACCAGCAGAAAAAATTGTCAAACTTATTTGCAATAGAAGACAGCAGATCTGAGTACATGACTAACCATATGAAAGGAAAGACAACTTAAAAACACATATATAAATTAAAAATTCAAAAACATAAAACAACTCATTGCATATGATGTGCCTTTCAAGTTCACTTAACAGAACTGAATACAATCTCAGCTAGGCTAGATACTTAGCTCCAAGATTCAAAGTGAATATTTTCATCAACCCCAGTAGAAACTGAACACACTGTGAAAGAGTTATGCTATAAATTATTAAAAAAAAAAGGGAAAAGAAGGGGGAAATGGAGTCATAGAGAATATAGTTCCGGGATTAACATCAGTAAGGATTCCTTGTATACATCCAACGAGAAGGTTTAAAGCTGAGAGTGTGGAAGAAACTAACAGAAGTCTGAGTGACGATGAATCGGCCGAAAGGAAGGAGGTATATAAAAGTGATCTGATCAGAGAGGTCCCTGAGAGGGCGAAATTTAGCGTAACGAGAACGAGAGGGAGTGACTGAGATAACGAAGCCTTTTTTGAAGGAGTATTACGGATTCAGTACGGAAAAGTCTTGTGCAAGCAAAAGTTTGCGGGTAAGAGAGCTGGAAGACTGCTAAGGGGGAAACCTGGTTGAATGCTAGAGGACAAAATCGTGAGTGTGGGAAATCAGACGTCTGATGTGGCGACAGAAAGGATTGCGGAACCGGTTAAAAGAGAGTGAGAGCGGGTGAAAGGTATCAAAAGAAGAATGAATAGACAAAGTGATAATCTAATAAAGAACCAATGAAAGAGTTCCTTGCTACTGTTCCATGTCCAGTGGTAGAGTTTTGAAGTCTGCTGCTGCCAGAATGATCCACTCCAGGTGATGGGAAAAATTTAATGACACCTAGGGACTGAATGGAACCCGACTGTTTTTCCTGGAGGAACAAATGGCAATGAAAGGAGAGTAAGGTGGGTAGAAATCTGGAGCAGCTGATAAATAGAATGAAGAGAGAGAACTTCTTGCAAAGAAATTGGGCAGCAAAAGTAGGTTCACAATGTGAGCCCTATAATCTAGAAGGGATTGCTGTGAAATAAAATGAAATGCTCCCATAGACACAGCATGTGGAATATATGATGATGCACAAGAATGCACATAACAGATTGACAGGATGGAAGGACAACTCAGATATACTGGGTGTGTGAAAGGAATTGATGACAACCTCTGTGTAAAAGTGATCTCAATGTGTGTGAAAGTGACTGAAGTAGAATGTATGGATGTATGAGGAAGAGTTTGTGTGTAGATACAGAAAATGACAAGTATAAAGTATTACTAGAATGTAAGTTTATTGAGAATAAAGTTGAAATTGTGAGAAGAGATTTGGAGATAAAAATTAATGACAGTTTCTCTTTGAATGGAGAGGTTTATTTATTCATTGATCGTTGTTGTTTCAGTATTCCATCACCAAAAGTGGTGTGGAATAAGAAAGGAATTTGTCAGATAAAAATACCCTCGGGATAGTGGCAAAATGATTAATGCTCAAACGCCCCAACCTGCTTATAAAAGGAGTTCAGTAAATGCAAAAAAGACAAGTGTATAAAAAAAAATCAGTGGATAACGGACAAGAGCTGGCTATGTTAGAA
>NC_089756.1:18203725-18243725 GCF_040412425.1 Macrobrachium rosenbergii
TTGATTCAGCAGTGTAGGTTGATTGTGGCAGTGACTACTGTCTTGATGTTTTTTTCTGGGCCCACCACCAAAAACACTTGCTCGGTCCTAAGGCACTGTTTTGCTAGAGTACATTTCTCCTGTGGTCATCCCTAGTTGGTCAAGATACTCAGTCAGATCGTGCTTGGTGATGCTGACACCTTACTGGTACAAGAACCCCTCAACATTTTAAAGGATTGCTAATTCTTCTACTTGTTTCAGTTTTACATATTATGAGTGTTATTATTATTACTCACAATGTACACACAATCTTGATGAACTAACTCCGATGGTCAATCTTGTGTTGGAGTTTCCACACTGGAAATATAAAAGACAAGATGTTTGATATTTGGCCGAAGCATATCTAAGTGAGGTCTTCCCTTTCAACAGCCAACCCTACAACGGCTACGCCAACTACAACAAAGGCTCCGACAACAACTACAGTACTTCGAACAACAACTACACCGCCTCCAACAGCAATAACAAAGGCTCCTACAACCACTGCAGGACCGACCCCTGTCGGTCGATAGCCTCTGCATCCCCAGTTGCAGCATCTACTGGACATCCACAGCAAAATGAGAATCGTTCACTTGCTCTTCAATTAATTTTTAATTATGACTTGGTAATAAATAGTCACTGACTTGTTTGTCTTTAGTATCTCAAGAGCTACATTATATTTAAAGACTCTTTTGGATTCTGTCACCAAGACAATAAAAGCTATGCAATCAATTGAATAGTTTTTTGGCACCTTTAACTAGACCACAAGGAAATTTAAAATTGGTGTGTTTAGTTTTGTACAGTATTATCTTAGGTTCGATTATTTTGGGTACTTAAACCCCTTGCTGCTAGTTTTGTACTTTTTTAAACTAAATTAATTTTCATTTTGCATTATGTGCAGAACGATAATTCTGTATGCAAATTAACTGACAAGTGTATAAACCCTTTATATGGTTAGATAAATCAACTTTCACCAGATCGCGTTTTATCAAAGCGTCCATTTGAAACCTGCCTTTCCTGAAATAAATTCATTATTCTTTTCTAGCATAAATTATTGACGATTGAGGTTTAGGGACAGTAGCTATTAAATTGTACGTCAAAGACCATACTTTGATCTAGTATATTAGCTGCAATATATGGTATTACCCTAAGACTGATATTGACTACAATATTATCCAGTTACAAAAATGGCCTTTATGAAGTTTTTAGTGACCATTATTTGTTAACTTACTGCCAGTTAGTCTGGCTTGTTAACTCTAAATTTTGTTTCTCTGGTTGCATAAATTGAAAAAAATATTTCCTAGTAAAATTCGTTTCAGTAGAGCAAAGGAAAAGACTCTGCAGCTCATATTTTATATTCAGGGATTAACTTGACCCAATAGATAGTATAACAATTAGGTCACTCCGTGGTCCAACATTTGCCAATACTGTATTCTACTTCTTCGTTTTAACGTGCTTTTTTCCCATTTTTGTATGGGGTAAGCACGATGCCTTCTTTTGAAGGAATTTGATTTGGCGGTGGGGTAGGCCGTAGCCTCGATCGGCTGCCCTGCCTGACATCGCTTAGACCCCAGTAACGAAAGTGTACATGTATTGTACTATATCCGCAGCTGCCATTCTCCCAGCAGCGAGGAGAACTGGGCGGTTAGGTCGACAGTTCGAGACATGTGAGGTGTCTGTTATGTTTTTAGAAGATGTTGGAGTGGCTTTGTTTATGTGCGTGTTAGTCTGTAACACCCATTTGCTTTCAGCAAACCTATCCGTTGATTACATACATAATCCCGGGGTGTCTACATGGATAGCAAAGTGTCCGCCTTCTCTGACCAGTCGGCTGCGGGGATTGAACCCTCTCCACATTTGCCAATATTCTACATGCCAGTTAATTTACATTTTTTAATCGAAGCCCTGGCATATTAAACCAGTCATATACATATGGTGTACTGATGACACTTTCTTTAGTTAGTGTTTTTGTGAAGAATTATTACTTTAGTTAATATATAGCTTTCATTGCCAACGCCGAACCAAATAGTAGCCTTGTTAAATCTGTTTAAGAAATCTTTATTTTTAGCAAAACCTATTATCCATCAATCGTATTTGCTCAAGTCATTAGAAAATTTCAGATTTATGCTTGCCTGAATGCAAATTAATTAAAATCTGATAATGGAAAACTGCCCTCAAGCTTCGAGTAATTTTGTTCCTAAAATACTTTAAGTTTTATCTTCACGATTTCATCACCGTAGGGGGTGGTCCCGTAAGTGCACCTCATGCGGTGCACTGTAGGCATTACTTAAGGTTCTTTGCAGCGTCCATTCGGCCTCTAGCTCCAACCCCCTTCAGTCCTTTTACTGTACCTCCATTCATATTTTCTTCTATCTTGTTATCCACCCTCTCGTAACAATTGTTTCTTAGTGCAACTGCGAGGTGTTCCTCCTGTTACACCTTTCAAACCTTTTAATTGTCAATTTCCTTTTCAGCGCTGAATAACCTCATAGGTACCAGCGTTGGCCTTTGTCATAAATTCTATGTTCTGTTTTATTCTTCACGAATTATCTCACCAATTGTAGAATTTTTCATTTCAAAAACTGGTAAGCTTAGATGATGTGCTCATGCACAGTCCAAGCAAACGTATGAATACCGCTGGTGAGAGTAATGGTCTGTTCCTAATTTGTAACTAGGCTTTAGCAAGGGCCATAAATTACTTCTCAGTTTCCAGTGTTTGCCTGAAAACCCTACGTTTCTAGTCATAAAGTTTTTATGGTCGACTTTGGTATTGCTCTTGACTGTGTTAACCATGAAGGCAATGTTTTCAGTTAGATAGGAGTTGGCGGACCATTTCTAAGTATCATTATCGAACTTTTGTAAATGGATTGCAAAGAGTAATGGTTGATGGGCACAATGGTGACTACAGGAATGTATTCTCCCAGTGTTCTTCAGTTTAGTGCTCATGTCCCATTACTATACCCCATAGGGGGGTAGTGCCGTCAGTGCAGCTCACGGGGTGCACTGGAGGCATTACTAAAGGTTCTTTGCAGTGACCCTTCGGCCCCTAGCTGCAACCCCTTTCCTTCCTTTTACTGTATCTCTGTTCATATTTTCTTTCTTCCATCTCCTAACAATTGTTTCTTAGTACAACTGCAAGGTTTTCCTCCTGTTACACCTTTCAAACCTGCCTACTCGCAATTTCCTGTCCAGCGCTGAATGACCTCATAGGTAACCAATTGGTTCTTAGCCACGTAAAAATAAATCTAATCCTTCAGGCCAGCCCTAGGAGAGCTGTTAATCAGCTCAGTGGTCTGGTTAAACTAAGATATACTTAACTTAGGTCCCAGTACTTGGGCTTTGACCTGGACTCTATATTCCATTCCCATTACTATATCTTTTGTCCTTGAAAACAAGTCTATGGATTACACAGATGATGCTACTCTATTTGAATCAATCACATCGGATTATAGACCTGTGGTTATTGATTGTCTTAAGGCTAGTTTACACTAGGCTTCACAGCGCGCTTCATAAGTCACCTCTGCCAGCATATACCCGCCCACCTTGGTGATGCATCGTGCTGCATAGCGCGTTTTGCCTCTACACTACGTGTGCGGTGCGACCGGCAGTCCGGCAGCAATATCTTCCTGACAGCCACGCTGAGCAGTGACGAGGAAGAATTTGCCTGTGCTGCCGTTGTTGTAGCACAAATGTATGATCAAATGCACAATTGTGATAAGAAAAGGAGGAAATGGACGAACGACTGGCTTCTACAGCGAAGGAACAAAGGAAGTTATGGAAGTATCTTCAACGAGCTTTCAGCAGAACGGCCTATTTTCAAAAAATCCCTGAGAGAATATCTCTGCCAACATTTGAATTGCTTCTGAAGAGGGTAACTTCTTTAATCAAGAAAGAGGACACTCATCTTCGTGCCAGCATTCCAGCAGGAGCCAGACTGGAAGCTACGCTTTTATTCCTGATTTCAGGATTATCTTACTCATCTCTTCCAGCTCCTGGTTTTTTTTATTCCCGTTCAGCTTTTTGTTCACGCTTGTACTGGCCACTTAGCGTGTGGATTTTCTTTTTTATATCTTCTTCTGTTATTTTGTCGTTAATCTGAATCATCTCTTGCCTTAGTTTCTTCATTGCGGTGTCACGGACATCGCGATTTTTGTATGCTTTTAATTTAACATTCCATAAACATGGATAATGCTGATAAGACTCTGTCAGGTAACGAATTTCTTCTCGTTTCCATTCATTGAGCTACAGTAAAATACAGTACTACACGATAATGGCTTGATGGGTTGGGTGGTGCCCCGCGCGTCCGGAAGAGCAGTCAATATGGGAGGAGTAGTTGATGAGTTTTACGTACGCAGCGCGCTGTGAAGCCTAGTGTAAACGAGCCTCTACAGAGACTAAGATGAAATTAGCTTATAGTGCAAATTATTGAGGAGTTAGTTTAACCTTTGCAGAACTCGAGTATGATCATCATTAGGTCTAAGATATTGGATCTCCTTCCCAACCCCCATTCTAAACTTCTCATTTTTTATGCTTCTTTAACAAATGCAACTCAGAGCTCTGTGCGCCATTCTTAATCGCGAATTCCCTTTTGAGAAGTATATTCAGTCAACTTGTGAATCCTTCAAGATTTTTGAAGACATCTCTATCCTTAGGAATTTTTTTTTTTTTTCATTCTTTAATTCTGCCATGTTTTGAAAATTGTATCCCAGTCCAGTCTTCAGCAGCTGATTTTCTTCACAAACTATTGGAGAAAACTTGAATTATTATATATAAATTTCTTATAGGACATATTAGTATTACTCTCCTGCACGTTCAGTTAGATCGTTGTGCCTACTGAATAAATTGTTCTAAATTTTTTAGGAGAGGTTCAGCACCAGACTTAATAGAAATTTCATTCCATCTGTAACCAAATACAAGAGTAATTTTCCTAATAAGGCTGATTCGCTGGAACTTCAAAAGTCCGAAGTTGCTGCGAAGGCTTCTCTGTTGAGCAAGCTTACTGGAGTCTCACTGCATAGTTTTTTGCTTTTGTATTATTTGTCTTTCTTTGCTGTTCAAGTTTTCTATAGTTTTCCTGTATTTTGTTCTACCCTACTGCAGTGGCGTCGCTATAGGGGGACCAGGGGGACCTGGGCCCCACCCCCCAGTCAGATGCTTGGCCCCCCAACTGGGCCCTCCCAGTTTAAATTCCCTTTGTATCCAAACTTTAACCTTTATTACAGTATTTGATACATTTGCGTATGGTAAGAGTTTAAAATTAATTAATTGAAAATTGAGCTCTATAATTTGAAATACAGGTTTACTAATTACTAATTCACATAGATATATACACTCGAGAATAGTACATATTACTAATTACAGAATTGGTACATTAGTTTTGTGTAATTTTCTTTGTACCCCCGAAAAAATATCTTGGCCCCACCTAGGCACCCCCACTGACGGAATGCCAGCTACGCCACTGCCCTACTGGGCTGCTTTCCATATTAGGGCCGTAAGGCTTGTAGCATTTTGCTTTGCTCTGAATACCACTTATGATTAAAGTTCGCAGTTTTTCTCAGGGTGCTTCGACACTACGGTAAAAAAAAAATGTAAGCACACATCAGCAACTTATTGCACACTTATCAGTTTCTTTTTTTTTTTAGTTCAACTACCTTAGTGAAGAACTAGTCTTTGGCAATTGCTGGGTCGTATGAAGCCCTAGTAAGGGCTACCAATAAGTCTTCGACTTGTATTCGTATTCAACTTTTTGGTGATACGTAGGCAATAAGTTGCTGATTTGCATGTATGACCTTTTACTGCAGTAGATTAGAGTTGCTGTATTCTTTGAGGCGTTGAAATAAAATCCAGTGTCAAGATTTCAGGATACTTCTACCTTTGTGCTAACAAACACCCCTCCTTCAATAGCTCCACTGCACTGGCCCGAGTTTTAATAAAAAAAAAAAGAACTGGACTGCGGATATTTCTTTCGGGTCAGATTGTCCCCTAATTCCCCCAGTAAAAATAAGAACTCATCCACTCCTTTGTTGTAAAACATGATAAATTTATTTTAATTTTATGCTATGTCTAATCTTATTTATTTCATATATATATATATATATATATATATATATATATATATATATATATATATATATATATATATATATATATATATATATATATATATATATATATATATATATATATATATATATATATTATATATGTGTGTGTGTGTGTGTGTGTGTTTATACATACATACATACATATATATATATATATATATATATATATATATATATATATATATATATATATATATATATATATATATATATATATATATACATATATATATATATATTTTTTTAAATATTCTGCTGTTCGCCCTCTATGCAGTTTTATTGTGGAGAAAATACGCGAACAACGACAGGGAGACGTCTTTGTCTGAGCAGGGTAGGCCAGGTATTTAAAAAAAAATAGTCTTTAGATAGTATTAGAGGCCTAAACCCATAGGGAAAGTTTCACCAAGTAACCTCTATTGAAGGTGGTCTTAAGCTTCCTTTTCCCTGTTCTATGTTCGGCGAATATTTTGACAAATTTCAGACTGCCCGAGGCATAAAGACACTGCCGCTCCCCGCTGCCCTGTTTGTGACCGAAAGAGGTCGCAGAGAGAAATTTGCCAGCGTGCAAGAGAGACTCGTTGTGTGTACTACCGTCTTGTACTTACCCTCTGTCTGTTTTCCTTGCTATTAGTGAATTGGGAAGACGGCTATTATCAAGACTTCCGATCGTCCATTGTATGCGCAGCAACCCACACCCGGGGTAAGTTGAAAATTTGCAAAAGTTTCGTCGATTCGCTAATCTCTCTGTCTGTATTTCCATTTATTTGTTTTCCCTCTTCTCCACCATCTACAATAACCCATATCAGCAATTTACTTTTATGAAATCTAGATTAAGAATAATTTATATCGCTTAGCGACATTCAACTATTCCCGTGAAGTAACTAGGAATTAGGGAAGGTTAAATAGGTAATTTACAGCATTTAGGCAGCCTTGTGTTTCAATCCCATTGTTCGGAAGAGGAATAGCCTTTTATCAGTGCTAACTGCGTATAATATAATCCGTTGTGTTAAAACCTTACTGAAGCAAAGGGAAAATTGACTGCATCCGAAGTTGGGCAATTGTTCAAATAATTACCTAGCTAACTACATATTCTTTGTGTCGGGGTTTTCTTCTCGACTGGCGACCTTATTCAATTAATAATCGTCTGTCTTTGAGGTTAAATTTTAGCTTTAAATGACAGGTTACGTGTGTTCTTGGCACTCAGGGCCTCATAAATTACGTTAATCAAGTAATAAACTCATCAGCCAAGCCCCATTACGTAACAATATATATATATATATATATATATATATATATATATATATATATATATATATATATATATATATAAAATGTATATCATTATAATAACTTTTGTACGTGATTTACTTATCACACATTACCACAGGTGAAAGATAAGAGACGGGGTGGAGGTCCTGACCGGTTCGATTTATTTCCAAGCCATTGACGAAGGACTGATACAGAGTATTAGAAGTCACAAACATATATACCACAGAAACAGTACTGACGAACATGCACAACCGTTTGAGACTACAGATCTACCCACAGGCCGGTGTCAAGGTAGGAGTGGCCTTCAAAACTCATTTGGCTAAAAATCACAATATACTCTCAGGGAACAATACTGATAAACGTACCGACCATAGGAGACTACAGATCCACACCTGACAGGTGTCAGGGAGGCAGGGTTGGAAAACTCATTAGCACTGCTGCCCCCGTGCTGTGTTTACAAAATATGGTAATCTTATTTCCATACATTTCTACTACCTACCTTAAAATTTAGACGATTTACAAATTTCTTTTGATATTAAAGGTTCAACTTTATACATCCCTTGACTGATATTCATATTATGGCTATCACTTTCTTTTATAAAGCTAGATTCAATGATATTCCTTTCCAATGTATTATTAGAATATACAATCATTTTTGCCCCTTCCCAGTTGATAGCATGATTGTTCTCACTAATATGTACAAAAATACCCTGTTCCCCTGTGCATATCTCACACATTTTTTATGCTGTCCTATTCTCTTTTCCAGTGCTTTACACGAGTCAAGCAGAGAAAGAGGTCTGTCAATAAATATTAAGAAAACAGAAGTTATGGTTATCTCCAAAGATGAAATCCCCCCAAGAACAGATATAAGAATTAATGCTGAAACAGTTAAACAGACCGATAGTTTTAATTATTTAGGATGCACTGTCACAAGTGATGGAAAATGCGAAAAAGAGATCAGGAAGAGAATATCCATGGCAAAAGATGCATTTGGTAAGATAAAGAGATTAGTCACCAACTCAAAAATATCGATGAATCTTAGGAGAAGATTTGTGAAATGTTTTGTTTGGTCTGTATTGTTGTATGGCTGTGAAACTTGGACCTTGAGGAAGGCAGATGAGGAGAGGTTACAGGCTGCAGAAATGTGGTTTTGGAGAAGGATGCTGAAAATATCATGGACAGAAAGGAAAACTAATGAGCAGGTATTAGAGAGAGTAGGCATTGAGAGAGAACTTTTGGCTTCAGTGAGAGGTAGACAAATGCGGTTTGTGGGTCACATAGTGAAAAGACAAGAACTAGAACATCTCTCTCTCACTGGTAAAATCAATGGAAGTCGGCCAAGAGGAAGACCTAGACAAAAATATATGGATGGATTGGTGAGAATGACTGGAGGAAGAATGTCTGCAGCTCAGTTGCTGCAGAGAGCCAGAAATAGAGAGGAGTGGCGAGCCATGATTGCCGACGTCCTTGGGGATATGGCACCTGGATGATGATGATGATGACCCGTTTGGCCAATACAAAAGTTGTCACAAGATTACATGGAATTTTATATACACACCCTTCACTATTGTCGGGAGAGTTCTTGATAAGTACATGTTAATTGTTGGATTGTTCTTAAATGCGACATTAACACCAAAATTCTAAAGAAGCTGGAGGATATCTTTCATATTATTATAAGGCAGTACAAGTAAATTTTTTGTGTTGTAGGGTTCTTTTTGGTTTTGTTACATAGTCTTTTTGCCGCTTCTAATGCATTGTTTAATACACTGTCAGGATATTTCAACGTCTTGCCTATATTCCTAATCTTATCTATTTCCTCATCAATATATTCAGGGCTACATACACGTAATGCTCTTAAAAACATAGATGAAAACAGCGGACAAAGCAATGAGGTTAAAAAATCAATGTTTTCATCTGTTTTTAAGAGCAATCATGCTATCAACTGGGAAGGGGCAAAAAGGATTGTATATTCTAATAACACACTAGAAAGGAATATCATTGAATCTAGCTTTATAAAAGAAGGTTACAGCCATAATATGAATATCAATCAAGGGATGAATAAACTTGATCCTTTAACATCAAAAGAAATTTGTAAATTGTTTAAATTTTAAGGTAGGTAATAGAGATGTTTGGAAATAAGATTATCATATTAATAAACACAGTAAGGGGGCAGCAGTGCTAATGAGTTTTCCACCCCGCCTCCCTGATCCTGACAACTGCCAAGTGTGGATCTGTAGTCTCCTATGGTCGGTAAGTTTATCAGCATTTTTCCCTGAGAGTATATTGTGAATTTTAGCGAAATGAGTTTTGAAGGCCACTCCTACCTTGACACCGACCTGTGGGTGGATCTGTAGTCTCAAATGTTGTGTATGTTCGTCACTACTGTTTCTGTAGTATTCAGTGTATATTTGTGACTTCTGACACTTTGTCTCAGTCCTTCATCAATGGCTTGGAAATAAAGTCGAAACCTGTCAGGACCTACAACCCGTCTCTTATTTTTCACCTGTGGTAATGTGTAATATAATATAATATGATATATATATATATATATATATATATATATATATATATATATATATATATATATATATATATATTATTTATATATATATATTTATATTTATATATATATATATTATATATATACATATACACACACACACATTTTGGTAAATTAATTAAAATAGTAATTATCAGTCGGAAATAACTTTTTAAAAAGGATGTATATAGTCTCAGCTACAGGAACATTTGTGAACAGCGATTCTACGTCAAAACCAACCATGAACAAATCTGGGTCTTGCTTAATGACTTCGTCTTTGAAGGTGGTCGAATTAGTCAAAGTGTACTTATTATTGGTAAGGGGCTGAAACAATGGGACAAGGAACTTGGCTATTTTATAGCTGGAAGCATTAATGAAGGAAAGAATGGGTCTAAGGGGAATTCTGTCCCTGTGCATTTTGGGCAGTCCATAGTGAATCAGATGTGTAATAAATACAGTAGATTTCTTGATAATGTAAAGAACTCCTTGCGTTCATCTGTTGCCGCCCAGAATCAAGTAAGTATCCCTTGGACATTCGTAGAAATATATATATATATATATATATATATATATATATATATATATATATATATATATATATATATATATATATATATGTATATATACAGTATATACATACATATGTAGATAGATAGATAGATAGATAGAAAAAAGACAGAAAGAAAGAAAGAGAGAGAGAGAGAGAGAGAGAGAGAGATTTATAAAATTCGTTAGAAAACTGATGTTCCTTTCGCCTTGTCCGTAAAGATTTATGTACAATAATAATAATAATAATAATAATAATAATAATAATAATAATAATAGTAATAATAATAATAATAATAATAGTAAAGGCAAGTACGAAACATGTGTCACACACTCCGATCATATGTGGATCAGAACAAGATCTAGAGAAACAGGTCTCGTACTCCCATGTGCTGACGTCACGGTTCCCGGTCCCGAGCTCTCTCTCACGATTCACGCGAATGTCAGCTGATGGACGCCAAGATCTTGATGGACGCGGAGCAAATATTTTCCTATGTGTTGATGGTGACATAATGCCGGATAACTGTGCTGTTTACGGCTGCAATAACCGCTACAGCAACGCAAGAGGAAAAGGGATTAGCTTTTTCAGTTTCCCGAACGATAAAGGAACAAGGGTAAAATGGATAATTGCATGCAAGCGGGCTGACCCGATTAACACCAAATATCCCCTCATTTGCTCAACTCATTTTAAAGATGATGATTTAAAAGACGAATTGAAATCCACCGCCTTCTTAATGTTCCGAAAAAACAGTTGAAGAATGATGCTGTGCCTTCAGTTTGTCTGCATAAAGGTACTGTATGATAGCTACCATGCATTGCATTGCCAGTGACAGCATGTTGGTAAGATAGGAGTAGCCCAATTTTGGTAGCCATTTTCCTGATACTTTGCACCAGTGTCAGCATCGTTTTAGGTTCACCAGGAAACATTTTATTCAAAACAAGAATTATCTATATACTTCTAAATGTTTACCTGCAATTGCAGAAAAGTAAAGTCCCCTTATAATTGTCTGAAATAAATATTCAGTTAGGCCTACGTCTGGGAAGCAACTTGTATGTGATTTAATAATCTACTAACCATGAGTTGGCAAAATATTATAATTCCTTGTTTAACACTTGTGACACTTTTTTTTTTAATGAAACAGGTAATGTCTGTGCATATTGTCTGAAATAAATATCCAGTTAGGCCTACGTCTGGAAAGCAACCTGAGTATATATATATAAAAAACACCCACACATGCATAGGTAAATGAACTGGTTTTCTAGACAGGACATTTAATAATAAAAGGATTACTGATATTTCAGGCATGATAGCAGCAAGTTCTGGGAGAGAAGATAGGGCAACTAAGCGTAGCAGAAAGAGGGAAATAGGCGAACTGCTTTGTGATGGAAATGAAACTTTAGCAGGTGGAGAAAGCTGGGCTTCAGTTTCAGGAGATAATGATAACTACGGAAATGGAGAACTTTCTCAACAGGAACTGAAACAACGGATACAAACTTTAGAAAGAGAGAATAAGCAATTGAGAGAAGCTATGAATTCTGATATGATTAGGGAGCTAGAACGTATCTTAATGCCTTAGTTTAGTAAAACACAAATTCAAGCTTTGGTTAGCCAAAAGGGAGTCTTATGGACAGATGATGACATATCCAAACCATTATGTGTTTAAAGCAGTTCATGGTGAAACTCTCTGGGAAGGAAAGGGGTGTATCGATAAACTGGCATCTGAGCTTCAGTTGGCATTAAAAGATTTACCAAGTGAAATTGTAATTTATTTTGCAAGAATAAGTATTTTTTGCAGAATGAGGTATTTAAATAGAAATATTAAGAGTAAGGCAGATAGTATATCTAGAACTAGAGTAAAAAAAAATGGAAAAAATCATGTAAAAAATTTTTTCAAGGTAATGCAAACGCATGAACAGGTAATTTGGTATGTCATGCTATTTTGGAGGTTTATAATTATATCACATGAAGCACCAATTTATTTAGTTATGTTTATAAAACAAATATTAAAGGACAAAAAAAATCTGTTCAACTGATATCCTTTTTGTTAAAAAATTCAGAGTATTTTGATCAAAGCCACGTAAAAACTTTATGCGCCGTTGGTAATGTCAACGGGAGGGAGGACTGACCGGGAGAGATGACGTCATCGCCTCACGGAAGTACGAGACCTGTTTCTGGATCAGAAGTTCACCAACCGGATGATTATGATTATGGCGTTCTATATCCTGTTTATTTATTTTATTTTATTTTATTTTTTATTATTTTATTTTGCCGTCAGAGCATCATAGGCAATCTCTGATAACACTGACAATCCTCCATCATTTGTCATCCACGAGTCGCTGTTTCTTCGTCACTTTTTACATTTGATTTCGAAATCAACCTATTGCTACATTTATTTTATTTCGCCGTGAGTGCGATGTGGTGTAAGAGGCATTCGGAGGCCTGGTGTGGAATTGTGATATAGTCGAGTTGCCGCCCCATAGGAATCTATAGGGAACCTATGAATTTTCTATAGTACAAGGTTTTATGCTTGATATGCAATCCCAAGGGTATTCCAAGGTATTTGAAGTGGGTTGTCCAAAAAAAAAAACACTGGGCATTGTTTTCTAGTCTCATATTAATCCCGCCATTATCCCAAATCGTATTTTCGAAAAAATCGTTTTATCCGAGCATCATAATGAAAACATTTTGGAGTCTACACCTATGTTTTCAAGGTCAAGGATTAACATAAGGTCCTTAAATATATTATTTTATAAAATCTTAGTATAAAGATTAGAATTCTTGTATGTATTAAATAACTACACAGTGCACATGAATAACAATGGCAATGATTGTCTAAGAATGAGTTTCTCTCTCTATTATATATATATATATATATATATATATATATATATATATATATATATATATATATATATATATATATATATATACAGTATATATATATATATATATATATATATATATATATATATATATATATATGTGTGTATGTATGTATGTATGCATAGCATATTATGTAAAACGGGTAGTGATTATATCTCAATTATCCGCCTTCCTGAGTAAGGAAAAGTTGAATTGAATAAACATTCCCATCCACTTGAAGCTAACTGTCCTTCATTGTACAATATAGTGAATGGTAAAGTTGCACCAAGTGAAGTCAACGTACAAGATGCACTGCAAATTGGAGAAAAAATGGTAGCATCGTTCCGTAATTCACTACCGTCTGGATTTCATTCAAAAATTTCTAACTCAGTCAAAACTATGGAGCAGCTAAAGCTTGGCATAAAAGTGGGAGAACAGACTGTTTTTGACTTGAAAACCATTTTCCTACGTCTTCTCTTGGTAGGACAACAACGCCAGCTGGAGTTAGAAAACATTTTCCAGTATGAATTATGTGCAGTCCCTTCATCAATTATTGATGAGTATGGTTGCTTACGCAAAGGCACTAAATCTACTCTTACAAGACGTCTGAAAGTTCTACAACCTAATGCACCAGCCCCAGATGTCATCATCGTGGATGCACAACAACCTTTATATCATATAACATGGCCTCATGGTGGTGAAGTAACTGTGCTTGTTGACAACATGAAGAGCTACCTTTCTAAATACCCTACATATTGTGAAAAGATACTGGTATTTGATAAGTATTATGACCTTTCAATCAAGGACCATGAGAGACAGAGACGTGGTGGCGAAGGTACTACAGACTACAACCTTACCGTTACCAGTCAACTCCCAAGTAGGGATGCCATCATGAAAAAGAAGGACAACAAAAAGAAGCTTTCAGAATTAATATCCTCCATCTTCTTGGAATGGAGAAGTCATAAACATAAATGAGATTTGCAAAAAGCTGAGTCCTAAATGTTTGCAACTGTTGGTGATGCATTCACTGACTGGTTGTGATAATGTATCATATCCATTCAGCAAAGGAAAGATTGGTGCTCTAAATGTCTTGCTGTCAGGGATTTTCCCTGAACTGGATGAAATACTTGGTAAGAAAAATGCTACTGAAAATGAACTTATGAAAACAGGACAGGAATTCTTCGCAGCACTGTATGGTATGCCACAGGGTATCTCGATGAATGCAGCCCGCCATAAAATATATACCAGAAAAAGAGGAAAGCCACTGCGAATCATGGCCTGGCCTCCCACAGATGCTAACCTGCTTCTCCATGTGCAAAGAGCGCATCTTCAGATGATATTATGGAAAGCTGCTGATCAGCCAGGACCCCCAGAAGTCGATATTGAGAAATTTGGATGGCATGTGAAAGACACAACGCCATCGCCTTCTATTGCTGCTATTCCACCAGCTCCTCCTGGTTTGATAGACGTACTTAGTTGTGGTTGTAAAGTAGAAGGCAAAGCCTGTAGTTATGCTACTTGTTCTTGTCACAAAGTAAAATATCTTGCAGTGTGTACTGCGTTTGTGGAGGTCTGGATGGATGCTATAACCCCTTTTTGCTGAAACTGGACCAGTTGGATGAAACTGATAGCTCTGATATTTCTGATGTTGATGATAATTAGCTAGGACAAATGACTTATTTTCTTGATTTTCATTTTGCTTACAAGACTCGTCAGAGTATTTGGTTGAGCTATTTTTTTATCTATGTATGTATATATATATATATATATATATATATATATATATATATATATATATATATATATATATATATACTCGTATATTGGTTGAGCTATTTTTCTTATCTATGTATATATATATATATATATATAATTAATGTTCAAGAAACACACTAATAGTAATTCTAGAGTAATTTTTACCTAGCAAAGTGTTAAGCAACCTTATATTGACAATAAGATGCTGTGATTTTATATATTCTCAGATTAATTCTAGTAAAATGTTCAGTTTTATAGAGAGTGAGATCTCGGTTTTCATTTGGATCAGTCTGAAATTATTTTACACGCAGAATTTTCCATTAGCATGCTGAAAATGAATGATACAGTAAAATCAGTGCTTTTATCTTAATCCTTAACCTCAAAAACATAAGGTTAGATACCAACATCTTCTCATTTCCATGCTTACGTCCTGAGTTATTGGGAAAAATAGTTTTTTCACTAATGGCGGACTTTATTGCCTAATAAAAAACGATGCCCAAGGTCGTCATTTGGACAACCTTTCTAAAATATCAAGAAAACACCCAAGTAATGCAAATACACCAAAAAACCTTGTACTATAAAAAATTCATAGGTTCACCCTGTTGGCAACTCGACTAATAGGCCTAGCTGTTTAACCAAAAGAGAAGGTACGTAGGAATGCTGTTTATGATTGTACTGGCATATTAATGCCAGCACGGGCTCTTGGTTTTATGCCAGCACGGGCTCTTGCTCATAGAGCAGCCCGTCAAGATATCTAGGAATGTTGTTTTTGATGATTTAGCTGGCTTTATGCCAGCACAGGCTCTTGCTCACAAAGCAGCCCATAAATATTTATAGGAATGTTGCTATTCATGATTGAGCTGGCTTTATGCCAGCACGGGCTCTTGCTCATAAAGCAGCCCGTAAAGATATATAGGCGTGATGTTTTTAATGATTAAGCTGCCGTTGTGCCAGCACGGGCTCTTGCTCACAGAGCAGCCCGTCAAGATATAAAGGAATGTTGTTTCTGATGAAGCTGCCGTTATACCAGCACGGGCTCTTGCTTATAAAATAGCCCTTCAAGATATATAGGAATGTTGTTTTGATGAATATGCTGCCGTTATGCCAGCACGGACTCTTTCTCATAGAGCAGTCCGTAAAGATATATTGGAAAGTTGTTTTTGATGATTAATCTGGCTTCATGGCAGCACGGGCTCTCGCTCATAAAGCAACCCGTAAAGATATATAGGAATGTTGTTGTTTATGATTAAGCTGGCTTTATGCCAGCACGGGCTCTTGCTCATAGAGCAGCCCACAAAGATATATAAGAAGAGCGTACATCGTTTTTGTTCAAATATGCAAACGGAAAAGAGTGGTCATAGAGAGATTGAAAAATGACACCTGTTCAACTTCATGCGGTTGAAACGGCAATTTTTTTCTTATTATTATTATTATTATTGAAAGAAATCGCTGCATTGATCTTGTATAGTCTTCTCTATTTTCCTTATAACAGTTCTCTCGCTGTTACTACAACCGGCGAGTAACTCGCCAACGTGATTCATCAGGAGTTAAACTTCCAGCGAGTCCGATTATGTCGATTAAGAGTAAATCAAATTTGGTGATCATAGCCCGTAGGGTTTTTTTACTCGTAGAGGTAAATGTATCGAATTTGGATACAGGTCAAAATCATGAAGTGGCCAGCGTTTCTCACGGATTCTTGTGAGTATGATCGCGGCAGTAGGTCGGAGTAGACTGGTGTTGGCAGTTGCTATTGTCGTTGTTGTTTCAGATTTAGCTGGCCTTGTGCCAGCACGGGCTCTTGCTCCTAGAGCAGCCCGTAACTCTAATGTTGATGATGAGTCTGTGAGATGGGTAGGTTAGATGAAAACTTTATTATGATACATGAAAGTGATTTTGGTGGGGGTGATTTTGAAGTGAAAAGATTTAACAGGCAAGGTTGCAACCTCTTTGAACCCTAAGGTACCCATCAGATGAGGATAAAAGTATGATAGCAGTGAGTGTTAGCTAGTGGGAGAGGCTAACAGATGGAGAAAAAGAAGAATTTGAGTAGTAGGCACAGGTAGCTAGTATGCCAGCTCGTGATGATCTAAAGCCATATTCCTTGTCCGGTCCTAATTCTTGTGTGTGTATGTGTATTGTGCATTTGTTGGGTGTTGATTGTGGTGGATGAAAGGTGATTTTGATAGGGGAGAGAGTGATTTCTAAAGAGTCAGCAGTTTGAGATGAGATGGAATGGCTTTTGATTTGTTGTCTGGTTTAAAGTAGGGGTCGGGTCTGTTGTGTCTGATTTAAGAATTGGGAAGGAGAGCGGGTGGCTAAAGGTAAGGATTCTTTAGAGTTACCGTGGTGGTGGGTAGGAGCTTAGGAAGCCTGCAAATTCATGAATGTTTGCTAGTATGTGCTTTGTTATTTGGGTAGCGGTTCTTTCATTTCCTTCATATCTTGTTCTTAACTGTTTTGTGTCTGTACAGTCAAGAAGGTAGTGTTCCAGGGGTTCTTCTGGGATTGTTTCACAGTACTTGCATGGTTGGGGGTTGTCTACTATTCTTTGCCATGTGCATTGGTATCCTAGCCTTAGCCGATGGATTATGACTGCTAGGGCCCGTAACATGTCTTTGGTTATATTGTGTGATTTTAGGTTTACGGTGTCCATGTACCATTTGGCGGTTTTTGAGCCACCGAAAACAGCTCTTCTGACTTTGCTGTCTTCCTGCAGTTGGCAGTGTGCTGCTGCCTTGTTTTTCAGTTGTGTGAGCGAGGGGCTGATTTTGATACTAATGTTGCTGTGTAGCAACCCACTTTTTGCTAAAGAATCTGCTTCATCGTTTCCTTGGATTCCCACATGGCTCGGAATCCAGTTTAATGTTATTTGCCTGTTCCTGTTTTGATGGTGGCTTGCGATTGCCCATATGCTTGATAGAAGTCTGATGTTTTCTTTTGCTTTTCTTTTGTTATAGCCTGGATTGCTCCTTTTGAGTCAGTATGAATTGTTGTGTTTCCCTCCCTATGCTGAGAGTCTTCCAGAGCTTTTGCAATGGCAATTAGTTCAGTTTGTAAAGTGGAGGCATTGTCAGAGAGCCTCCAGCATCCTTTGAGGGTTGTTGAGTGGACCCCAGCTGCTGCTGCTGCCGGGATGCTGAGATCTACTGATCCATCCGTAAAATATTCATTTGTGGCTGCAGTTTTCCTGATTGCCTCTTGGGCTGCTATCCTTAGCTGTTGAGCAGTGCATGCTTCTTTGCTTGCAGGGAGGATCGTAAAGTCTATTTTGAATAATTCAGGCTCCCAGGGTGCTTGTTCTTTGTACTCTGTGATTGGCGTGTCTTCCTTGAGTGCGGCAGCTTGATTTTGCATTTCTACTCTCCTTAAAGCTGCTAGGAGGTCGCCAGCATATGTCTTGGGGGAGTCTAGTTCCTCGTGAAGCTCAATGTTTTTCTTGATTTCTCTCTTGAGTGGGCAGTTCCTGTTACCTTTCAAGGTTTTTAGCAATATGGATATGTTTTTCTGATCTATTCTGTGAGTTAGAGACTGTAAATTTGTCTCGTTTCTCAAGACACAAGTTAGTCCACATGGGTGCACCTGTGATGAGTCTTAGGGCATTGTTCTGGATTACCTCCAAGCTTTTTTGTTCTGTTTGTGAGGCGAGTAAGGACAGGTGCTGCGTACTCAACAGTTGACCTTATTGTCTGTATGTAGAAAGTTCTGAGGGTGTGGTATACTGCTTGTTTTAGAGAGGTGATTCTTCTCATGGCATTGTGCCTGCATTTGATTTTTTGCTTGAGTATTTCTATTTCTTTACGTGGAGAGAGTTGTTTGTTGATATTTACTCCTAGGTACACAAAGTTTTCTACCCATTCAATGGGTTCACCCATGAGTTGTATTTCGTTTGGGTTTAGATCATGTTTAATTGCCATTGCTTTGGTTTTTGCTGTATTGATTTTTAGACCAAGATCTGTACAGCTATTTTCAATTTGTGTTACTGCATTTTGCATATTTTGGTAGGATCTGTACCTGTGTGTGCTCACTAAGCACACATCGTCTGCATATATGAAAATTTCATCTCCTTCTGGGAGGGTGATTGTGGCTACATTTTCCATCAGTACATTGAAGAGGAAGGGGCTAAGTATTCCTCCCTGTGGTGTTCCGTTTTCTAAGTTGAGAAAATCTGAGCTTGCTCCTTGGAAGGTGACTCTGGCTTGTCTGTTTTGCATGTATCCTTTGGCCCATGTTAACAGGTTACCCTTAACTCTTTTGTCCACCAAGGTTGCAAGGATGACGGCTGCGCTAGCTAGTTCATAGGCTTTTTCTAGATCGAGAAAAACTACAGTTGATTTTCTGTTGTTAATTGTTGACATTACATCTGCTAGGCATTCTTGTGTGCCTATTCCTTCTTTGTAACCATATAGTCGATGATGTAGCGGTCCTGTTGTCCATAGGAGTCTGTTTAGTACCATTCTCTCTGCAGTCTTTTCTATGCAGCCGATGAGAGAGGTGGGCCTGTAGGAGTTTGGTTCCTTGGGTTTGGGAATTGGCTGTGTGTTTTGTTGATTCCATTGTGTGGGTCTGACTTGCTCAGTGTATGTTCTGTTGATTATGTGGAGAGGTACTTCCTTAGCTGCTGGGCCCATATTTTTCAGCATGCTTTATGTGATCATGTCTGATCCTGGAGTTGTGTTCTTTCCTTTTTGGAGGGCTTTGTTAAGCTCATTCATTGCAGTGTTGCCCGCCTCATTAGGAATTCGTTGCGCAACGTCGCGGAGGCTCAAATTTTCAGCGACTGCTGGGTTGCCTGCCTCAGTAGGAATTCGTTGCGCAATGTCACAGAGGCTCGAATTTTCATTGGCTGCTGGGTTGCCCGCCTCATTAGGAATTCGTCGTGCAGCGTCGCGGAGGCTCGAATTTTCATTGGCTGCTGGGCGCAACGTCACGGAGGCTTGAATTTTCATTGGCTGCTGGGTTGCCTGCCTCATTAGGAATTCGTTGCGCAACGTCATGGAGGCTTGAATTTTCATTGGCTGCTGGGTTGCCCACCTCATTAGGAATTTGTTGTGCAATGTCACGGAGGCTTGAATTTTCATTGGCTGCTGGGTTGCCCACCTCATTAGGAATTTGTTGTGCAATGTCACGGAGGCTTGAATTTTCATTGACTGCTGGGTTGTTTGTATCATCAGTTATTCTATGGCTGGGGGTATCGTTTGGTCTGGTATTATTGTTGTGTCCTGGTATATTTCATCTTAAGCTGGTGGGGAGGAAAAGCACTTCCTGCGTTGTGTTGAGTGAAGGCTTCTCTTGTTGAATAAGGAGCACCTCTAGCAGTCGCTGGTCAGGAGCCATCCCTATTATCCTGGTTTTTTTAATATCGTTGCGGGAGATGGCTTCCTGGTGTGTTGTCCTAGCAGATCCTTCCTGCGCATGGCATGAAATTCTTTTGGACAGCTTCATGGTAGTCATTCCAGTGCAAGAACCGGGGCATGAAAATTGGTAGACTACATTCGTCTGCTTCAAGGGATCTCTTGCTGGCGGGGTTGGATTGTTCTTCATGATTAGGTCACTGGTACGTCAATTTCGGTAATAGATGACAAGTTCAAGTTCTTTGTCGGCTTCAGTGGGAATCACATTCTCCCTGATAATTTGCTCTGGTGCGTTTTCATCCTGACGGTAACATGAGTGCAGTCTTGCCTTATAATACAGCTGGATTTTCTCATGGGGATGTGGCTGCAGCCCCTCACTCTCGTTGTACCAACAATCCAGAGCTTTGTGAACTTCCTTATTGATTTGATGGGTTGAGTACCCGTTATTCACGAGCATCTGGGAGACACGGTCAAGCTCATTGTGAGAATCCTGCCAGGATGAACAGTGGGTGAGGGCCTTCCTAACGTAAGCCCTACAGGTTATGCTCACCAAATTTTACTTACTCTTAATAGAAATAATCGGACTCGCTGAAAGTTTAACTCCTCCTGATGAATCACATCAGCGCATTACTGGCCAGTTGTAGTAACAGCAAGAAAACTGTTACAAGGAAAATAGAGAAGACTCTATACAAGATCAATGCAGCTGGTGCAGTGATTTCTTTCAATAATACTTGCTTGAGAGAAGATCTACTCCCATTATTATTATTATTATTATTATTATTTATTCAGTGTAAAGCCTCTCCCTCTAGTAGGGGGTGGCTCGCTAAAAAAAGACAAGACAACGATCACTGACGTAACCGTTCTCTAACGGCTTAATCTTGGATGCTGAACTCCCTGCGCAGTAACCTTCCACAGCACCAGTTGCTTCACCCGAGCGTCAAGTCGTCACGCAGACATTTTCATATCTGACGCGCATCATTATTGTTTTTCTTGCCTTGTATTGAGTTATATGACTTACATCTAAAAAGCTTTTTCCAGTAGTTGTCATTGTAAAATATTTGTTGTAATTTTTCACATCATGAGGACAGGTATGACCAACCCTTATCTTTACGCAGTTCCACTCATTGTCCAACAAACAGTATCAGGGTCAAAATACACCTCATGCATAAAGCGAGTATTTTATCTTCCGCGTACAACTGTTGTTAGTCAACTGGAGACAGCCATATAAATGGTATAGCTATCTAACTTGAGGAATTAACTGTGCATAGGCTCGGCATTCTTGTCATTGCGTTTTGGTCTGAAACGTAACTGGAACAGTGGTATGTCCCTTTACAGTTATATAGTAAGGTTACTGGGACAGCAGTTCATATGTTTATATGGTTACTGGGACAAAGTTTGTCTTATATAAGTTTATTGGGCTAGAGATTCGTCTGATTACATGGTTACTGGAAAAGCACTTCTTTTGCTTATATGGTTGCTGGGACAGAGGTTCGTCTGTTTATCTCGTTATTGCAAAAGCACTTCTTTTGTTTATAAGGTTACTGAGACATAGGTTCGTCTGTTTATATGGTTACTGGAAAAGCACGTCTTTTGTTTATATGGTTACTGGGACATAGGTTCGTCTGTTTATATGGTTACTGGAAAAGCACGTCTTTTCTTTATATGGTTACTGGGACATAGGTTCGTCTGTTTATATGGTTACTGGAAAAGCACGTCTTTTCTTTATATGGTTACTGGGACATGGGTTCGTCTGTTTATATGGTTACTGGAAAAGCACGTCTTTTCTTTATATGGTTACTGGGACATAGGTTCGTCTGTTTATATGGTTACTGGAAAAGCACTTCTTTTGTTTATATGGTTACTTGGACATAGGTTAGGCTTTATATGGCTACTGGAACAGAGGTTCGTCTGTTTATATGTTTACTGGAAAAACACTTCTTTTGTTCATATGGTTACGGAGACATAGGTTCTTCTGTTTATATGGTTACTGGAAAAGCACATCTTTTGTTTATATGGTGACTGGGACATAGGTTTGTCTGTTTATATGGCTACTGGAAAAGCACTTCTTTTGTTTATATGGTTACAGGGACATAGGTTCGTCTGTTTATATGGCTACTGGAAAAGCACGTCTTTTGTTTATATGGTTACTGGGACATAGGTTCGTCTGTTTATATGGCTACTGGAAAAGCATTTCTTTTGTTTATATGGTTACTTGGACATAGGGTTAGCTTTATATGGCTACTGGAACAGAGGTTCGTCGGTTTATATGGTTACTGGAAAAACACTTCTTTTGTTTATATGGTTACTGGAACAGAGGTTCGTTTGTTTACATGGTTATTGGAAAATACGTTCGTCTGTTTATATGCTCACTGGAAAAGCACTTCATTTTTTTATATGGTTACTGGGAAATAGGTTCGTCTGTTTATATGGTTACTGGGACATAGGTTCGTCTGTTTATATGGTTACTGGAAAAGCACTCCTTTTGTTTATATGGTTACTGGGACAGAGGTTCGTTTGTTTATATGGTTACTGGGACATAGGTTCGTCTGTTTATATGTTTACTGGGACATAGGTTCCTCTGTTTATATGGTTACTGTGACATAGGTTCGTCTGTTTATATAGTTACTGGGAAAGCACTTCTTTTGTTCGTATGGTTACTGGGACAGCAGTTTGTCTGTTTGTATGGTTACTGAAAAAGCACGTCTTCAATTTATATGGTTACTGTGACATACAGTAGGTACGCCTGTTTATATGGCTACTGGAAAAGCGCTTCTTTTGTTTAAATAGTTATGGGACATAGCTTTGTGTGTTTATATGGCTACTAGAAAAGCACTTCTTTTGTTTATATGGTTACAATGACA
Source organism: Macrobrachium rosenbergii (assembly GCF_040412425.1). Classification (NCBI taxonomy): domain Eukaryota; kingdom Metazoa; phylum Arthropoda; class Malacostraca; order Decapoda; family Palaemonidae; genus Macrobrachium; species Macrobrachium rosenbergii. Next base: position 18,227,029 of record NC_089756.1, read on the forward strand.
TAGGTTCGTCTGTTTATATGGCTTCTGGAAAAGCACTTCTTTTGTTTATATGGTTACAATGACATAGGTTCGTCTGTTTATATGGCTTCTGGAAAAGCACTTCTTTTGTTTATGTGGTTACTAGACATAGGTTCGTCTGTTTATATGGCTATTGTAAAAGCAATTCTTTTGTTTATGTGGTTACTGGTACATGGTTTCTGGAAAAGCACTTGTTTTGTATATTATATGGTTACTGTAAAGCCACTTCTTTTGTTTAAATAGTTACTGGGACATAGGTTCGTGTGTTTATATGGCTACTAGAAAAGCACTTCTTTTGTTTATATGGTTACTGGGAAATAGGTTCGTCTGTTTATATGGCTACCGAAAAAATACTTCTTCTTTTATATGGTTACTAGGACATAGGTTCGTCTGTTTATATGGTTACTGAGACATAGGTTCGTCTGAAGTATATCTTAGTTTAACCAGACCACTGAGCTGATTAACAACTCTCCTAGGGCTGGCCCGAATTATATTGTTACTGGGACATAGGTTCGTCTATTTATATGGTTACTGGGACATAGGTTCGTCTGTTCTGTTTATGTGGCTACTCGGAAAGCACTTATTTTGTTTATATTGTTAAGGGACATAGGTTCGTTTGTTTATATGGTTACTGGAAAAGCCCGTCCCTTGTTTACATGGTTCCTGGGATAGAGGTTCGTCTGTTTATATGGCTACTGGAAAAGCACTTCTTATGTTTTTATGGCTACTGGGACATAGGTTCGTCTGTTTATATGGTTACTGAAAAAGCACGTCCCTCGTTTATATGGTTACTGGGACAGAGGTTCGTCTGTTTATATGGCTACTGGAAAAGCACTTCTTATGTTTATGTGGCCACTGGGACATTGGTTCGTCTGTTTATATGATTACTGGAAAAGCACTTCTTTTGTTTATATGGTTACTGGGACAGAGGTTCGTCTGTTTATATGGTTACTGGGACATAGGTTCATCTGTTTATATGGTTACCGGAAAAGCACTTCTTTTGTTTATATGGTTACTGGGATAGAGGTTTGTCTGTTTATATGGTTACTGGAAAAGCATTTACTTTGTTTATAGGGTTACTGGGACAAAGGTTCGTCTGTTTATATGGTTACTGGAAAAGCACTTCTTTTGTTTATATGGTTACTGGGACAGAGGTTCGTTTGTTTATATGGTTACTGGGAAATAAGTTTGTCTGTTTATATGGTTACTGGAAAAGCACTGCTTTTGTTTATATGGATACTGGGACATAAGTTCGTCTGTTTACATGGTTACTAAGACATAGGTTCGTCTGTTTGTATGGTTACTGGAAAACCACTTCTTTTGTTTATATGGTCACTGGGACAGAGGTTCGTTTGTTTATATGGTTACTGGGAATTAGGTTCGTCTGTTTATATGGTTACTGGAAAAGCACTTCTTTTGTTTATATGGTTACTGGAACATAGTTTCGTCTTCTTATATGGTTACTGGAAAAGCACTTCTTTTGTTTATATGGTTACTGGGACAGAGGTTCGTTTGTTTATATGGCTACTGGAAAAGCACTTCTTTTGTTTATATGATTACTGGAGAAGCACTTCTTTTGTTTATATTTTACTGGGACAGAGGTTCGTCTGTTTATATGGTTCCTGGAAAAGCACTTCTTTTGTTTATATTGTTACTGGGACAGAGGTTCGTCTGTTTATATGGTTACTGGAAAAGCACTTCTTTTGTTTATATAGTTACTGAGACATAGGTTCGTCTGTTTATATGGTTATTGGGACATAGGTACATCTGTTTATATGGTTACTGGAAAAGCACTTTTTTGTTTATATGGTTACTGGGACAGAGGTTCGTTTATATGGTAACTGGGGCATAGGTTCGTCTGTTTATATGGTTACTGGAAAAGCACTTCTCTTGTTTATATTGTTACTTGGACATAGGTTCGTCTGTTTATATGGTTACCTAGACATAGGTTCATCTGTTTATATGGTTACTGGGACATAGGTTCGTCTGTCTATGTAGGAAAAGCACTTCTTTTTTTTATATGGTTACTGGGACAGTGGTTCGTCTGTTTATATGGTCAATATTGTCACGATGCGTATCAAGTACCTGGTTATTACACAACTAATCTCAAAATTCAAAAATATACCTCACTTCAGCCAGATACCTGAACTCTCATAACATTAATTATTACGACTGAGTACTCTAAAGGTAACAGTGATCCCTTAAGAAAAAACTTATTTATTACTTGAAAAATCAAACTAAGTTTATCAGAATATGTGTGAGGTATCAAAAATTAAACTGGAAATATTCTAGAGTAAAAGGGCATCACTCCATCAAACAACTCTAACTGTTTCCCTGGTCTTAATTCACTTTAGCAAAACTAAAAGAACAAAACATGTTTATCACCTTGCCTTATGCACACACATCAATCCTACTCACTGGTGATCAATAAATGAAACACTGTTTTTCTAAAAACATTAAATACAAAAATTTATTTTTAAATTCAGAGTTTATAATTAGAATTCACAGTCTGAAAAATTTATTAGTACTTGAAAATAACACAACACTCAATTAAGTCTTAGATTAAACTATGAAACAAAACTAACAAAAACTTTATCAGGAATTTAAATTAATTAAGCAAAATTTAAACTATCAAGAATTGCTCAAGATTTGAAAGGAAAATCTTAATAGATAAAATATTAAATCAAGTATGTAATGTTAAATTACCAAGAAACATTTAAAATACTACGGAAATAAATTTTACATTACAATCATAAAAAAATGTGAAAATATGAAGAGATTGCAAACAGAAAAACACAAAAATACAGTAATGATTTCACTCGGTCAAAATTTCCTAACTTATCATACCATGGTATTAATAAGTAAAATTCACGTTATCTTACACAAACTTGTGAAAACCTCTGTAAAATCACTTGCTGCAGCTGCGTTACCACAAAACACACTTTTTACCAGGCGCCCTTACAAACTAAATAACGTTACTAAATTCAGATCTCAAAAGTTAATGCTAATACGTGACTCCAAAACACTACATTAAAAGTAATCTCTTTCTAAGAACGAGAGAGAGAGAGAGAGAGAGAGAGAGAGAGAGAGAGAGAGAGAGAGAGAGAGAGAGAGAGAGAGAGAGAGAGAACCAAATTAACTGGTCTCAGAAATCAGAATGAAACAGATTTTAGAATTCCAGTAACACGTAAAACAATTACATGATGTCATTAAAGCATTTTGGGTGCGAGATACAAAAAAGTTCAAGAAGCAGGGAGGTGACGTCATTAAAGCATTTTGAGTGCGAGATACCATGGAGAAATTTCTAGAAGGAAAGTGACGTCATCCCAGCAAAACGTTTTGAATGCAATCTTACAAAACATGACGTAACTGATCAAGACACATGTTTTTTCTCTCAAAGTGGCTTACGTGACTCGAACAACGCATGTAACAACATGAAATCACTCATCTTGAGCTCGTATGGGACGAATCAGCATTTGTTATTCCAACCTGTCATCACTAACCCAAAAAAAAGCGTTCTCTCTTATCTCAACTGATGACAATTGAAATGAAACAAGTCTTTGCTGGACACACACGTGTTCATATACTACGCTTTTATCAAGAAAGATATTATTCTAAACTACATTACTATTAAAATTGTATTATCAATTCTAAATTACGCTATTAAGTTATTTAATCATTAGTGCTTTTGAGATCTGATGCCAAACTAAATATGACACTTCAACAATCATTATCATTACACATAACACATGAAAAAAAGTAAATATGCCAAAATTATAGGAGGATGTATGCATTACAAGGCAACATCATGAATATATATATATATATATATATATATATATATATATATATATATATATATATATACGAGTATATATATATATATATACACATACATACATACATACATACATACATACATACATACATACATACATACATACATACACACACACATATATATATATATATATATATATATATATATATATATATATATATATATATATATATATATAACACATGAAAAAAAGTAAATATGTCAAAATTATCGGAGGATGTATGCATTTCAAGGCAACATCATGAATATATATATATATATATATATATATATATATATATATATATATATATATATATATATATATACATACATACATATATACATACATACATACATATATATATATATATATATATATATGTGCGTATGTTTATATTTGTTTTTCTTCGATTTTGACGAGAAATTAGCACACTAAGGAGTCAGATAATAAGTCTCAAATGTCTGACTAGAAAAAGTGCTATTAAGACCAGATAGGTCAGAGGCTAGGTGATCATAAATTCTGTTTAGCGTCTGCTCAAGTGAGTAATATCCTGTAATACCACGAGGACAAGGTAATCTAACAATAATCTATTATTTTCTTTTGTTGTGACGAAATATTCGCGCACCGGTGAGTCATATAATAAGCCCAAAATTCTGACTAGGCCAAGGGGCGATGGTTCCAAACTAGGACATTGAAGTGCTGTTGTGGCCTAGATAGGGGTACGGCCTAGGTAGGTGTACGGCCTAGATAGGTGAGAGACTACGTGAGAGGGCTTCCTCCCGCTAGAGATGACGACACCATACCTCAAGGTATCCATTGTCTTCACAAAGACACACTGCATTTCGGAGACTAATAAGCCACCAAACTTCTGCAAGTTCAGTGGAGAACAGACAAATAGAAGACTCTCAAATTGTATCAGAATTACAGTTTTGAGTTTTGGGAATTGACATCTGAAGACGCATACACGCATGTTGCATATCCACGCACCTTGTCATCGTTATGTATCATTGTGGACAGGGAAGCGTTGCACCGTTGTGTCAAAATATGCTACAAAGATACGCACCGTGCTCGGTCCGCCATTTGTCGGTCTTTGGCCGTCACGCCTGAGAAATGATACACAACTCAAATAGCCTCGTGAAGCCGAAGAGCGTGACATTATCCCATTGCACGTTCAGTCAAAAAGAAATTGAATAACACTGTTGCACTACGCAACGATGATACGACACGCAGACATGCAACAAGTGGATACATAACCCTGTTGCACCGTATCGTATTGCTGGGTGATAACGATGATATGATACGTGGATATGCAAACAAGTTTGTTCGCGCCTTTAGAGATAAGGGAGGAGCGTCTCAAGACACGTGTGTGGGGGGGGGGGAAACAGTCGGTGAATTGGCAAATAGATAGATGCTGTATGTTTGATAGATGAAGAAAGAACACAAATTAAATGCGAAGGGTAGAAAAACTCAACAGAGGAAAAAACTGGAGTAAAGTTTGATGGTTTGCCATACAGGTTGAGAAGCAAACTGAGATTTATGGAATAAAATATTTATTTCCTAACAGTGAATGATGAACGAATGGTCTTACTTGAATATATCTTGCATATTATTGTTTTCCAGTTAAGTGAGTAATTGACTCATTACAGGTGGCACTCAATGCAGTTCAGATTCAGTGTCTTCTACACAACCGTACTAAGAATGACAATTGGAAATAAGAAAATTAAATAATACAAAACAAAATGAAAAGATACATCGACGAAATTCTAAACAAATAAAGCGCTTAGAAATATATATATTCACACAACCGAGATTGATATACGCGCACGCACGCATCCCACAGACACGTACACACACATCGATCCTGATGTGAGTCAGAAATTTATTTCTGTTCCACAAGTGTTTTGGTGTTGATTACTTTCATATATATATATATATATATATATATATATATATATATATATATATATATATATATATATATATATATATATATATATATATATATATATATATATATATATATGTGTGTGTGTGTGTGTGTGATATGTATATATATATATATATATATATATATATATATATATATATATATATATATATATGTGTGTGTGTGTGTGTGTGTGTGTGTGTGTGTGTGTGTGTTCATTCATGCACAAACTTGCCCCCTTTTTGCTAAACAAGGAACTCGACACTTAAACTTCAGGACCCAGGTTCTAATCCCAGGTAAATAGGGTCGTGGCGTTACACTATTGTGCCCCTGTTGACGTCCAGGGCGAAGACGGGCATGGGGCTTTCGACCTCAAACCAAAATAATAGAATCGCCAAATTTTGCCTCTCACTATCATCATCACTATTCTCAGCAGCGCTGGGTTATTATTGTCTTCACACTGCACAAAACAACAGCTTGCGTGTTATCTGCTTTGTCTTTGGACAGCGTGGTATGTTATTTTCATCAAGGGAAATTACGCAAGTAAAGTTTAGTCCTTCATGTTAGCAGACAAAGGTGTACGACAGGATGATGGCCGTCGTTAATCACCCACTCTTGGTGTACCAGACGATGAGTGTACCCGAGATTTATTCCAAAGTAGCCAGGTGTTTTGTTATATTACAAATATGAGGAATATCCGGCCTCACAGATTATTATTATTATTATTATTATTATTATTATTATTGATTTGCCTTTAACTCTAGCTGACTCAGGATGAATTTTTGCTGATACAAGGCTTGCTTCATTTAACAATATTATATAATTGTTTTGTATATGTCGTTCCGTTTAATTGTGTTCGCCTGTATTTCTATATTGCGTTTCTTTCCTTTTGGTTTTCGTGGTACCGGAAACATCTGTTATACCTTGAGCTGTACACTTGGGAGAAATTGAGAAATCTGTGCGGTAAAGTGGTTATAGACCTTAAGTCAATGTGAAATAAAGGATAATTTATTAAAAAAACTAATATTAACAAACCGTTCTTGTCTCGTCGTTATGTGCGATTGAGTAAGATACATTTTTGTGGATGAGGTAATCGACGTTAGACAATGCGTGGCATCGCTTTGCTTCAGTTGGTTTCAAGTCCAGTGGTCCATACTAGGTTCTCTAAGTAAAGAGACATTGCAGAGCTTTCATTAAGCTTTTGGATGAAAGTTTCATGCACAGGATCATGCGCTGACGATCCTGCAAACTTCACTCCGTTAACCCTGACAGACCAACAAATTCCTCTCCCTGTCTCATGAAGTCGGCGACCGAAAGGTTAATTATGGGTGATTTTATTTTTGGGTCGCCAGTTACAGCTTTCTTTGATGTTTTCGGGTTGCCAGTTACAGCTTTGTTTGATGTTTTCAGGTCGCCAGTTACAGCTTTGTTTGATGTTTTAGGGTCGCCAGTTACAGCTTTGTTTGATGTTTTTGGGTCGCCAGTTACAGTTTTGTTTGATGTTTTTGGGTCGCCAGTTACAGTTTTGTTTGATATTTTATGCTCGGGAGTTACAGATTTGTTTGATGTTTTAGGGTCACCAGTTACAGCTTTGTTTGATGTTTTAGGGTCGCCAGTTACAGTTTTGTTTGAGATTTTCTGGTCGTCAGTTACAGCTTTGTTTGATGTTTTCAGGTTGCCAGTTACAGCTTTGTTTGATGTTTTCAGGTTGCCAGTTACAGCTTTGTTTGATGTTTTAGGGTCGCCAGTTACAGCTTTGTTTGATGTTTTTGGGTTGCCAGTTACAGTTTTATAAGATGTTTTCAGGTCGCCAGTTACAGCTTTGTTTGATGTTTTAGGGTCACCAGTTACAGCTTTGTTTGATGTTTTAGGGTCGCCAGTTACAGCTTTGTTTGATGTTTTAGGGTCACCAGTTACAGCTTTGTTTGATGTTTTAGGGTCGCCAGTTACAGTTTTGTTTGATAATTTCTGGTCAGCAGTTACAGCTTTGTTTGATGTTTTCAGGTTGCCAGTTACAGCTTTGTTTGATGTTTTTGGGTCGCCAGTTACAGTTTTGTTTGATATTTTCTGGTTGGCAGTTACAGCTTTGCTTGATGTTTTTGGGTTGTCAGTTACAGTTTTATATGATGTTATCAGGTCGCCAGTTACAGTTTTTTTTATGTTTTCGAGTCACCAGCTACAGTTTTGTTTGATGTTTTAGGGTCGCCAGTTACAGCTTTGTCTGATGTTTTCAGGTCGCCAGCTGCAGCTTTGTTTGATGTTTTCGGGTCGCCAGTTGCAGCTTCGTTTGATGCTTTAGGGTCGCCAGTTACAGTTTTGTTTGATGTTTTCACGTCACCAGTTGCAGCTTTGTTTGATGTTTTAGGGTCGCCAGTTACAGTTTTGTTTGATGTTTTCAGGTCGCCAGTTGCAGCTTTATATGATGTTTTAGAGTCGCCAGTTACAGTTTTGTTTAAAGTTTTCAGGGCGCCAGTTGCAGCTTTGTTTGATGCTTTAGGGTAGCCAATTACGGCTTTGTTTGATATTTTCAGGTTGCCAGTTGCAGTTTTTTTTATGTTTTCGGGTCGCCAGTTGCAGCTTTGTTTGATTTTTTCCGGTCGCCATTTACAATTTTGTTTGATTTTTTCCCATCGCCAGTTACAGTTTTGTTTGATGTTTTTGGGTCAACAGTTACAGTTTTGTTTGACGCTTTCGGGTCTCCAGTTACAGTTTTTTTTTTATGTTTTCGGGTCGCCAGTTACAGCTTTGTTTTGATGTTTTCAGGTCTCCAGTTACAGCTTTGTTTGATGTTTTCTGGTCGGCAGTTACAGCTTTGTTTGATGTTTTCGGGCCGCCAGTTACAGCTTTGTTTGATGTTTTCTGTTCGCCAGTTACAGCTTTGTTTGATATTTTCGGGTTGCCAGTTACAACTTTGTTTGCTGTTTTCTGGTCCCTAGTTACAACTTTGTTGATGTTTTTGGGCCGCCAGTTGCAGCTTTATTTGATGTTTTAGGGGCACCAGTTACAGCTTTGTTTTATGTTTTAGGGTCGCCAGTTACAGCTTTTTTTTTTTATGTTTTCTGGTCGTCAGTTACATCTTTGTTTGATGTTTTAGGGTCGCCAGTTACAGCTTTGTTTGATGTTTTCGGGTCACCAGTTACAGTTTTGTTTGATGTTTTTGGGTTGCCAGTTACAGCTTGGTTTGATGTTTTCAGGTCGTCAGTTACAGCTTTGTTTGATGTTTTATGGTCGCCAGTTGCAGCTTTGTGTGATGTTTTCGGGTCGTCAGTTACAGCTTTGTTTGATGTTTTCGGGTCGCCAGTTACAGCTTTGTTTGATAAATTTCAGGTCGTCAGTTACAGCTTTGTTTGATGTTTTCAGGTCGCCAGTTGCAGCTTTGTTTGATGTTTTGGGGCCACCAGCTACAGCTTTTTTGCTCTTTGTGAAGTTTTAGAAATTTTAGAACCACCAGCTACAATTTTATGTGGAGTTTCAGAAATTTCAGAGCCCACAGCCCATAGATCATGCCAAGGTGATCGCACACAAGGGCCTCAAATGATGGTTTGGAAGCGGGTAAAAAATAACCTGTCATTATTGCTGAGCGCTCACCATGAGAACCCATGTTCGTTGAACCCCAATAGCATCACTAGCGACTTCTAATGCCTTGGCCCTAGTTGAAACCTCCTCAGGTCTTTCGATCCCAAAGAAACACGGCCCTACTGTCTTTGTGAGCTGGGAATGTGTCAGACGGCATCATGACTTAAGTGGTACAGTGCTCAGTTAACGAATACTGGGACTGATATGAAAATTAACATTGTTAACCCATGTACTATAAAGAAAAAAAATATTTGGAAATTATTAGCTTAAGGATATGTATTGTTGTTGAAGAGGTGACTTTGTGCCTGTATTATTTGAACCTTAGGAGGTGTGACAACACAAAGGATCTTGTAAACTTTTGCTTTTTTAATCCTTCCTCGAGCTCGTTGACAGTATATATATATGGAGTCTTTTAATCACAGTCACCAATTTTAAATATTGTACAAATTGCAGTGACTTCTTAGTTATGTAACCCATACTTGGGTTACATCAAGATCAGTAACACATTAAGGAGAGAAAAGCCTTGTGCTTATAGTTACTCAAGTACCATTAAGACAGAAGTCACAATGTTTATGGTGCCTAGAAAGACTAAAGATAATAGCATATATAATGTCTTGCATAGGTTACAATAAAACTCTGTAAAATTATAGAGAAAATGAACCTCTTACAAAATCAGACAACTTTAGACAAAATAAGATATTTATGCCCAAATGACAGGTGTAATGTATTAATTATATATCTTGTTAAAAAAAATGTGTATCAAGTCTTTCCAATTACCAGCTAAGCGGATTTGACTTCGTTGAAGTATTTATTATAACAATGCGCAGTAATTTCTAATGTCATTAAGAAGGTTACAAGTATACAAATTTTTCCATTCTTCAGTAACGTGGAAGTCCACGAAAATATTTATTATCCCGAAATTTCTCGGACAAAGACGAAACATGCTGGTACTACTGTTATTCTAAGTGATGCATAAATATTTATTTGAATTATCCTTTGCAGTTCACTGCCTATCTCGACCTAACACTGGGCTGACTTTTGGGCGGAGCCTCTTAATCGTAAACAATACACAGCTGCAGTTGTGACTTTCAACACCTGTCAATTTGGTGCACGATGACGGCTTAAATAGCAGCTAACGCTGCGGACAGAGGCCAGTTGAAGATCGCTCTTGGTCTGAGTACCTGAGGTCGGAAGGTTCGACAAGCGTCCCCTCGAAGTTCCAAGAGACTGCTTCTGAGTGCTTCAGCTGAAGAATAAGCTTCGCCAAAGGCCCGCTAGAGCGCCCACTTCACTGCTGGAACCAGTTCCATTGAACTCTACTCTGGAAGACACCATGAGGTTTTTGCTCCTTGCTTCGCTCTTCCTCTTTGCAGCGGCTTTGCAGCCAGCTGAAGGAGCACAGGTGGTAAGCAATGATTGCAGATTTAGCATAGTATTCGTTTAAGCGTTTCGGTTTCATGCGGGAATCAGTAAATTGAGTTTCTGGGGATTTGTTCAGACCTCGATTTTTTGGGTGAATGTTATTTTAAATTAAACTGTGTCACTCTTTCGATATATTCCAAAAGGTTAGATCTTAGATCTATAGTAATAACAAACGTTATATTCGTGAAGATCTTTCTGAATCTGAAAACAGAGATATCCAACCAAATTCTTCATCCACAAGAAAAGATTTAGCTTAAACACCAACGTTAACGTTTGAAGAAAAGGACTTACAGTTGAATCAAATCCATGTTATTGCTTAAGATGTTTGTTGGTGTGATATCAAACAATTTTCAGTGATACAAGTATCGGCTGAATTGTAATAAAAAACAGACATTGTCAAAACCAACTCCAGTTGAAACAAATGTAATTATTCTGATAGCAAACCAAGAAAAGAACCTCCCAACTTAGGAGAGAAAAATTCCTGTTGCATTAAAGGAAGAAGAACTTAAGAGGGAAAATAGTACCCTAGTCACGTTAAAAAAAAGTCAGAGACGATCACGAACAACTGAGGGAGGTAACTTTCACTGATGCATACAATTGTTGCATTCATCTCGCCAGGCAGATAACAAAACTGATCTTGCCAAGAGACTTCAGTGTAGCTTGCTTCAGAAATTTAATATTGTTCAGAAGATTATCTTGTGAATATATCTACAAAGTTTCATTGAGTTCTGCTCGTTATTGCTAATATGTAAAAGTAATTTACTCTCTAATAGCACCACAAAATAAAATTAGGGTAGGAATACAGTATAATTTTTCTTCTAGATGTCTTTATATATATATATATATATATATATATATATATATATATATATATATATATATATATATATATATATATATATAAGAGCCGAGAGAAATTTCATTGCTTCCCTTTTTCTACAAAGTCAGGAAATCTCATCTATTGGTAGATTGATAGTGACCGCATCAAAAAGGCATATGCATCTGTATCTACACACCCGCATTCCCTCTCGCTATCTCTTTCTCTCTCTCAGGTCTACAGCGAAACAAACTTTACCCAAAATAATTTATTTGACAGAAATCTAACATAACTGGATTGCAAGAAACAAGAGATGAAATAAAATGGAATACTAATGTTCACCAACCGATCAGGCATATTAAAGTCCATCATATCTGACTAATTATTCTCTCTACATCGTTAGCCCACAATAGGTCAAAATAAGTCAAAGTCCAGTATATTCCCAATGAGTACATTTTCACCTCTTCCTCAGCAAAACATCTGAAGAAGTCAAATAAAACCCTTGTTAAACAACTGCTGAAAAATAAAGGTAAGGGAATTCCTCCCGTGTTACTTATAAAGTACACACAATGTAATAAATGCTTGACACAAGCGAGACATATGTTAAATAAAAGAAACAATCTACAGTTTGGGAGATCTAAAATGGTTCCCACCTCCAAACAGCAATGTTCACAATCTTAATCGACAGGTCTCGAACCACAGAGTGTTCAGTGTTGGTCTTCAAATGATCACTTGTGTGATAACCAATCCCTTCACACACTGGGAATCTGGCCAAAAGAAACACACCTACTAACTAATTAACCAGAAACTGGACATTTCTGGCGAACGCACTCACAAAGTCTTGTTGCAAGGCAGGGAAGTTCCCACGTCTTGAGAATACCCAACGTATACAGTTTTACTAATTAGGAAATGTGCCAGACAACAGCTAATCATCCTCTCAGGGTTTTTCAGAATGCCTTTAGCTACACTCACTTAATAATCAAACTTATCCTGTGTATTGCAATTCACAAAATACTTGTGACTTATAAGCTTTTTATAAATATATATATATATATATATATATATATATATATATATATATATATATATATATATATATATATATATATATGTGTGTGTGTGTGTGTGGTGTGTGTGTGTGTGTGTATATATATTTATATAAATATGCATGTATATGTAATTAATATTCTTTAACATCAGAGGGAAATTAATATAAAACTTTCCATGATCATTTCCCCGTAGCGGGGTAGCACCGTTAGTGCACCTCACATGGTGCACTGTAAGCATTACTTAAGGGTCTGTGGCCCCTATCAGTAGCCTCTTTCATTCCTTTTACTGTACCTCCGTTCATATTCTTTCTTCCATCTGACTTTCCACCCTCCCCTCTCTACCAATTGTTTCATAGCGTAAATGCGATGTTACACCTTTCAAACCTTACTCTCAATTTCCCTTTCAGCACTGAATGACCTCATAAGTCCCAGCGTTTGGCCTTTGGCCTAAATTCTGTATTGTATAGTCTATTCTATACATTATGAAAACCAATTACAGGGAAATAAATGTATGTGAACCATCAGCATAAGCAGCATAATAATTAGGCCTTTTTCTCTTAAACAAAAGGAAAAATGTGCTCTGAAAGGCGTGAGAAAGTGCGTCAGTTCTGCAAACGATTGCCAAGGTTCTGTCGCACAAGGCTTTGAGTGCGAGAATGACCAGATATGCTGTGTTCTGAAAGGTCTGTATTATTATTATTATTATTATTATTATTATTATTATTATTATTATTATTATTATTATTATTATTGAAAATAATGGCTGTTTCTACGGCATTCAATTTATATAGTCTTCTCTATTCTTCTTAATATCTTCTTTTCATTAGCGTGTAGCTGGTGCACGTCAATCCATTCGCTCTTTGAAAATAATCGCCACAGCGCGTTTGAAACGTCAGCGGTAATAAAACGGAAATAACACGAAAATCCTTCAAGTCCTTTGGAAATCTACAGCTACACGCTGATGAAAAGAAGGCTATGTAAATTGAATGTAGAAACAGTCATTATTTTCAGTGCTACTGCCCTTGGAGAAGGTCTCCTCCCTAATTATTATTATTATTATTATTATTATTATTATTATTATTATTATTATTATTATTATTATTATTATTATTATTATTGTTGTTGTTGTTGTTGTTGTTGTTGTTGTTGTTGTTGTTGTTGTTGTTGTTGTTGTTAAAAACTAGGGAGACATTTCTTGTCATTACAGTATTTTCCCCCAATATTGCTGATTCATTTTTAAAACCTCTATGTGATTTACACATTAGGTTTCAGGTCTCTGTAGATTAATTGTTCATTACCAGTGCTTCTTGTTCATGATTATCCAGTAATTTATTTTAGATAATCCTGAGAACAGCACTAACCCAGAGACAGGTCTCTACCCTTTACGTCAGTACCCCTCCGAGATTTAGGCATTTAAGTGAATGTCTACGCTTTTTACAATACTTAATCCCCGCAGGTGGGTGTTTCCGTCATTGCACCTCATGTGGTGCACTGTAGGCATTACTTAACGGTCTTTCCAGCGCCCCCTCAGCCCCTAGTTGCAACGGCTCTCATTTCTTTTACTGTACCTCTGTTTTTATTCTCTTTCTTCCATCTGACTTTCCACCCTCTCTAAAAATTGTTTCTTAGTGCTAGTGCGAGGTTTTCATCGTGATACGCCTTAAAACCTTCCTACTGTCAATTTCCTTTTCAGCGCTGAATGATCTCATAGGTCCCAGCACTTGGCCTTTGGCCTAAATTCTTTATTCTGTTCTATTCTATTCCATAGGGAGAGTAGGAATGGCCTATGACCAGAATTCAAATGGATTAAAGCTTCTCTCTTTCCATCAGCTAAGAAAACAAAAAGCGGAACCTCTTTGTAGTATTTCCGGCGATACAAAAGAGTGACTTTGAGGAACCTTAGTGAAACTAATTTTAGTGGGTGACCATCTACAATTCTTTGGTACAATCAGGGGCCAACCTCTTGTCTTCCAACTCTGACACAAAGCTGCTAATTTGACATCAACTTCAGTTTCATCATTGTTTGTTAAAAGCGCTTATTGGGATGTGTTGAGCACTTACCAGTTCCCTCCCAGTTACGTGCTTAGCTGTCAGGCTAAACCGCTCAAACTCAAGAGGAGGCGCTGACAGTGTATGGAGAGTTGGTGATGATCCCTGTTTATGATTAGAGACACTTGTGGTTTGATAAAAGTGTGGAGGAATCCGGCAATGTTTAATTACTCTTACCGTCTTAAGTACTCTCCAAGATCATTGTTCTAATGCCACAGCTGCTTGAATCTGCACTCTGCCAAGCTGACGTATGCTAGATCAGTATTTCGTATGACAAGCATTTTTTGCATTTTGAGCAAATACGTAATGTAAGGTAACCTAACGTTTGTAGATGGGTGTCACATTCCATAAGGACAATATTCCTGTTTTGGTCACCTTCAAAAAGCTTTGGCCATCACTCATTATCCTACACTGGAACTGGACAATTAAGAATGCTCTCTTTATTGATACAAAGCTGATTTCCTGCCACAGGAAATTAGCTGTTTCACATGACCATTGCCGGAATAAGGCAATTACCATGTCAAACTAGTGTCACAAGGAAATATTTTAAAACTTACATGTACATTCCAAGTGTTCAGTTTCCTTTTGTACTCTTTTGGAAGCTTTGCAACAGTACTGAAATGAATAAATGGATCACTGTTATGATGTGACCCGCATTATCATGGGTAAAACTCCAGATTGCTAAAAATGCAAAAAACGCTTGTCATACGAAATACTGCATTATGACCTTTTTCTTCTTGAAGACTTCAGGTAATTTGCTCAGTGATAGCTGCCTGTTCTCTGGTTAACAGATGCTTCACAGGCAAACAGGATTGTATCTGAAAGTCATATTAGGCATTGTTTAGATTTTTTTTTCTGCCTAATTTTAAGCTCTAAAACTTACATTTCATTCATTTAGCTCACGAACAAATACGAATACGGCTTCAAAATCTTTAGGCCTTTTCATGAATGAATATTCCAAATATCCTTTTCATCAACGATGTGGCACAAAGTACTATTGTGAGATCTCTACATGGCAGTTGTTAAAAGTTCCCCTTTCTCTAATATCCGTGTTAATCATTCGAATAATATGAGCTTTTCAGGTAAAAGTGAATGTGCTTTCTTGCGGACCTCCACACTTTACAGACAGTTTAGCTGATGCCATTTAGCTTTAAAAAGTACTTTTGGTGCCGGCCTCTCTGCAGGTCTAGTGAAACTGAAGTTTGCCAGCAGCAAAAACCTGGACAACTTCAGTTGACAAATTCAAGGAACTTTACTGGCACAAAATTTAGAACTTGTGGATAAATTCATTTATATACATAACCCTCAGTTTACTCAGAAGATTGTTAAAATCCACCAAATACCTTGTGGTTATGTGAAGAGACATGAAAGTATGAGTGGAGTCAAACTTATGATTTACCGTTTTGGTCTGATCTCTGGTAGAAGTAAAGAATCAGTCGATTAAGTATGGATTAATTTTGTTCATTTCATATAGATTTGGGGAATGAGTAAAGAAACGATTATAAATATAACATTTTTACCATTTGATGACGAGGAAAACATTGTTTGGTGGCGAGTAATCAGTCCTGAGAGGGTTTATCTGTTTAAGATGGTTCAAGTACTTACAATGATTAGCAATCAATTTGGGGAAATATTTACGATGGTAATATGCCTTCAGAAAAGTTTAATAGATTTCAGAAAATAATAAAGTGACAGTGAGAAAATTATGCAACTGACGGTAAGGAATTATTGTAGAGGATGGTGAGAGAATAAATTTAAAGTAAATAGAAAAACTGTAAGAACATTAGAGAAGAGATGATACAAAGAAACTGTGTTGTATGGGAATTACTTTTACTTGCAGATGATCATTTGATTTGGAAACTAAAGCAATATTGCAAAGGATAGTAAAAGAGCGTAAGAAGAATTCACATAAGTTGATGCCAAATGATATTAAACTAAAAAACAGGAATTGTTCAGACTTTAACTGTCTACTGAGCCTTTAAAGTTGTAGGAATTAATGTCGCCAGAATGCTGTC
>NC_089756.1:18248725-18256225 GCF_040412425.1 Macrobrachium rosenbergii
CAAAGTGTCCATTTGAAACCTGTCATTCCTAAAATAAATTCATTATTCTTTTCCATCATAAATTATTGACGATTGAGGTTTTGGGACAGCAGCTATTAAATTGTTCATCAAAGACCATTCTTTGGTCTAGTATATTAGCCTCCAATATATGATATTACCCTAAAACTAATATTGACTATAAATTCGTGGCGTACTCGTATGAAGTTTTTAGTAACCATTATTTGTGAACTTGTGACAGTTAGTATGGCTTGTTAACTCTAATTTTCTTCCTCCGGTTGTATAACTTGGGAAAATATTTCCTACTAAGGGATTCAGAGCCGATGAAACACGGTTTTTCTCCACCACCTTTTTATCAAAGCATCGGATAAAGATGAAAGTTGGCAAGTGAATATTTTATAACCCTACCTAATTTTTGCAAGTATTATTTAGTACGTAAGTTCGATAGTTTTTATATTTATAGAGTAAAATGCAGTCGCCGATGTTGAAACCGAGAAAATCACAGACGAGGATCCTAAAACCATTTATGACGTAAACATATTACGTCATGAGGCTCCGCCCACCCACCAGTAGGCAGTAACTTCCAGTAAGTCACTACCAGGTGAATGATATGCTTACACAGTGTAGGCTTCAACAAATTCGATAATGGCCAGCAGGATATGGAATTGTCCCTGTGGTTGCAAGACTGCATTTGTTCTACGGCTTGCCACTTTTTATACAAGCAAGAAGACCCATGGCAAGATTTACTAAAGCGTGAATAGGTAATTATTTCTATATTGGGTAATAGTTACTTGGAGACACTCATCTCTTGCTACAGCAAATAGAAGGCTACAGTGTCGAAACCTGAGGTAAAACAAAACAAACTGTCTTTTTTTTTTTTTATTCCTGCCCTAAATAGTTTTAGACCTAACAAATGAGCCATAGACTGGTTCATTATGTGGTTATTTTACATACGTTGAATTATTTGTAAAGGAGAAACAATACGAATATCAATAAAATGGAAGAATTCTAAGCCAAAATCTGTCCCAACAACTGCTGTGGAAGTTGCGATGAAACCTCCACAAATAATAATAATAATAATAATAATAATTATTATTATTATTATTATTATTATTATTATTATTATTATTATTATTATTATTGAAAATAATAATGCAGTCAAGGGAACGATGACAAATCCTGCTCGCCATCACTGACATTGCTGAAGCCTAGGATGGGTACTAATATCAGTTAGTGAATATGTCATCGGCAAGCGGGCAGATCCACAGTGAAGAGACGTTTTCCCCATATGTAAACTTCTCTTCACTGTGAGTGGAGACTTGTGACGTCATAGGTTAACGTCACTATTGTGTTCAAAACCCTTGCCTGTGATTTTGATGGCTCTGGCATAGGAAACGCACTTTTACTCTGATAAGTACCAGAACTATTGAACTTAGGTACTAAATAATGCTGCAAAAATTAGGTAGGGTAATAAAATATACTCTTGCCAACTTTCACCTTTATCCGATGCTTTGATAAAAAGGTGTTCCGAAAAACCGTGTTTCATCGGCTCTGAATCCCCTAGTAGTAAAATTCCTTTCAGTAGAGCAAAGAAAAAAACTCTGTAGCTCATATTTTATTTTCAGAGATTAACTTGAGCCAATAGATAGTATAACAATGAGGTCACTCCTTGGTCCAACATTTGCCAATATTCTACATGCCAATTAATTAACATTTTTTTTATCAAAGGCCTGGCATATTAAACCAGTCATTTACATGTGGTGCACTGATGACACTTTCTTTAGTTAGTGTTTCGTGAAGAATTATTACTTTAGTTAATAATATATAGCTTTTATTGCCAACGCTGAACCAAATAGTAGCATTGTAAAATCTGTTTAGGAAATCTTTATTTTTTAGCAAAACCTATTATCCATCAATCTTATTTGCTCAAGTCGTTAGAAAATTTCAGATTTGTGCTTGCCTGAATACAAATTAAATAAAATCTAATAATGGAAAACTACCCTGAAGCTTCGATAATTTTGTTCCTAAGATATTTCAATTTTTATCTTCACGATTTCATCACCGTAGGGGGGTAGTTCCGTAAGTGCACCTCATGCAGTGCACTGTAGGCATTACTTAAGGTTCTTTGCAGCGTCCATTCGGCCCCTAGCTGCAACCCCTTCCATTCTTTTTATTGTACCTCCGTTCATATTCTCTTTCTTCCATCTTGTTATCCACCCTCTCCTAACAATTGTTTCTTAGTGCAACTGCGAGGTGTTCCCATTACTATATCCTTTGTCCTTGAAAACAAGTCTATGGATTACGCAGATGATGTTACTCTATTTGAAACAATCACATCTGACCATAGACCTGTGGTTATTGATTGTCTTACAGAGACTAAGCTAAAATTAGCTTATGGTACAAATTATTGAGGAATTAGTTAAACCTTAGCAGAACTCGAGTATGATCATCACTTGGTCTAAGATATTGGATCTCCTTCCCGACCCCCATTCTGAACTTCCCATTTTAATGCTTCTTTAACTAATGCAGCTCGGTTAGAGGCTACTGAATAAATTGTTCTAAATTTTTTAGGAGAGGTTCAGCACCAGACTTTAATAGAAATTTTATTCCATCTGTAACCAAATAAAAGAGTAAATTTCCTAATGAAGCTGATTCGCTGGAACTTCAGAAATCCGAAGCTCTTTGTTGGGTGAGTTGGTAGAACTACGGACTGTCACTCGATGGGCCGGAGTTCAATTCCCCGGCCGGCTGATGAAGAATTAGAGGAATTTATTTCTGGTGATAGAAATTCATTTCTCGCTATAATGTGTTTCGGATTCCACAATAAGCTGTATGTCCCGTTGCTAAGTAACCAGTTGGTTCTTAGCCACGTAAAATAAGTCTAATCCTTCGGGCCAGCCCTCTCTAGGAGAGCTGTTAATCAGCTCAGTGGTCTGGTAAAAACCAAGGTATACTTAACTTATTTTCAGAAATCCGAAGTTGCTGTGAAGGCTTTTTTGTTGAACAAGCTTACTGGAGTCCTCTGCATAGTTTTTGCTTTTGTGTTATTTGCTTTTGTGTTATTTGTTTTTCTTTGCTGTTTCAGTTTTATAGTTTTTCTCTATTTTGTTTTACCCTGCTGGGCTGCTTTCGTTATTAGGGCCATAAAGCTTGTAGCATTTTGCTTTGCTCTGAATACCACTTATGGTTAAGGTTCACAGTTTTTCTCAGGGTGCGTCCAAACTACGGTAAAAAAAAATTGTCGTAAGCACACATCGGCAACTTATCGCATACATATCACAAACATTTTTTTTTTTAAAGTCAGCTACCATAGTGAAGAACTAGTCGATGGCAATTGCTGTATCGTATAAAGCCCTAGTAAGGGCTACCAATAAGTCTTCGACTTATATTCAACTTTTTGGTGACAGTAAGTTGCTGATTTGCGCGTATGACGTTTTACTGCAGTAGATTACAGTTGCTGTATTCTTTGAGGCGTTGAAATAAAATTCCATGTCAAGGTTTTAGGATACTTCTACCTTTGTGCAAACAAACACTCCTCCTTCAATAGCTCCACTGCACTGGCCCGAGTTTTAATTAAAAAAAAAGAACTGGGCTGGTTATGAAACCTATTGCAGATACACGTATTTCTTTCGAGTCAGATTGCCTCCTAATTCCCCCGGGAAAAGTAAGAACTCATCCACTCCATTGTTGTAAGACATGATAAATTTGTTTTAATCTTATGCTGTGTCTAATCTTATTTATTTCCTATATATATTTATGTGTGTGTATGTATGTATGTATGTATGTATGTATGTATGTATATGTATATATATATATATATATATATATATATATATATATATATATATATATATATATATATTATATATATATATATACATATATATATATATATATATATATATATATATATATATATATATATGTCTGCATATATACATATATATATATATATATATATATATATATATATATATATATATATATATATATATATATTATTATATATATATTATATATATATATATATAATATATATATATACTGTATATACAGTATATATATATATATATATATATATATATATATATATATATATATAGTTGTATTGCCTTGAAAAGGAAATTACGTACAAGGTATTGACTCCTTAAAATAAATAAAATAATAGCTATCGGTTGCTTATAAACATACTGATGTTGATTAAGTTTTTAGTTACTTTCGTTTGTAGGTTTTAGGCATTTTTTCCGAGCACATTGGTACAGAGTTGATTCCGAAGAGCTTCGTCGGGAAAAAATACTACTGGAAATACGCCCCTTTAAAAACTGAAATATATTTGGATCAAATAGCACTTCGTGCTTGTGTAGGTTGTAAAATCTCTATCTCAGAAAATTAAGTTGTCATTCTTTTTGTGTTAAAAAAAAATACCTTTGGATGACTATCTCATCTACTGCGTTCTCTGAAAACCTCACGGAATTCTTTTGTTGTTGGTCTAAACTAGTTTCATTGCGTTGCTGTCCGTTATTCTATTGTTTCGGAAAAATGGAACGAGTGAGTCTACGTGATTTAATTAGGTATTGAGCAATGCCCATTGATATGTATTTTCCACCAGTGCAGCATCTGTAGCCTTTGTTCGTGAGTGGCTGATCATTAAATAAAAAAAAACTATTTCCTGGTCCATTTACAGATATACACCACGTATGCTTTTGTTGAGCCAAACCAATACCAGATATTGGGAACGAAACAAAAGTCTGGATTTATAATCGACAGACAAAGGTCACAGAAGTGATCACCGTCCTTTGTTACTACACCTGTTTATTCTACAGGTGTTCAGGAAGGCCATCATCCCTGACGCAATAACCGCCGAAAGATCGGACACCAGTTAGGCTTTATATCAGTTCGAGGCGGAGCCTGGGCAAGAGACGCGAACCTCCCTCCACGCAGAGCGGGTGGTAACGTTTTGTTGTGGGTGTCTAGAAACGCATCGCTCCCTTCCGTTGTTGTGCAAAAGAGCGGCAAGATGAAGATCGCAGTCGCTGCAGCTCTCTGCCTGACCGTCGTCGCTGTTGCCGCTGCAAATCAGCGCAAGGTACTCTGGGCTTCTCTATTATTATTATTATTATTATTGTTCAGAAGGTTACCCTATTCGTATGGAACAAGCCCACAGGGGTCACTGACTTGAGATTCAAGCTTCCGAAGAGCATGGTGTTCATTCGAAAAAAGTAACAGGAGATAATGAGAAATACAGAAAGAGGAGATCAGTTATTAGAAAAACAGATAAATTAACAAATTGATATATAAATCAAAATATAAGTATTTGGATTAATCCGCCCATTTTTTTTTTTATTTCTTGTAACTCCATTTGATGCGTCGCTTTTTCCGCAAAAATCTTTGAGTAAATTCAGTTGATCTGATTCTTCGCTACGAACCGCTTTAGATCCATTTCAGAAGGAAATAATAAAATTAAATCCATTTCTCGTTACGTTTTCTTTAAAAAATCTCTTTAAAAATCCATTCAGTGAGATCTTTCATATATATGCTACACAGGTCATTGAAAATATCCATCTGATTTAGCTCCCCCAATGTGAATCGTACACGTTTTCTTCCGAGTTAAGACAATGTAAACTGCGCATGCGCGAGTCTTCACTCACTTGGTCTGATTGGTCGAGATGGTTGAGAGATAAGAGCGCGTTGATCGAGAAGGCTATTTTATCATTAAGTGGTGTTTTTGTTTGATGACTCATGATTAATTTGATGTTTATTATTCTTCTCTATTTTTCACTTGTTATTTTTTAAATCTTAAGATAAACATTTCTGTGAATAGCCTCCAAATGTATATATATTCGATACTGAATTTTTTCCTGATATATAAATATATATACTTATTCGTAGAGAAAAAATTCAATAAATAATTATATATATACAGTATATGTATATATGCAATATATATATATATATATATATATATATATATATCTATATATATATATATATATATTATATATACATATATATGTATATGTGTATCTGGACATATAGGCGTATATGTGTGTGTATATATATATATATATATATATATATATATATATATATATATATATATATATATATATATATATATATATATATATATATACACACATATACAGTATGTGTGTGTATATATATATTATATATATATATATATATATAATATATATATATATATACGCATGTATGTATATATATATATATATATATATATATATATATATATATATATATCGAAGAGGAAGAATATCAACATCGAAAATATTTAGTTCGTATTTTTTTTCCTTTCCTACAAATGTTTTTTTTAATCGTAGTTGATCAGGTTGAAGGCCAAAGGCTGATTTGATGGCTGCCTGGATGGCAATTATCAAAACAATTATCCCCATCCTCATTTATCATTATCATTATTGTACTGATGGTACCATCAGTCGAAATATCTTTAAAGTTACTGTTTTGTTGATAGTAATATGATGTAATGTTGATTAATATGATTGTCATTATATTATGCTATTACGCCATTTATAACGATGTCATTGTTATTATAGCCCTCATTATTTGATTGTATTGCGTGGCATCTAATACAATCTAATCTCAGGAATAATTGAACAAACTTGAAATGTTACTCAAAAACAACTTTATTAAAGCACTTAGCTTTCAGGAAGCACTATTCCCATCTTTAGAAATCTAAATATGCAATGTTCTGTTTCACATATGAGATTTTAGATTAAGTTGGCTACGTGCCAGCACGGGCTCTTGCTCCTGGAGCAGCCCGGAACTATTTCTAAGTTTTGAGGATCAACTTATTAATCTGTGTTGGCTTTTTGATGTCATGTGGTGGTGGTTCTATCTGCAGGGGAAGGAGGAGCGGGGGGGGGGGGGCGGTTGAGGCGGCTGATGCTCTGGGGAAGTAACAGGATTCCTGTATTTTGTTATCTTTTGTAATTTTGCTAGTTTACCAACCAATTACTTTCTTCCTGTTGATGGAATGATTTCTTTCCTGTCATTGTCATGTTTCTGTCAACGAAGGCTCCTTTGGTGACTCGTCTTGTTTATACTGTATTTCCCTGCTCCGTACCTTTTACTGTACCTCCACTGATATTCTTTCTTCGATCGTACTCTCCACCCTCTTCTGGCAATTGTTTCATGGTGCAACTGCGAGGTTGTCCTCCTTTTACACCCTTGTAACCTTTTGTTCTCAGTTTTCCTTTCAGCGCTGAATGACCTCGTAGGTCCCAGCGCCTGGCCTTCAGCCTAAATTGTATATTCTATTCTATTCTAGCATATTAATCCAGCGCTTTCCCAGTAAACATCATGAAGCCTATTTCAGCACTGAGTGGCTACCACGCCATTGACTTCATAATAAATGACGCCTCTCTTGTGCTTAAGTAATTTCGTTTGTAGGTTCCTCTCCGTTTCCCCCCGCGTAGGATTCATTGCGGTCACTGCAGGGGATCAAGGACACTCCTGGTTGTTTCA
>NC_089756.1:18261225-18301225 GCF_040412425.1 Macrobrachium rosenbergii
AACTCATTTCATCGCCACATCTCTTTTACGACTTCTACCAACAGGGCTGCGCCGAGCGAGGCGGTGAATGCAAATCTGTCGAGAAAGGCGACCAGACCTGTCAAGGTGGGGTCCAGAAGCTTGATTGCCCCGGAAAAGACAGGTGTTGCCTTCCGAAAGGTAGGAATTCCTAATTCTTCAGTGAAATTTCTGTCCTTTTTTTTTTCAGTGAAGGGAAATGGACTAAGTCATACTTTATAGGAAGAGGAGGGAGAACAGGGTATAGGGACTTGTGATCCTGTAGTGAAATTTCTGTTCTTTTTTTTTTATTTTTTTTTTTTTTGCAGTGAAGGGAAATGGACTAAGTAATACTTTATAGGAAGAGGAAGGAGAACAGGTTACAGGAACTTGTGATCCTTTAGTGAAATTTCTGTCCTTTTTTAGGTAGAAAAGGGAAATAGACTGAGTAATGCTTTATAGGAAGAGGAAGATGAACAGGTTAGGTATTTGAGACATGAACATTTTTCGAATCCATATCGTGTTAAGATATGAATTCAATTTTTGTGGACGCTAATGTTAATGAAATGTGAAACAGAATGACGTGAGAAACCTAATTGTTAACACATCACGCATATCACCAGTCAAGCTGTCCTGATTCACAAATGGGTATTATTATGTTCAATTTGTTTTATTTCTTGCAACGAATATTTTTGCACCATTGGTTATCAAGCTGTAAAACGGATTTGATTTCAAGTAAAATCGTAAACTATTACATGGCATGTCTGTGATATAGCGACTGTAACATTTATAAAATGTAATTCCATTTGTAATTCTACCACTTTATTCTGTTGTACCTTACAGAGGTATTTAACTTGAACAAGATCGTTCATTATTTCTAAACACTCGCTATATATCTTTCAATGTATTCCGAATTAACTCGTCAAGAAAACGTAGAGCCTGAAGATGGTTAATTATTTTAATACACTTTAGTTTTCTGTGCATGGATGATAGTGATATCTTCTTAAACAGAAGGTTAATTAAATAAGCCCTAAGGAAAGCAACAACTTATAATAATATATAAAATTCCACGCTTAGACAGCTCGTCTTTTTATATCGGTCAATCCAGTAAGGATTTACAAGTACGAATTAAACAGCATAAGTATTCTGTCAAAACTGGGCAAACATCCAGTGCAATATTCATTCATTTAAGTGAATAATAATAATAATAATAATAATAATAATAATAATAATAATAACAAAAACAGCTGCGACTTTTGGGGAAAAGGTAATTTTCATGAAAATTTACCCTCCCATAAACATTACATTTCCTCTCCGTTTTTTTAAGGTAATGGTAATGAGCTCTGTAAGCTGTTCCTTGAATTATAAATTATATATATATATATATATATATATATATATATATATATATATATATATATATATATATATATATATATATATATATATATATATATATAACTTAGGGTTTTTACCCGCCGCCAGAGGTTGTCTTCGGTCTGGGGTTGGGGAGGAGGACAAAGCAAAGACATAAACTCTCTCTCTCTCTCTACTTTGTCAGTAGTTTTTATTTCATTTAAGGTTAAAGTTAGTCATAATCGTGCGTCTGGCAACGATATAGGCCAGGCCACCACCGGGCTGTTGTTACAGTTTCATGGGCCGCGGCTCATACAACATTATACCAAGGCCACCGAAAGATAGATCTGTTTTCGGTGGCCTTGATTATACGCTGTACAGAAAACAAGATTGCGCCGAAGAAACTTCGGCGCATTTTTAACCTGTTTACTTTTATTTCAGCTGACTCAGGAACTTAGATGACGTATAATAGTTAAATATTTCGAAATATGCATTATGTTGCCTCTAAGGTTTATCTTGTCTTCAAAACTCGTTATATTTCTTTTGATTCATTTTGAATTAACTTGCTAAGGAAGTTTAGAAAAGAAGATCCTGTAGTTATACAGTAGCTAAATGCCCGATTTTCACTGAATCGTTAAAGACATCAAAATGTAAATTTTATAATTAGCCAAGGTGATCTTTGTCTCCCTGATTTAGTTACGTCTTAATTTGTTCCATATTACTTTGATTATTAGCGTATATTAGTTGCTTGCTTTCTTGAACTTTTTCATTAATCGTGCTTTAAACACCCTTTTACCCAGTAAGTTTCAGACGCTGTTATCCATCTGAGCGAAAACTGAACGCCTCCTGATTAAGTAAATCATCAGTCCCCTGTAAAATAGGTTTCCCTCTTGAATTAAATCATTATTGTTATTTAATCCGGCAGACCCTGAAAACTATCTGTATTAGTAAATCATTTATGCCATACGACCGAGTTCGTCAATCACAAAGACCTCTGTCTTAAGTTATTCGTCAACATAGGTCACGTAAACAACTGCAAACTCAGTTATCTTAAGCATTTCTTTGAAGCACTGACGCGGAATTCTCCTTCAAAGCAGGGGATCGCAACCAAGTCGAGAGCGCAAAGGGGCAAGGTGGAAAGAAGAGTAACAAGCCGAACGGAGAAAGGTCAGGGAATGGCAGACCTCCAAGTAGAGGGGGAAATGGAAAGGACGACGGTGACGGTGATAAGGACGGACAAGGTCCTGACAGGCCGAGGAGTGGGAAGGGGTCTGAAAAACCCAGACATGGAAGGAAACCCAGCCAGAGTCCCGACAAACCCAGACATGGAAGGAAACCCAGCCAGAGTCCCGACAAACCCAGGCATGGAAGGAAACCCAGCCAGAGTCCCGACAAACCCAGACATGGAAGGAAACCCAGCCAGAGTCCCGACAAACCCAGACATGGAAGGAAACCCACCCAGAGTCCCGACAAACCCAGGCATGGAAGGAAGCCCAGCCAGAGTCCCGACAAACCCAGACATGGAAGGAAACCCAGCCAGAGTCCCGACAAACCCAGACATGGCAGGAAACCCAACCAAAATGGTCAGGGAGGTGGAGGTGACAAACCCAGAGGAGGAAAGAAACCTAACAAAGGTGGTGAGGAAGGCAATGGTGATAAACGTGGAGAAGGAGGAAAAGAAACTGGAAAACGATTCAACGGCAAACCAGTCCACGCCCAGGAAAATTCTGGACAAGGCAAACCGCCCAGTCAAACTGGGAAGGACGGTGGATCAATCAGACAAAGTAAGAGCCAAATTGATTTTTCCTGTTTTTCTTGAGCTTGATGTTGAGCATCCTATAGGCCTGTTCTAAAATAGGCTAATATAAATAACTCTTTCTCGAAGACCGATGTAGAATGTCCTGTGGGCCTGTTTCTTAAGCAGGTTGATACAAATTATTTTTGCTTGAAGTCTGATGTAGAACATCCTGTAGGCATATTTCTAAAATAGGTTAATGCAGATGAATCTTGCTCAAAGACCGATGTTGAGTGCCCTATAGGCCTACTTCTAAAATAGGTTAACACAGATCACTACTCTAAGACAGGTTTTTCAGAGAAAAAATTCTTTTGTTATCTCTTACATGAGCTTTTGTACGTGACAGCTACGCACGAGGGAACTTTAAATTTAGTTCAAGCCTTTGTTTCTTGTTGAGCAATTTCATGAACACCAATCATGAAGGCCTAACATTCATGATTGCACTTTGACACAAAAACCAATTGCTGTAACTGGCTTACAATAAAGACAACAGTGGTCTGTTTTTATCAAGTTCATGTATGAAAGGTTTGCTATGTAATCAGGGGATTTTGAAGTAGATATATATAGACATATCCTGAATAACTGTAAAGACGTTTTAACTACTACTCAGTTTCTTTACATTTGTCTGATGGGCTTTACACTGAAAGCCTGGAATCTGCAGGAGAAATAAATAAGGAAGCCCCGCCTCCCAACTTCTGATTCAAACTTACATGTATTAGGGTAGATTCTTCGTTTTCTTTCTCTTAGAATTCGAGAATACAGAAATTTAAGAGGTGGCTTTAGTTATCAAAATACTTGTTCTTGATACTTATATGTATATATATATATATATATATATATATATATATATATATATATATATATATATATATATATATATATATATATGTATATATATATATATATATATATATATATATATATATATATATATATATATATATATATACATATATATATAATCTATATAATATATACAGTATATGTATATACGTGTTCTAAAGTTCACGGACACAATATCCACCGATTTGTTCTCTTATTTAATGAACCATTTACAAACCTATGGGACTTGGCCTAGATTCGTCATATTTTTCCAAAATCTCAGTTCTATTTCCCCTAGAAGATCACAGCTTTCTTCATCTCCTTTTTGGAAGGTTGTCGCGTGAAGAAGCAGTGTAAGCAACTAAAGGGAAAATGTCAGAGTGCGTCAGCAGCCTGTAAAGGGCAGAGTTACACTGGCAACAAGTTCTGCACTGGGTCGTGCTCCTGCTGTGTCAAGACGAGTGAGTATTGTTTCTCCGTTTTTCAGAAAGGAGATGTAGTATTATGTCTCCATTCTTGAGGAAAAGAGCGATTTAGCATTGTGTTTCTATTCTTGGTAAAAAGGGTTAAGTAAAGTGTCTTTGTTCTTTAGGAAAAGAGTTAAGAATTGTGTCATTGTTCAGCAGAGAGATTTACTGTTGCGTCTCCGTTCTTCAGTAAGGAGACTGAATATTGTCTCTCCCAATTCAGGCAGGACTCTTGACATTTGAGTAACTTCTTTTCAGTCTGCCTCTAGACGGTGAACAGCATTCATTGCTTCTTCATTGGCCACTCCCATAAGCGAGGAACCCTTCATAAACGGAGCACAGGAACTGACCTTCCTTCCCTTTTCCAATTTCCGTCCCCTAGACCCTCTCACACGTCACTGACTTGAAACACCTTTCAGGAAACTAAGGGTTCATTCACAGTTGTGCTTTCCCCTCCAGAGTTCAATTTCATCAACAACAAATTTCGTAGTTCTCACCATGGCATTTTGCAATCCTCAGACCAACTGTGCAGGCCCAAAAACAAATGCAAGAAGAGGAACGGAACGTGTCAGTTCAAATGGGACGTCTGTAATGGTCAAATGCTGAAGAAGGCCTGCAAGGGGTCCTCCTCGGCCTGTGTTTGCTGTGCACGTAAGTCCATCTTCTTTTTCTTTCATTGCGTAATTTAGATTCTATCTCTTGGGCCATTAAGTCAGATAGTTGTGCGGTATAGATGGTCTTCAAATGGATGGATCTGACTTTTGATCACTGAATCTTTCCGTGTTTAAAATAAAATTTGAAATAATGAAATGATTCATTCAGGAAGTGCTAATTTCTATTGTATACAAATTTTGCTCTCAAACCCAAGTCAGTGTTGTCTTAATGCCAACTTAATCCAACAACAAAAATAGCAAAAAAACCACAACCGCAATTACAAATGCAACAACGACAGTGATAATAACACAACTGAATTCTGGCATTATTTCAAAGCCAAATCCTGCAAAGACAAGAACAACCTGTGCAGCGCAGCCGGCGGCTCGTGCGTGTTCAAAGAGGCCACTTGCCCAGGTCAGGTCGATTCCAGCCTGTGTGGAAAGTTCTGTCAGTGCTGCCTGGGTATGTACCCCTACGTGACGGCTTCACGTCCTTCACGAAGTTGTCAGACATGACTACAGTAGATTCTCTGAGAGAGAAAGAATTCAGATCAAAACTGCTAGGGAGAAAATTTAAGACTCATGTTGATGTGACTCGTTGAGTGATATGAAATATATAGGTCTGTTTTACTCTTATCTTAACCGAAACCCAATTAGACCTAATGTCTGCGTGCCCCGTGGTAGCAGAGCCGTGATTTGTCGTTGTTTAGAGTTGATTTTTGTTGACTATAGGCATTCATTCTACATTTAATATATTTTT
The DNA here is from genome assembly GCF_040412425.1 of Macrobrachium rosenbergii. Classification (NCBI taxonomy): domain Eukaryota; kingdom Metazoa; phylum Arthropoda; class Malacostraca; order Decapoda; family Palaemonidae; genus Macrobrachium; species Macrobrachium rosenbergii. The sequence continues at coordinate 18,267,076 of NC_089756.1, forward strand.
AAAAGGTTTGTCGTTGTTTAGAGTTGATTTTTGTTGACTATAGGCATTCATTCTACATTTAATATATTTCTAAAAGAATTAACCTTTAAGAAACCAGGATTACTTGCAGGAGTGAAGCGATTTACTGCTTCGACACTTTTTTTTTAACCTCACTTGTTTTGTGTTTTGTGTTTGCACCAGAACTGGCTTGTCTCGAAATGACGATATGAGTAGAAAAGAGGTTACTAAAAGCTATATACGATCTGGCATCTCTGTTTTTTATTTTTAGTATCTAGCCGCCAAACATTGAATTAAGTCTTACAGCTGATTTGGGCTACGCGATGCAAATTTTGGCGGCAAGATGCCGAGAGACGTCATAAAAGGCGCTTTTGTGAAGCCTCTCCGATGATATTGCTCTTCGATTTTTGCCTTTTGAGTTTTGAGTGTGAATAGCACTGTGGTTTTCCCCGTGTTTTTTTTTTTTTTAAATAGCAGTTTGCACTGCAGATGAAATAGCGCTTTTGCTTGTATTTTTTTTTTCTATATTATAACCATCCCTAATTATTTCGTTTTCCTATTTTATTTCCTATAAATCGCCCCTCCCTAACCTGGTCTTTCTTGAATAATCCTATATAGAGTTTTTTTTCTTCTCACTAAAGCTTTAGATTATCATTTTGCACTCCAGGTTCGCTTCCACGCATCAGTGCTTATGACCTCGTCCTCTTTGTCTGATGCATTGCATTCTAATTGCTTCCGTACAAAGTAGTATGATTGATTAATTTACCGCACATTATTTTATTTAATGGCAGTGACTGATAAGTAGTTGATAGGTCAGCTGTTTGGGGAACTAATTCAGAATTAATACGAATAGTTCTGAGGCGTTAAGAGACTACTATTATAGACCATTCTATTTTGTAAATCTCATAGTATATTTATTAGTGTAAGATGAATTTATACCGCTTATGAGAAGAGAAAATGAGAAATGATTCAGTAGATTGTTCGAATCTCGAACAGAATGCAATTTTGATAGTTATTTCCGTACACTGAAAGAGTTTATTTCAACGGAATAATCCTTGACTAAAAATAATATTTTGTTACTTTTGTTCAGTGTAATTTTTTTTTTTTTAAATGAGCGACTTCCATACCACCTGATGCTCTCTCTGGAACCAAATTCTCCCCGCCCCAACCCCGGTCCCATAACCACACCACTCACCCCTAAACCCCCTCGCTCCCCACCAAGAAAATATATAATTCAGAAGTGCGTTTCAGAACTGGCAACATTCCACCATGTATATTATTTTTCCACGACGCGAAGGTAATATTCGATTTGTCCGTGACTTCAATACAAGTGCCTACCATTGTTGCTCGCGTTGGCATAGAACACTTGTTTACTCCCTGGAACATCTGTTGCATCTGTCCTGTTGCATGTGTTCTTTTGTGATGTAGTAAGCATCTGGCGTCTGTTGTTTTCCCAATAACAACCACACTCCAACACAACAAGGGCACGTGAACAGAATTGTTTTATTATATTGGCCTTGAGGTACCCAGATAAGCACTGATGTCATTTTTCGTGATTATTCTCATGATTAGTAATCCTTTGGTTTAAGCCTTTCCTCTCATTTGTTAACATTGCTAGAATCATTTGACTGTAGAATCTATCTATCCATCTGCCTAGCTTCTCTTATGCTACCTGCAAGTATAAAGTATATCACTACAGATTTATAGTTAATGATTTTCGTTTAATGATCCATTTAAAATCCATAACCAGTATTGTCCCTTTTTTTGCCTTTTTATTCCCTTTAAACATTTTTCACCAGTGTTTTCCTCTTGTTCTTCTCTTTGTTCCCTTTAAAAATTTTATAGCCAGTATTCTACCCTTTTACCACTCATCATTCCCTTTGAAACTTTATAACCAGTATTGTAACCCTTTACCCCACTTTAAAAATATATAACTAGTATTGTACCTCCTTACAACTCTTTACTCCTTTTAAAAATTTTTAACCTGTTGTACTTCTTTACCATTCTTTATTCCTTTTAAAAATTTACGTCCAGTACTGTACCCCTTTATCCTTCTTTATTCCCTTTAAAAATTTATAACCAGTGTTGTACCACTTTACCCCTCTTTATTCTCTTCAAAAATTATAACCAGTATTGTGCCCTTTTACCCCTCTTTATTCCCTTCAAAAATTATAACCAGTATTGTGCCCTTTTACCCCTCTTTATTCCCTTTAAAAATTATACCTATTTATTCCCTTTATAAAAACGTATAACCAGTAATGTGACCCTTTACCCCTTTTCATTCCCTTTGAACAAATCTATAACCAGCCCTGTCTTTTTATACTTGTTGATATTCTTTCGAAATAATAACCAATATTGTTTCATTTGAAACCCCATAATCTGCTTTGAAATTAGAGGCCAATAGTTGTACTCTGTAATTACTGTTTTTATAATGCCCTTTCAAAATAAATATTAATATTGTCCGTCTTTTGTAATCGGTCCATTTTGAAATCTGTAGTCAATATTGTATCAAATTATTATTGTATCCCTACACATCATTTTCCTCACCACGATTAGATTAGTAACCTTTTACTTTGGTTTTCCCCATCTGTGTAAGGTGGAATAGGTAACGTAGCTCAAGAAAGAACTCTCAGAGAGGTAGGTAAATGGAGAGTTCTTTGATAGCAAAGAAAGGAAAAAAATTAAGAGTAAATTTGGAGAGTGGTTGTTAGTGTGGCCCTCAGACGCCAGATGGCAGCACTGGACGGTGTCTGGTTTGTGTACATCTCCCCTCCTCCTCTCCGCCGGGCAGCTAAGAAGTGCAAGGACACGCGAAACAAATGCAAGAAGGCCGGTGGTGTCTGCCAACTGAAAATCAACAAATGCAAAGGAAAGAAGAAGACGAAACTCTGCAAAAGAAAGTACTGCACTTGTTGCATCGGTGAGTGTCTCCACTGTGGGTTATTTTCCTCACGAGAGACTTCATTTTATTTTTCATTGACAATAGTGAATCCATTAAAAACCCTTCCTCAGTTTTTGTTGTTAGACTAAGCTGACCTAATTCCCTTCAAGAAATCCCGATAGAGTAATGATTATCTCTCAGTAAATTAAGGTTGTTCTCGAATCTCTTCCAAGGATGCTGGGACAAGAAAGGCCTCTGCAGGTACGAAGGTGGCAAGTGCCAGAAGAAAACCGTTGCCTGTAGTGGCACTCGAGTCAGAAGCCTCTGCAAGGGGAATGGGTGCCAGTGTTGCATTCGTAAGTCTTGATCAATTTAATTGTTTGTTGGTGTTTTAATTTTTCTCATACAACAACCAAATAAGTAAATAAATAACTTTGATTTAAAAAATGTTGAAATGCTAATTGAGGAGTTTCTCATAAAATGATTCCAAGACAAATATAAGAATAATCTAAAGCCAAAATAGTGAGCGAATGAAATTTCAAGTGTCACATATGAATTTATCCGTTTGCGGAGATTTGAATAATGTAAACTTGAATAAAAAAAGATACTTTTACATTATACTTTCTATATTCATAAAAACAATTATTAAAACATTATTTAAATAACTATTTAATTCTGATTAAGTGACTGACGGACAGAAAACAAATTAAAGCCCACTTTCTTTTCAGCACCAGCGTGCAAAGGCAACGGCGCCTCCTGTATTGGGGCGGGTGGAGTTTGTCAGCCCCGGGGTCGAAACTGCAAAGGAATGAAGAAGTGGAACCTATGCAAAGGGCAAAACTGCTTCTGCTGCGTTCGTAAGTGTCTTTTTTAAGTATATGTAGGTGGAGAGAGAGAGAGAGAGAGAGAGAGAGAGAGAGAGAGAGAGAGAGAGAGAGAGAGAGAGAGAGAAATAGCAAAATATCCTGCTAGGTAAAACAATGCGAGTTTATTATAATTGATGATATGCATACCAAGCACTTGTATATACGGAGAGAGAGGGGGGGGATATCCTGCTGGGTAAAATAATGCAAGTTTATTGTACTATTGTGCATACCGGGCACCTGTATATACAGAGAGAGAGAGAGAGAGAAATACACCTTCCCCCCAACCACCTCCACCCCAACCTCCCCTTGCCAAAGAAAATTGTACGTAAGTGTAATCATTTTAATTCCGTCATTCACCCTCTAATTCTCCTCCTTTCTTCCCATTACACGTACAGCTTATAACTGCCAAGTGACCAGTTACGGGTGCTGGAAGAAGGGAGGCACCTGCCAAAGCAGAGGCACCAGTTGTAAAGGGCTTGTCATCTGGAAACACTGCAAGGGACCCGATTGCTTCTGTTGTATTCGTGAGTAATAAGAACATTTCTTTTGCATTTTTCATTGTAGCATGAGAATTTTCTTTGTGAGTTAGTTAGTTATAAATGATTTGTTTAACCAGACCTCTGAACTCAAAATTCTTTGTGAGTTAAGGGGACTTTCATTGTAAATCCCAAATTTTGCAACTTTAGCCCAATTTTTATTATATTTTGTGAATTTTTGTTGTAGCAGGGGTAAGTTCATTGTAGCTTAAAATCTTGTTTTTATTATAGCGTGGGCATTTTTTTTATGGCAGCTTTGAGAGTTTTAGTGCTTTTTGGACTAGGAGAATTTTTCCAAGTAAATAATTTGTATAGCAAAGTAGGACTATTCAATGTAACTTCATAATTGCATTCCTTGAAGTAATTTTCTGATGACAGTAGCATGAGTTTTATCATAACCTTATCACTGTAATTGACCCTTGAGAATTACCATCGCATTTTGAGAACTATTGCACCTTTAGAAGTTTTGTGTAACTTTAGACCGTTCGTTCTACCATGAGAATTGGCATCTTAATTTTTCCCTCAGTTTTCATATAAGACTCGGGTTATGTTACCAGGTTTGTGGCTGCCTAGAAGACACTGTTTATATTATGTATTTAGACTGGTGCTGTTCTCTCTCTCTCTCTCTCTCTCTCTCTCTCTCTCTCTCTCTCTCTCTCTCTCTCTCTCTCTCTCTCTCTCTAAATTTCTTTTCTGAAAACGGCGTTTAAACCAACCTGTTTCACATAGATTACTTCCTTACGTCTATGAAAAAACTGTTGGGTTCGTTAGCATCTCAGGATACTTCAGCTATTTTATTTACATCGAACTAAAAACAAATGTGGCTCTGCTTTTAAACAAGTGAAATCGTCAGCTCTTGCCATTATTAAAAAGAAGAGTACCCGCTAAGAACGACGTCAGCATTCTTCTTCTCTATTCATCAGCTCAAGATTGCAAGGCACTGGGACCCCAGCAGTGCGATTTGGTAGGAGGGTTTTGCCAGCCTAAAAATGCTCCTTGTTCCGGGACTAGGTTCAACCACCTGTGCGAAGGAAACTACTGTGGCTGTTGCATCCGTAAGTGCGAGATAACTATATAGTTTCAGTATGGAATATGTTGATTCATACGACATAAGGGAGAAGAGGGTCTAAAACCACAAGGATAATGTACAAGCTCAGTAAAAAAAAAGTTGTGCATTTTTTGTTATCTTTCCACCTATATATCTACTTTGTCTGTATATTCTTATACCATTTATAGCCTTCTTTCACCTCCTGGCTTGACCTATTTTCTTTTCGCACCTTTCAGCGCCAACAACGGTATCTCCAATTGGTGGATTTACCTCACCTCCAACAACAGTCAATGTGGAACTAATATCTTCAGCATCTGGAGTACAAGGACTTCAACCATTACCAGGCCCTCACCCAGTACCAGGCCCTCACCCAGTACCAGGCCCTCACCCAGTACCAAGACCTCAACCAGTACCAAGCCAGCCACCAGTAACAGGCCCTCAACCAGCCCCAGGACCTCAGCCAGTACCAGGCCCTCAACCAGTACCAGGGGCTCCACCAGTGGTTAAACCTGTGCCAAAACCTTCTCCTAATCCAGGGCCAACTTCATCTAAACCAGGTGAGTTACACCTTTTTCAGTATCCTACTCAAATTATTGAATTTCTCATATTTGTTCTATTATAAGCCAGTTGAATCCAAGTTTGATATCACCTAGAAATCCTATTTTTTCTCAGTTCTTCACTTTCAGTTTCTTTTTCAAATACAGTGATTTTCCAGTACTGTATTGTTGAATCGGTAACAAAACTGCATATGTAGCCAGACATTTCCTTTATGGCCTTCCTCACATATTTATAAAATATCTAAATGTATCTATGCATTTAGATGCTCCCTTCCCTGTGTAAACCTACATTACTCATCCTCTGTCTATCCATTTAAGTATCTGTCTACCCATTTTCCTGTTTAGATGAGGTCTGTTCTGCTTCATCAAGATGCACAACTCGAGATGGACAGTGCCAGCGAAATGGGACTCCATGCAACGGCAGAAAAAGCTCGCCGTTATGCACAGGTGCCGCTTGCTATTGTTGTTTTCGTAAGTATCAGATAAAAAAAGTTGGATCTTTGTTGCCATCCTTGTCAGATAAGTTTTGCATTGCTTTACGACTGATAGGCTTTAGTGTATATGTAATAATTACCTCGTTCCATCATTAGCTTTGACTGATTTGTTCTCCTGAAAGTCAAACTGCCTTGCAAAGTCAGTAACCTGTAAACGTCCTTACACTTACACTTGACGCTGAATGTACTCTTGAATTAAGGCAAGAATCTTACTAACTGCATTATTTTATTGCAGCTGCCGCAAGACCCTCACCCACTCCTCAGTTACTGCAGCCGCCGACAGAAGCTAAACCCACAAAATCTCCAGTTCTTAGGACAACTACAGCACATCTTGCTGCTGATTCAGTTGTACCTGCTGCAACCAAGAACGTGTCATTTCATCACTTTGTCACAAGTACTGCAATGGCAAATGAACTGGAAACTTCCCCACTAGGTATGTATCGGGATACTTAGGCCCAATTAAATTTTTGTGCTTTCGATTTTATAAGACATTATACCAGAATAATTTCAACTGAACAGACAATTCAGTTTCTATGAGTTTTGCTTGATTCTTGGTTCATGTTGTTGAAGTATTCAGTTAATATCATTAACAATAGCTTTACTTCCATATATATTCTTGTGGCATTTTATCATATAATTTACACAAATTTCATCTCTAGTACTCCTATTATTATGGTAAGTAACATTACGGATATCGTTTGCAAGTTCTTGTCCTGTAAACGAATTTTCTTTAAAATATACTAAAATTAGACCTGTTCCAGTCTCAGTCCCCTCTGATAGAATCTTTGTAACACAACTTTGATCGTTTGTTACTAAATCCAGTTCCAGCTGCTCCAAGTACACCCCAGGTATCGGAGACATCCACTCCAAGGCAGATCAAACAGTCCGCTCCTACGTCATCCATCGCTGTTGACAAATCAACATCCACCAGGGCACAGAATGCATTGTTCAACCAGTCCACCAGTAATACCATGACTAATCCCGTGAATAGCTCAGCAACGTTCCCCTTAACCAATGCTCCATCAGCTTTTTCAGAAGGTGAGGCAGCAGGTAAACTGCAGGAAATTATGAGATATGATATTTTAATCCAAAGAATCAAAGTATTTCCTTCAGTGAACATAATTGACAGTGTATAATTATGATAATTCTTATGACTTATGCTTGACAATTGTCTTTTGTACGGGGTTAGGGGTTTTAATAACTACTGTGGAAACAACAACTGCTCATTTTGTTTTGATAACACACTGAAATGTCCACGAAGTGGTAAAATAGTAAAAAGAAACAGTATATAAAAAATAGAATTCCATATAAAAGAGACTGAGTATTAGACATGCCCCCAAGCCTCAATGTCAGAATTATTCTTTTAATATGTTCCAAATGTTTCTGTGATCTGATTGGTACCATCCGTCATTCCAGAGCAGAAGACACCTGCAACAACTGCAGAATCAACTTCAGCATTACATAAATCAAGTCCAACTGTTGCTTCTGCAGAATCTACATCAACTTTACATACATCCAGTCTAACCAGTGTTTCTGCATCATCAACAGCATCACTGATCAGTACAAATTTAAGTGCAAATTCCTCTTCAGCAGTGAATATTTTGTCATATCAGTCCAGTACCAGTTCACAAACTCATTCAACAATGGGTGTTTCAGAGACATCCTTGAAAACGAGTTCACCAGCTGATTTGTGGAGTAACTCTACTCCTGTTGCAACAAATATGTCAAGGACATCTTCAAAAACTAGTTTAATAACTGATCTGTGGAGTAACTCTTCTACTGATGCAACAAGCATGTCATGGACAACAAAAAGTAGTTCAATAACTGATTTGTGGAGGAACTCTACTCCTGATGCAACAAATATGTCAAGAACATATTCAAAAAGTAGTTTAATAACTGATTTTTGGAGTAACTCTACTCCTGATGCAACAAATATGTCAAGGACATATTCAAAGAGCAGTTCAACAACTGATTTGTGGAGTGACTCGACTTCATATACCATAAATATGTCAAGGACTTCTTCAAAAAGTAGTACACTGGCTGACTACTTATCGACTTACTCAACTCTTCCTCCAGCGACAAATATTTCAAAATCATCTTCACCTAGCAATACCTCAGTAGTGGCAAGTAATACAAAGAGCAACATTTTTTTTTATTAAATTTTAATGCTTAATTACCTCAGTTTACGACACTATTTTCAGTTGCCATGTAATATAAGAATATGTAACTATTTTTCAAAGTTGTTTTGATAGTTATTGTGCAAATACGACACTATTTTCAGTTGCCATGTAATATAAGAATATATAACTATTTTTCAAAGTTGTTATGATAGTTATAGTGCAAATTTCAATGCATAGACCTCTTTTGATGCAGAATTTTTATAAACTGATAAATAATGCCTCCTAATTTTCAAGAAATGAGAGAGTATGTAAAGCTTTAGTACAGTGATCACATTTCATTCTTTCTAAAATGAATATTATAAATTTCTCTGTGTGATAATGATTTTTTCTGAAAAGCTTAAATATTACCACGGATGTAATTATTTCCCCTAATTCAAAAAGTGTACAGCCGTACACACTGTTAAAATTGGTTGAATATTCTTTCCAGACCTAGAATCGACGACTACTGTTCTGACATGGACATCTTCAGCGGTTGGTGGAACACCCATCATGAATACAACAGCTGCTGGTGATGTATCTAATTCAACCTTTGTTTCATCAACACCTGTAGCGGCCTTCACACAACATTCCACAGCATTCTCTTCACCAACAAGTACCTATCAGTTAAAACCTAGTGCAGCAGTCGACCTTCCAAGAAATAACTCGACGACGACTCCGTCAACAGGAGTCCCAAGCATCTCTTCACCCAGTAGTTCTTCAGTGGTGACAAGTAATATTGATTACAATACAGTATATTAGTTAAATTTATAAGCAGTAACATTTTAGCAAAAAATGTATTTCTTTAAAAGGAAATTAGAGTTCACTGCTGTATATGTTCTAAATTTTTAACAACAGTGGCCAAACTAAGGTTTGGTTAAAAAGTATTTTCTAAACAGATGGCTTTTGTAGAATAGTAATTTGATTCCTAATGACGGTTACAGGTACTTTATGAATTGTAGACAGGAGTTTTGCATTAGACTCTTCAATTTGACAAAATATTCTGTTCAGAATTTTAGCCTTAAGCATTATCCAAAGATTATCTTATATTTTGCTCTTGTGTACAACCTAGCAAAATTTCTGGGCAACACAGTAATAGGTCTTACCATCCATAGTAAGATTCTGTTAGTGTTTATCACAAAATTGGTTCCCTCCTTAGAAAGATGAAACTGATAACTGCTAATCACTTAATAATAACAAACTAATTCTTTGACACAACTCAAATGCTGACAGGATTTACAGAGGAAAACAACAAACTCTCTTTCAGGAATACTTACATCAGCCTTTCTTCCCTTAAAGTCACACTCGTGTTTAACCATGTCAGATCCACCTACTTCAACAGTCGATGTATCATCTCTATCACTCAGAGGCCAGTTAATCAGCTGGTTCCTTGCAGGACACCACAACCATTCGCGTCAACTAATGTGTTGTCTACACCTTCAACCAGTAATGTCTCAGAGATGGCAAGTAATACACATACCACAACATTTATACTAGTATTAATATGCAGAATTGCTCCAACACAATGGACAATATCCTTTGACATTTCAGTATTTGTTTACAAGCTGTTTGTTGATTCTATGAAATTTTCAGGAATTACATTATTTAGTTAGCGAGTTTGATTAATTTCATATCTAGTCCTGTTTTCATTCCTGTGTAAAATTTACCCAGATTCTATAAACTATTTGCTAGGTTCCTGTTTATCTTCAAGAGTGGTAATTTTTATACAAAAAAAGATTTCCTATGTTAACCCCTACTTTCTCTCATTACAGATATAAATTCTTCAACCACCCAGCTGATGTCAGCCATTTTTATTGAGAAATCTTCTACATCCCCTGTTCTATCAGGTCCTACACCAGCCTTTAATATAAATTCAACACAATCAAGTTCAAGCAGCTCAACCATCGTTCCATTCTCCTCTGCAGAGTTGCTTTACACAACAAATTCAAGTAAATCTTCCTCTACAGCAAAATCATCTCAATCCGAAACCGGTTCATCAAGTCAGTTTTTAAAAGGCAATTCAACCAATCTCCCATCAGCAGATGTTGGCACAACCTCTTCATTCATTAGGAATGATTCAGCCACCCTTCCATTAACAGGTGCTGGAACAAGCTCGTCACACTTTAAGAATGATTCAACAATCCTTTCATTGACAGACGTTGCCACAGCTTCTTCAGTCTCTCAGAATGATTCAACCACCCTTTCATTGACAGACGTTGCCACAGCTTCTTCAGTCTCTCAGAATGATTCAACTACCCTTTCATTGACAGACGTTGCCACAGCTTCTTCAGTCTCTCAGAATGATTCAACCACCCTTTCATTGAAAGACGTTGCCACAGCTTCTTCAGTCTCTCAGAATAATTCAACCACCCTTTCATTGACAGACGTTGCCACAGCTTCTTCAGTCTCTCAGAATGATTCAACCACCCTTTCATTGACAGACGTTGCCACAGCTTCTTCAGTCTCTCAGAATGATTCAACCACCCTTCCATTGACAGACGTTGCCACAGCTTCTTCAGTCTCTCAGAATGATTCAACCACCCTTTCATTGACAGATGTTAGCACAGCTTCTTCATTCTCTAATAAGGATTCAACCACCCTTCCACTGACAAATGTTAGTACAACCACTTCATTCTTTAAGAATGATTTAACCAGCCTCCAATTAACAGATGGTGGCATAAACTCTTCACTCTCTAAGAATGATTCAACCAGCCTTCCACTGATAGATGTTGGTACACCCTCTTCATTCTTTAGGAATGATTCAACTACCATCCCATCAACAGATGTTGGAACAAACTCTTCATCCGTACGAAACAACTCGACTACCCTGCCATCAGTAAATACTGGAACAGATCCTTCATCCAGAAATGCTTCAGGAGTCACAAGTAATATAATTAAGTTCAGTCTACTTTATTCATATTAGAAACTAGTTTAGGGTGTTAACTGATTTCCAGATGGTATTTGATTTTAGAGCATATCTGTACATGTTTACAGGTCTTGTTTCCAACTCCACTTGGGGTCATTGTATCTGACCAACTCCTTCCATCTTGCTAGATTTTGCATCTCCACTCCTATTTAGCCCATCACACTTCATAGTCATACCTGAGGCAATCTATCCACCATTACAGTCATCACTCAGGCAGACCATCCACATCTATGGTCATCTCTGAGGCAGCCCATCCACCTCCACAACCATCTCTGAGGTAGTCCAGCACCTCCACCTTCATCTCTGAGGCAGTCCTTCCACCTCCATGATAATTCTTGAGGTAGGCCATCCATCTCCAGAGTCATCCTTGAGGCAGTCTGTCCACCTCCACAATCATCCGTGAAGCAGTCCATTCACCTCAACAACATTCCCGAGGCAGTCCATCCAAACATCATCCCTGAGACAGCTCCAGAGTCATCCCCGAGATAGTCTATCCACCTCCAAAATCACCTGCAAGACAGCCCATCCACCTCCACGATCATCCCTCATGTAGTTCACCCACCCTTCACTATCATCCCTGAGACTGTCCATCCACCCTTACAATCATCCCAAAGGCAGTCTGTCCACCCTCACCATCATCCCTGGGCAGTCCATCCACCCCCACTTTGGTCCCTCCCTCCTTCCTTCCCATTTCTTCCTAGCTCCTTTATTCTCATCACTCTCCTTTTGACACACCCCTCTTCTCCTCTCATACTATCTCAGTATCTTTCCATTCACCTTATCTGTCACATTTGTTGTAATATGAAATTTTTTATCCTGCTTTAGTTTTTTATCTTAAGTTACACATTTTAAAAATCCATTTAGGAATTTCTTTGACTACATCTTTGCAAGCTGTGTGAAGAAATGAAGATGGAGAATGCTCAACCAAAATTATGGTTTTGAGCAGTGATTTTCAAAAAGCATATTGTTATATTTTTTTATGATTTTGGAATAAAGGTGCAAGATGTAGTGACCTACACTTAAAACTATATGGGTATAAGTAACAGTAGTTAGCAGATTCATTGAAATTCACAAATGTCGTTTCAGTACTTTGCCACTTAGCCATGCTGTCCAGAAGTCCAAGTCATTCCCATGCCAACATATGAGGTGTTGGGAGCATGTCTGGTAATGATACATGCATACTAGACTGGAGGATGTGGAGTAGTGTGTCTATTTCCTTTTGCGAGGACTGGGGTTTGGTTTCCACTTGTGCCGCACCAATTTCACCCAGGTGTAGAAAGGTGCTGGCACTTAGCTGCATGTCCTAGTGGGGAGATAAAGGAGCAGGCTACCCTCCTCAACAATTTTGTTGTGGGACTGACTTTGACTCTTTTAATATCACCCTGAACTGATGACCTTTCCAATGCTCCTTATTTTAATTCACTGGAAAAACATTGCAAATACACTCCATTCTCACTTCAGAGATGCCCAGAGATCGTGTGGAGATAGAAATGACTGGTATTACAGGTGATAAATCACAATAAATACAGAGGACGTTCATCATATTGATAGAAGAACTTGGAACTCTTGGTCAAGTGCTCCCTTCAGAAACCCCCAGTGACTTGTTGCTATACCAAAATTAATGAACATTTATCAAAACCTGAGGCTGAATATTCATAAGGTATTTTCAGTTACCTAACTGCCTATAAATCAGTCTTAATAGCTGTGTTAGACTCACCATATGGTATGTAATGTTAATATTGCCAAATTACTAGATAGTATTTTTCTTCTTGATATGAACTTTAAGTTTTGGCATCAATAGATTTTTCATACGGATGCAGAAATCATGTTGGTCTCATAATAATGTTATGCAACATTAATAACTTCAAATAACTTATGTAACAAAAAATCACTTAATTTCATTTTCTTCTCTACATGAGCACTCTTCAGGTTTGTGAAAGATTAATATAAATGCAAACATTATCTTCCAGGTCAAGATTCTTCCACTACAGAGCAGCCATCAGTGATTTCTTCACCAAAGGCTTCAGAAAAATTAATCCCATCGACATCCTTTTCAAATTCGACTTCACCATCCACCAATACATCAAGTGACCCTTCAAAGGACTATTCAACAGCTCCGTCATCAACGAAAACATCAAAATCAACTTGATTATCTAATATTGCCTCAAAAGCAAGTACAAATTATTGTTGGTGATATTTTTCTTATTTTATTTTGCAGAAGTTACTATTTTTGTCAATTCCAGGTGTTCTAGGAACGGACCCGTATATGAGCCCTAATATAATTATTCTGTAACTATTATGAATTTTCAAGTCTGTCAGGAAACAAATTTATGTATTAAATTTAATAAAGACAGTAATCATAACCATGAAATGTTATGTAACAACTGAATATTGTGGCAAGAAAAATCTTGGTATTCTTGCACAAGTGATTTTGCAACTTGAGCACTAAAATTTCTCCCTCCTTCCAACTGGACCTCCCAAGGGGACTACATCTCATAATTCTCTTTGAACATTTATGTCAACAATTTAAAAAGATTGCTAAAAGACCAGACCCAGTGACGCTCTTTATAAAACTTTTTTCCAACTGTGAGATCTTGCTGAATCTTTAATAACACACACTGCTAACATAATTAGAGACTAGCTATAGCTTAGAACCTCTGTCTGTTCAGGCCTAAACTTGACATCAGCTTACAAGCTCTCTCAATTCTGCCTCTAGCTCAGCTTGAAATTCAGACCTCCGCCAAGTTATTCTACAGCTTAACTTCAACTCTGAACCTCTACCAGCTGCTGTCCAAGCTTGCCCTCCATTTGCAGTTTCTTCCAAATCAACCTCAAGGGTGCCTTCAACTTGCAATCACTGCCACATCAGCACTGAGCACAACATTGAATCCAAGTCCCTGCCAACTCAGCCTCGAGTTTCATTCCAACTTGCCATCCCTGCCAACCTCAAGATAAGCTTCAACCTGCAATCTCTACTGACTCATCCTTGATAATAGACCCAGTTTGCAATCTTTGCCAGCTCAATTTCGAGCTTAACTTCAATTTGCAATCTCTGTCGGCTCCTCCTCGACCATAAATCCATCTTGCAGTCGCTAACAACTCAGCTTTGAGCTCTGCGAACTCACCCTCAAACTTATCTCCAAATTTCATTCTCTACCAACTCAACTTTGAACTTAAATCCAAATTGTAATCACCAACAACTTATTTTTAAGCTTAACTCTAACTTGCAATCTCTGCCAACTCAGTGTTGAACTTAACTCCAACTAGTAGTTTCTACCAGTTCACCCCCAAGCTTAACTCCAACTTGTGATCTCTACCAGCTAAACCCTGGACCTAACTCAAACTAGCAATCTCTGCCAATTCAGCCTCTAGCTTAACTCCAACTGGCAATCTCTGTAAATCCACCTTCAAACATAACTTTAAATTACAATCTTTGCCAGTTCAGCTTAAACATAATCCTGTCTTGTAATCTTTCCCTCTTCAGCCTATAGCTTAATTCCAACTTATAATCCTTGCCAGCTCAGCTTGAAATATAAATGCAACTTGTAATCTCTGCTAACTCAGCCCTGAATGTAGATCCAACTTGAAATCTTTGTCAAATCAGCCTCAAACCTAACTCCGACGTTAAACTCTGCCAGGTCAACCTCAAACTTAACTCCTACTTGCAAATCTGCTAATCGCATGGAACATAACTCCAACTCTCCAACTCGCACTTTTATATGAATTCACCCATGAGCTTAACTTTGACCTGCAATTTCTGTTAATTAACTTTCATTCTTAATTCTGGATTAAATACTCACCCAACTAGACCTCGAGTTTAACTTTGACTCACAAATCTTACATCTTAGAGATGAGTTTACCTTTGTTTTCAAATTTCTACGAACTCAGTTCCAACCCAACTTCAACTCATAATCTCTGTCAACACAGACCTGAGCTTAACACGAATGATAAAGAAAAAGATGTCAACAGCTTTCTCATTAGATGATTTATCAAAACTAAGGGTGAATTATATTTTTAAGGCCATTAGATCGTTTATCTTGCTTTAACATACAGGTGAATTATGCAGCAGTTTTACCAAAATTACTAAGCAAAAGTTGTCTAGTTTACATCTTGGTAACATCTTTCATAAAAATACTTAGCTTTAGAGCTTGTTGATAAAATCTAGTATGTCCTTCGTCAAGTATTGTAGTTTGTTTAAATGTCATTTTATTTTGGGCTCATTATCATACCAATTTTTAGTTTTCTGAAAAGAAAACTATTGTGCCGGCTTTGTCCGTCCATCCGCACTTTTTTTCTATCCGCCCTCAGATCTTAAAAACTACTGGGGCTAGAGGGCTGCAAATTGATATGTTGATCATCCACCCTCCCATCATCAAACGTACCAAATTGCAGCCCTCTGTCTTCAGTAATTTTTATTTTTATTTAAGGTTAAAGTTAGCCATAATCATGCTTCTGGCAACGACATAGGATAGGCCACCACCGAGCCGTGGTTAAAAATTCATGGGCTGCGGCTCACAGCATTAAACCGAGGCCACTGAAAGATAGATCTATTTTCAGTGGCCTTGACCATAAGCTGTTGCGGCCGTACAGAAAACTCGATTGCGCCAAAGAAACTTTGGCACATTTTTGTACTTGTTTGAAGACAAAAATGAAGTATTATCAACGCAAAAGACGTGGATGTTTCTCTTGTATCCACGTCTTTTGCGTTGATAATACTTCAAATTTGTCTTTAAAATTTTCTTCAACCATCCAAATTGACAGTCACTTGGTATTCTTCATTATGATAATAGATTCTAAGTATGTAGAATCTAATGGATTGTTAGCTGATAGTCAATATGCATATAGGAAGCAGTTAGGTACCTGAGAAGCTCTTTTAGACTTGACTTGCCATTTGCAAGGGAACTTTGATAAGGGTTTTGAGTGCAGAGTAATTCAAATAGATTTTAGTGCTGCTTTAGATTTAGTGAATCACAAGGCACCTCATCATAAACTTCAAGATTTCCTTACAGGTAGGCCGCAGCCAGTTGCCGTGGACGGGATCTATAGTGAACCAAGACGCATTTTGTCTGGAGTTCCACAGGGTAGTGTTCTTGGTCCCCTGTTTTATTTTTTTATTTTTTTGTATTTTTTTTTTTTAGTGTATACAAGTAATATGGTTGTTGGCCTGGAATACAAGATTGTTCAGTATGCCGATGATGCAACACTTGTGGGTGTGGTAAAGTCTCCACTTATGAGAAATGAAGCTGCCCTCAGCCTCAATCAGGACATGGACCGCATCAGGGAATGGTGTAGTCGGTGGGGTATGAGGCTGAACTCCAGTAAAACAAAAACACTGTTGATTAGCAGATCTCGTATAGATTTCCCATCCCATCCTCCCCTTCAGGTGGGTGAAACTTTGCTGAATGAGTCTGATGCTTTAACTATTCTAGGTATAACTTTTGACTCTTTTGAGAAACATCTAATGAAAGTTTCAGCTAATGCTGCATGAAAGTTAGGTATTGTTCGTAAGACCTCATGTATTTATAACAGTGATAAAATCAGTGCAACGTGTTTTAGGTCGTTTGTGCTCCCTTTGCTAGAATACTGCTCTCCTTTGTGGATGTCTGCTTCTGCCAGAGATTTCTCTCTCTTAGAGCTCTTCGTGGTGGTAGGTTTCTGTTTCCTAATAGTAGCAGTTATGACTTGGACCATCGACGGATGTTCTCTTGCTTGTCACTGTTTCATAAGTTGTATTTCAACAGAGATCTTTCACATTCCAATTAATCAATGATCCCTTTTACCTGCCTAGAGCAACCAGATTCGCTGAACACCAGCACCATTATGCAGTAAATTTGCCTCGCTGTCGAACTTCCCAGTTCCAGAGGTCCTTCATACCTCACACAGTTGGACTGTGGAACAGCCTTCCAGAGGATATTGTGCAATTGGAACTTCAGACGTTCAAGCGAAGATACAATGCATTGCTACCCTAATACTATTCTCCTTGCATTTTAATATATTCTTATCTATTTATTAATTTTTTTATTTGTTTTCTCTTTTTTAATAAGTGGGATCTCTTCTTTACGCGTTTCCCTTCACCACCTCTTACTTCTTCCTAATGAAAACCATATTCTTTGGAAGCTTAAATTTCAAGTCAATGACCCCTGTGGGCCTGTTTCATATGAACAGGGTTCATCTTCTGAATAATAATAATAATAATAATAACGCTATAATTCATCTTCCTTTTAATACATAGCATTTTGAATTTCCAGTTTTTGCTTTTCTTGTAAGGCCTTCAAATACTTCTCACTGTTGATGAGGTCAACTCTTGCATCTTCTGGAGTATTCCTGCATTATTTTTCAGAGTAAATCTGGGGGTAATATGCAGTAGTATAGGTGGTTATTCATCAGTTTTCTTATTGAAAACATATCAACTTTATTGACCGAATTTACAGGAAGTGATGGTAAAGTGTCGAAATAATGGAGCCCCACAGTATTTTAACATATTATGACGTACGACCCTTACCTTAATGTCAGTAACAGATTTCATTCGTCTCCAGCTCTTCTAAACTTATTGATTTTACTGTACATATTTTAATTGTAAGACTGCACTCCAGTTTCAAGAGTTTAATTTCCGAATTAGACCAGAATGAAGAACAGAGGTTCAGTAATTCCCCTGGTAAGAAATAGAGATTGGTAGTTTTCGATTGTCACTCTGTTGGGAAACACGACACACTCACTAAAGCAGAACTTCTCCAGTGGCTTCATCAGTGGTCAGCAAACCACCATATGTTGCATATGCTTCTTGCTGCTGTCACAGAGCTCGTAAGACTCATCACTCACTCTCATAATTTCCTTTTGGAAGTTTCAACAGGTGCCATGAATCCAGGTGAAATATTTATTTTACTTTTCAGCAGAGTTGTAACTTTCCCATGATAGAGCAACAAAATTATTTAATATTCTCTGTAAGAACCTACACAGTCATGGCAAATACTTTGGCACTGGGCAGTGACTGACAGGGACATGATATGTGCTAAAATACTCATGATCTGCATAGTTTATAGAAACCTTTAAAAAACTAATCAAATTTTCAAGTTATACATATGAGTCAGATTATCAAGCAAAATTCCAAACAAGAAGATGTTATCTGGATAAATACCAGATCTACAGCAAAACGGGAGGAGTATTGTGGTAGCTAACTGATATGGCTCGGTTTTCCCATTGTAGACGTTCAGAAGTAAAGTTCCCTTCAGGCCTTAATGGATTTTTTTATGTGGAACGCTACTTTGCCATCCCTCAGAGCTAGGGATTAATGGTTAAGTGGAACCCGTGGGTCTTCCAGTTGAGCTATCAGCAGCCAACTGCCTGTGTCACCCAGTTCCTAACGTAGGTGAAGAAGGAACTTGGGCTCTGATCATAATTATGTACATTCAGCCGCTAGGATATTGTGCAATTTTATAACCTGTCTCTTGACTCTGCTACTCATTAGTGACCCTTAAACCCTAAAGCAAACGAATTTATTACACAGTATATGAGAAGAATCTGATTGAACATGACGATGAATGGGAGAACTTCCAACTTTACTCAGGCTCAAATTGCTGAACCCTTTGTGGGGGGTAGGAAGCCATGAAAGATCCCGAGAAACATTTGATGAATATCATTGTGCTAAGAAATGGACGGAATTATGGATAATTAATGGTATTGTGCGTGATTAATGGCCCAATTACTGACCTTCAGTGTGTTCTTTTGAGATAATTAGGTCACATATAAGGTTGAAATAGTAGAAACTACTTATGAACAATGGTAGTGCTAAGAATGTAAATAAATAAATTTTTGAAATGAATCAAACTCCATTAAAAAGGAAATTTTACATGTAAAATTGTAATAGATTTTTACTGTTTTTAAATAAAAATAAAAAGCTAATCCATTGTTTTAAGATCCTAAAGGACATCTTAAAAATAGAAAAGACTAGGTTGTTCCATCTATAGACTTATTCTGACAGCTGTCTCAGCCACTGAATTACAACTATCATCAGGGCCGATGCTAAATATCGCATGGGACTATCCCCTTATATGAAGCTGGGTACAGTCAAAAATTCAAGATTAAAACAAGAATCCACTAAATGAAAATCAAAGCATACACTTCAGATCATGGAAATAGTAAATAAGGAACATTACAAGACACAGATCTTGGCAGTCCCCT
Source organism: Macrobrachium rosenbergii (assembly GCF_040412425.1). Lineage (NCBI taxonomy): Eukaryota > Metazoa > Arthropoda > Malacostraca > Decapoda > Palaemonidae > Macrobrachium > Macrobrachium rosenbergii. The sequence goes on from NC_089756.1 coordinate 18,286,715, forward strand.
GTGCTGATTCACAAGAACTCCACCCTTACCTTCCTTGTTCCATGGGACCACAAAAGCATGCAAGCAAAACCACCTTCTTTCTATTGGATGGGAATACACAAAACAAGTAAATGCAATGCTCCCTGCTTCAGCAGTCACCAATTGCTCATAATGGTACTCTTGGTGAACAACCTTAGTTTATCTGATAAGGCCTTCTAATGAATGATTTTCGTATGTATATCTACAGTACTGATGTATGGTCCCAGTATTGCAATGACCATGCAGTTGCCTCCATAGTGTTGGCATCGTGGGGCCATGTAACCTATACTGAGAGATTTTTATACATCTTCTGAACATTTAACTTTGTAACCCACACTATTCTTAGACTGCTTGTGTAACGTGGGGACAGAGCTGTTCTTCATGACTAAGTCACGTACAAAGATGAGGTGGATGAAGACTCGGGTATACTTTCTCAAAGGATGACCTATGTTTCCCTCCACAGGTAATGATTCGGCATAAGGCATCTGCTGCCTGTTGCCATATAGTTGACTTTATGGTAGATGACTATACTTTTGCTATTTTTCATGATGTTTTAGATCTCAGCTGCGTGGGTAATTCATCTATTTTCTTCTTTATCATGACCTCTATTATGTTAATGTGATATCAACTGTTGAGAGACACAAGTGATTGACTAAAACAGCCTTTGGCATAAAACTCAAGAGATGGAACAACCTATCAGCACTTCTCGTCTTTTCCTTAATGCTTCAACCTTGAGGATAAGAAATACAAAAGACTGAAGAAATGCTACATTTAGGTAATAGATGCAACTTATGCATTGGCATTCATCGATAACAAAATTAAGCCTATTTCCAAATAGCGTTTATATATATAAATATATATACACATATATACATATATACTGTGTATATATATATATATATATATATATATATATATATATATATATATATACCACAGGAAAAATTAAAAAATGACTAATAATCCATATTTTTGCAAGTCATCTTCAAGAGAACCGATACTTATTGGCAGAAAATTACATATGCTTAGATGACGGTACAAATAACCAATTTTCCTGATCGTCCAGTTATTAACTATGTGGATTCTACTACATGCAAAATATGTTGTTGACATTGTAAAGCCATGATTTGGTACAACTTCTGAAGCCAAATATAAAGTTTAAGTGTGTACAGAAAACCTACCAATATCCCCACCAATAAACATTTTTATTCTAGACAAAGCAACAAAGCAAGGAAATCATTGTTTACTTCGAAGTTTTTAAAAGCACTGCATATATGCTACCCCGAGTATAATGATGATGACATAGATGTGATTAAGAATACAGGCAAGAAATCAAACTATCCTCATTTTCCTTCAGACAATAAAATAAAACGGAGAAGTAACACGAAAACAACGACTCCCGCGGCCTGGCCAGCCCGCTACACATTATTCCACCATTACCATACCCCATGGTAGTTTATTTCCAGTTAACAACAAAAGTGTATACCCTTGTGTGTGTGTGCGCGCGTGTGTATGTGTGTGTGTGTGTGTGTGTGTGAGTTCTTGTATCTGTGTCCACGCGTACGCGTCTGCAAGGATGAAAAACGATTTATGTAACTTTTTTGTGTCGTTTGTAGTGTCTATTAAAATCTCTTTTTATCGTCTCGTAAGTGGAGTATTTCAGTTGTTGGCCTTATAAAAAGTTCCTGTTTTAAAATCAGTGCTCCAGTTATCGATTTCAGTGTATAATAAAAAGAAATAAACAGAGTTTTTATCCATATATCCTACGGTTCTCACAAAATGTAAGCATGATGGATGTCATATTCACTGCATGTTACTAACTATCAGTGAAAATTTAAATATTCAGCTGAATAATCTTTTGGACCGAATTCTGCTGAGATCATAATGTAATTTTAATCAGTATCTCTAAAGTGTTGGATACCGTTGTTTATTCATTAAAATAAGTATTTATTACAAGTAAATTTCTACGTCTAGCCTCCGAAATTGGCCGACGTTTTGTGGAATGGTTGACAGGTTTTACCGATTGCAAGTTCACTGGCGTCGGAATATAATTTGTTGAGTAACAGCAGGAGCATAAAACTAATGAAAAGCAAATGAAGTTAAAATTAATCAAATAACAATAGAAATTACGTGTAAATAGATAGTTCGACGAAATCTTGCTTTACGCTTAGCTAAAGAAAACGTACCCTCCCACGTATATAAGCCTTCAGCGTCCTTGCGAAGTTGTGATGTTCACTCTTCTCGTAGATTCCACAGTCCTTGACTGCGAAGACTGCGCCACGGTAGATAGTGTCGACGTTAGAACACTGGTAAAGCTGTTTCGTTAGTTTGCGGCCTGACGTCGGGTGTTCGCTGTCCAACAAGTTGTTACGGTGTTATTCTTCATTCTCTTGAACGCGTTGCTATGTGGTACAGGCGTGAAGGTGAGTAGTTTATTTTATTATCGAAGGTGGAACTTTGACGTTTGCCTCTTTTGTTCGTGAAAACGGTCCCGGACCTTCATTATTCGACCGCGTTTGTTTTAACCTTGTTTTTTTACTAGTTTGTGGCTAATTACTTAATCATGACGAATTGCGTTTAAGTTTTCAGTTTAAATTACCGTATGCATATACAGGAGTGGCAATATCCAGATACGTGGTTTTTAATAACTGAATTCGTATTTTGTTAATGATAGTAATACAGTATTGGAGATATTGGTTGTAGGGTTTAGTATGAGTGGGAATGGGAGTCGATATTCACATATGCGAGTATTTGGTCCGAGATAGGGAAGACTCATATGCAAAGGTTTGGCCTGGGAATATTTGATACTCGTGCGAAGGTTTGATCCGAGAATGAGGAATTCCCATGTGCGAAGGTTTGGTCCGAGGAAGGGAATCGATTTTGTCCTATGAAGTTTGGCCCCGACATTCGGATCGTTTTGTGTACTTTAAGGTACAGTATTGTTCATTCCACTAGCGTCGTTAAATCGGGGTGACTTCTCACTTCGGAGCAGTTATAACTTTTATGAATAAAATTCATCCTGACCTCGACAGGGGTCAATGTCCAGAACAACTCCGCGGTGAGATATAAGAAAATAGGTCACACTATAATTTTCACAATATAAAATAATAAAACTTTGTCTCTGAACACTTTTTGAGGAGATTCACCATATCCGAGATATTAATGATTATCTAATCGGCATCCTCGAAAATTTTCTGTCGTTTGTTTACATCCAGTAGCCCTTCGGGTATTATTACAGTTTCGGTCAAATTCGGATATCTATTATTTTTTTACTTGCTATCATATATTTTTGTCATGATTCATACGAAATACTTACTCGCATCTTCCGCAAATTAAGAGTTACGGAGACATTTGCCGATGAATATTGTGCCTTGTTGTTATCGCAAGGATGCGTTTATGCTGCCATGTCAGTTTTTCGGCTGAGGCGTTTTTGTTTTTTGTCAATGTATTGTGGGTAAAAATGCCTAATCGTCTTTTGTTTTTCGTTATGAATTATAAGTACGGTACAAATGCTGAAACCTGATTGGTTGCTTTGTTTCAAGAATATCCAATTAACTGCGATTTAGGAATAAGCCGGCTTTCTACAAAAGTGCGCTTCAGTTGACTGCCATGGATTCCGTCGTGCACGTCTGCAGTGGGTGTTCTCTGTCTTACTTTGAGGCTATTGGTCGTTTCCATGGACATTACAATGGAACTCCACAGGTTGTGAATACCTTTCTTCGTGAACATTTAGTACTACCATCTATTTAAGGTAAGTGAAGTGGTTAACGAAAAGGGTAACATTGCAGTTTCGGCCGTGAATTTCACCGAAACTGTAACTAGACGTTAGGGGTAAAATTTCGTTCCCTGTAACCCCTGTGGCAAGCGCGCAGCGCAATATTACCGCTTGCCAGAACATACGAGCTTGCAACAATCATTTAAAATGTGCATAAGCCGCGTAGCGGCGTTGCACCACCCGAAACTGAGAGTGGTACCCATGGCGGCCATGTATCTCTAAATCTAATCATTTGCGGTAGAAATAAAGGTCAGATTCGTTGAAAGTACACTATATAAGCTAGGGAAAATGTAATTTTATATCGGAAATGTGAATTTGACCGAAACTGTAAATTTACCGCACTTCGTGTACTTGATCTTACTGGAGTTAGTTCGAAAATGAGGTTTTTTACTGTAATGTTTCTCAGAAAGAGTGTAATGTTTCTCAGAAAAACTAGTTCCCCATCGAATGATTTTCGATTTTTGACTTATAAGGTTAGACAATACCTGTCCCCCAACCCCCTCCATAGCTAATATGGCAAAATTGTGGGTGTTTCCTCATCATAAGAAGTGGTCTAAAACGCTTTAAATATGAAAAATATTACATTTTACTTTTAATTTTGGTACTTTATGCATGCGGAGTTCTTCTGGACATTCACCTCGACGGGCTCTTTGCTCGAAAACTTTCCATGTGTTGTCATAAAATAGCTTGGGAATTAAGGCGTGTGTAATAAGTAGCTGATTTTCGACTTGTAAAATTTTGTACTGCAATCCTTCTCAGTTAACTGTAATTGTTCGCAGTTTTAAGAGAAAACTGGCTTAAAAGGGGATTTCATTACTTACAGTAGTTACGCAAATCTGTTCTCAAAAAACTTTTTCAAATTTTCTTAGTGTTTGACCAAGACTGGTTTTAAGTGGCTTTCGTATACTTAATACTGCATTAAGTTCAAATGGGTAGAAGGTAAGCGTTTTTGGTTTTATAAGTAAATTTGATAAAGTAGATTTTAGTTCAATTTTCAGTGGTGGTGAATTCCATGAATGTTGTCTTCATGGACCCTAATTTTTTCTTAAACCACTGGTCATTTCGGTGGTGTTGGACACTGCAGTAGGTAATTAGGAACAGGTTTATTTTTTAGGTTACAGACGTTTTAACTTAGTTTATAACTTTTTTTTTTCAGGTAATGTGGATTGTACCCTTTGGTCACCCAAGTTTAGGACTGTTAGGTGACTTTAATATAACAGGTTGCCTTGTCGACCCATCCGGAGAGTTACTGCCATAACGAAAAATGGTGAGTTTAGTTTTCTTAGTTTTGATGCTAGTTAAGCCTAACATCATGTCAGTTTAGTTTTTATTAGGGCTAATGTTTTTCATATAAATGGTTTAAGTTATTTTACGCCAGTATAGTTAGTGAGAACTTAGTATTTTGGTTATTGGGCAGGGTTTATTTTGGTTATTGGGCGGGGTTGTTTACTTTGGTTATTGGGCGGGGTTGTTTACTTTGGTTATTGGGCGGGGTTGTTTACTTTGGTTATTGGGCGGGGTTGTTTACTTTGGTTATTGGGCGGGGTTGTTTACTTTGGTTATTGGGCGGGGTTGTTTACTTTGGTTGTTGGGCGGGGTTGTTTATTTTGGTTGTTGGGCGGGGTTGTTTATTTTGGTTGTTGGGCGGGGTTGTTTATTTTGGTTGTTGGGCGGGGTGGTTTATTTTGGTTGTTGGGCGGGGTGGTTTATTTTGGTTGTTGGGCGGGGTGGTTTATTTTGGTTGGGCGGGGTGGTTTATTTTGGTTGTTGGGCAGGGTGGTTTATTTTGGTTGTTGGGCGGGTGGTTTATTTTGGTTGTTGGGCGGGGTGGTTTATTTTGGTTGTTGGGCGGGGTGGTTTATTTTGGTTGTTGGGCGGGGTGGTTTATTTTGGTTGTTGGGCGGGGTGGTTTATTTTGGTTGTTGGGCGGGGTGGTTTATTTTGGTTGTTGGGCAGGGTGGTTTATTTTGGTTGTTGGGCAGGGTGGTTTATTTTGGTTGTTGGGCAGGCTTTTATTAAGCTTAACTAGGCTAAAGTTTTGATACAAAAGTTTTAAATTGTAACTTTTGACATTCTCCAATCATGGTGGTAAATTGACATTTTACTCAGGATTTTATAAGATTTTCATTTGACTGCGTTGGCACCTGTCACTTTTAACTTTTTGGACTAGTCAGGGTTGAATATCTTTAGTTCTAAAATTTAGTTCTAAAATTTTGAAATCTGACAGGTTATGGTTTAAAATTTAGAAATCTTGTAATGTTCAAGGTTTAAAGTTCTGAAATGAGGCTTGTTAGGCTTTTTTAGATTATGAAATAGGATTGGGCAAGGGAAATAGGATTGGGCAAGGTTACATGTTCACATTTTTAGACTTACGGGTATTCCTTTCCTAAACTACCCTTTCCTAAACTCCACCCCTGTTAGGGGAGGCGCCCCTAGCATGGGTGGAGGGCTCTTGACGACTTGTACAGTAGGTCATTAGACCTACTGTACATTATCGCGAGGGTTTAAACTGTTTCTTCAACTTTTTTTTTTTTTTTGCGCCGAGTTTGTGCACAAGTTTACACTACTGGCATGTGTAGCTTCTTTTTTTTCCCTGGTCGTTCATAAGTATGTTTGATACAGCGGTATTTAGTTGTGCCAGTAAGTTTTGGTGTTGACTGAAGGACGAGGTTAGGAATATTGGTCATGAAATATTCTTGTAAAAAGTCAATGGTTTGGTAGTCTCGTCTCGGCTGATATCTTGAATGGTTTCAACAAAGGTTTTAATTCACCGGCAACAGGTTCTCTTAACTGGACTGAACCAGAACCAGTCTTGGCCCTCTTCGGTCAAATAAAGTTTTGTTCTTGTTTCAGGCAAAAAGACCAGGTATGTTTTCAAGGATTTAAATAGGGAACCTCTTGTTTCAGACAAGTTTTTCAATGTTTCAGTGAACAGAACCTAACTGCTGGATCTTGGTACATTGTATGGCTGTTTCATCAGAGGAAGTTTTTGTTTGGAAGAGTTTCAAGACTTTACCCAATTTGTACTTGTAGTCTCACCCCAACGTTTGCAAAGATTTTGGGCAACTAATGTCGCATACGAGTGCAAGTGTGGCAGCCCGTGATCCAAAGGAATTTCTTGGAGAAACTACTGAAAAGATTAGTTTCAAGCTTGAGACTATTTTTGTGCTAATACTGTAAAGTATTTACCATATCCCCTGAAGCAAGTTCTCAAAATATTAAAGAGAAACCGGAAGTGATAACCGTCCTCATCCATTTCATATAGTTTTTATTGGGGCCATTGCTGAGTTTTTAGTAGATTGCTAATTTTCTAGTCTACTAGCGAACCAGGTTAGTGCAGAAAATTACCCTTTAGCTCTTGTTAGCTGATCTCTTAACATGTGATTTCTGCTAGCCTTTACAGAATGTAATGGACTGTAAAGTGAAGTGTAGCATAAATGAATTTTAATGTGCTAGGCTTTTGACTAAACACTTATTGAACCCTATTCGATGATTGCCTTTTGCTCGGTTAGTTTCACTTTATCCTGAACAAATGCCAGTGTTTGGTCGTTAGATTAGGTCAAAGTTTGTGTTGCATAAGGCTTACCATCTCGACTGCGGAGGTTAAACTCTGGGTTATAGCAGAATCATACTCTGGACTCGACTCAACAAACCTGTAGGGAGGTAGTTTCCTTTCTCTTTCCGTACCAGTTTTGGTCCAGATTATTAGTTGAAAATCTTAGCAATGTAATATGTTGTCCCCGAATCCCGAAAAAATTGTCTTCGCAAACTGGCTGCAATATTGTAATTTAAACATTTTTCACTTAACCGTATTCTGTTTATTACTACCGCTCGCTGGGTTTTTCCAGTAGTCTGGTGTGGCAATTCTCCCTCCCCCCCAGGTAATGTCACTTTAAGGCTTGATATATGACTAATAAAAAGAGTTTAGTACTTGAGCTTAGCTCAGAGCTAAGCATTTTAGTTACCCGTGGTATGAGGTTTAATGATCAAACTGTTGAGCAATTTTGGGTTGTTCGTGCGATGGTTCATTTCTCGAGCTACTTTTTTCTGAAATACCTTTTTTGCCAAAAATATTTTAGCTTGATGGGAAATATTAAACTTGGATATTGATTGGCAAGGAAATTAATGCTTGAAAGAATCGTGGAAGCTTAGAGACTGAATTATACTAATGGTAATGTTTTTTCAGCATTCCTGACGTTTTCCTGGTAATGACCATCTGAAGTTAGCCTGTGGAAAACTACAAAAATTGAAATAACAGCTTGCGACTGCTCATCCATCGATATAACCCACAAGTTGGTCGTAGTCAAGAAGTGAACGAGGTTAGAGACTAGACAGATGGGTCCAGATTGGGTTGGCCCACCAGCTAATTGACGGGCAGGTTCTAAGTGAAATACCTACTTGACCATTTAACTTTCGAATTCACCTGCTCTCCACGAAAAATTTGCCTTGTAAATGCAGTTTATGCATTAAATATATGGAAGTCCTTACTTTATAAATTACCCTCTTAAATTAATACAGTATATGAACCAATCATGTTCCGGTTTGTTGTCCATTTTAATCTCTAGTTTCACTCAAGGTAAGGTTTAAGACGGCACTCGAGTAAAACTAATTGAAGGATGCTATTTTATAAAATATCTTGGAAAGGTTAATACATAGACTTTATTGGCTGAGCTTTGAAATCGCCCAAGATAGGTGAAGTTCATTTTATTCCTGGTATTACGGAGCCTTGCTAAGATATAGAATAGTTTGAATATAGAATTTAGGCCAAAGGCCAAGCACTGGTTCCTATGAGGTAATCCAGCTCAAACTGAAATTGACAGTAAAGGGTTTGAAAGTGGTAACGGGAGCGAAACCCTCGCGGTTTGTACTGAATCAATTGTTAGAGGGTGGAAAGTATGATGGAAGAAAGAGCATAAGAGGTGGTACAGTGAAAGGAACTTTTCTGAGATATCTGAAGGAAGAGAGAGAATGAGAGAGGTGTACAGTGAAAGGAACGACTTTGAGATACTGAAGTAAACGTGTTCGAAAAAGCCTCTAATTTTTCGAAGCTTGTCATAGTATGAGAATGAGCATGTTGGAACCCTCAAGGTTTCGATGTCTGTATTTATGGAGAAAGTTTCGTGTGTTGGTATTTGTTTGCTCTTGGCAGTGAGTAAGTTAAACCAGAAATTTTAAAGAAAAGGCGGTGTTTTCTAATGCCTTTTATATTTTAATTGACAAGGGGAAAGTTGAAACCATACCTTGTGCTTAATTGGGAGACCTAAAATTAGCGTCATACATTTCAGTTTGAACTGATGCGAACGATAGCTAAGAATGGCTCCATAGGATTTGGAGTGGCTAAATTGGCTGCTTGTCGAGGATTTTAAAACTTGTAAATATTAGAATTATTCGGTCATTTCAGTTCATGGTTCAGAGAGCTCGGAATGCACTACCTTTCATCCATTTCATGAGTAATTTCCAGTTTTCTCGTTTAAGAGACTTAATTTGGTTAGTTACAAATTGAAGGTTAATCAGTAACGTAGGGCTAACTAGCAAACCAACGATGGGTTTAGTCAAGGGAGTGCACGAACTTTTAGAAGGTCAGGGGCTCAAGTGGAAAGTAGAAAAAAGGGCACTCCCTTAGTTTTTGGAAATTAAATCGGCCAGGTTTTATATGCTACAAATTATATACAAGAAAATATACGATATATAAGATCCAGTTAAATTGAGGGAAGGGGCACCTTATCTATGGAGAAAAAGGGCAGGAGCTCAAGCACTTGAAGCCCCAACCCCCTTGTGCACGCCCTTGGGTTTAGCAGGAAACGCTTTAGTCAACAGGTGCCCAAAGCTGTTTATATACAGCTAGATATAATTATCTAGCGTAAATGCCCCTTAATCAGTATTGTCCGAAAATTTGACCAGAGAAACGCTACTTTTTCTCATGTGGCACGTTCCTAATTCAAGACTCTGAGGGACCCGTTTCTAGCCGTTTATGGACAAGGCGGTAAGGCGCAGTTCTGAAAATTTATTTTAATTTAGAAAATATTAAAACAATGAAGGCCAATGAAAATAAACTGCTTTGACACTTTTTTTTAATATCCCTGCAACATCACATTTTCCCTGGTATCTCGGTTAGACAAGGAACTGCATTTTCTAGTTTAATTTGTTCAGTTAGTGTCAGTGAATGTCCCTAGCATGCATTCGCTCCATTCCGTCAGTAACAAGTTTGCTTACGTTTTCTAAGCTACTGGCTTTTTCAAAAATTAAAAAAGCCGTATATGTAAGTTTTCAGTTTTTTGTAAGTCAGGCTACAATTTGTCAAGATTAGTAATTATAGGCAACCTTAGCTTTACGAGTAGACGCATTAACATTGCTACCTGCTCTTTGACATTTTTTTGTAACCAACCTTGATCCAAGAATGGTAACTATCACACTAAATAGATACGGTGCTTTGTATTTTTTGAGGGATATAATTAACTGCTCCCCAAAACAATCCCGGTCCTTCAAGAAATGTTAATTGCAAGTTATGAGGTGCACAAGATATAGGGTTAGACATCCTGGTCGACACAATTTGTAACTTTCAAGTAAACTATGAATCTACATTATCGAAATTTGAAAATCTAAGAATTAGTAGCTTTATCTTTGTCTCCTTTTTGGGATGACTCTGTGGTGGACGAGGAGGAGGGGCCGGGTGACGTGGTGGTGGTACTACTAGTAGCAGCAGCACTTCTAGTAGCAGCAGTAGAAGTAGTGGTGGTTGTAGGCGGAGCAGTCACTGGCTGGTACTCTGCAGGTTTGAGGTGGCTGGAAAAAAAAAATTCATTCAACCGGTTGCCTGAGGAGCAGCAAGTAAGCTAAACAAGGACAATATTGGGATAATTGAGTGATTGAACTGCAGTTAAAGTGGATGGTTTTTAAATTTGTGTTCGAGACGTGGTCTGTGGAGAAAAATTAACTATTCAAGATGGAAATTTAGAACAAAGATTTTCCATTACTCAATCGTAATACATGGTACGCAAATGTAACATGTCAACCACACCATTTTTCACTTGATTTGTGAAGTTATTCATCATTGAGTCTAAATAGTACAGTTGGCACCACGAATATTTGGACATAAGGAGACATGGCAACTCTTGTGTTTAACTTTAATTAAAATTACTTATTTGGTAAACATGCTTTTAAATCAGGTGTTTCACTGGCCGCGTTGTCGATAGCTTCTCGACAGTTAAGCCCAGGGATGTTAACTGCTCCATCTTTGAGCTGCTGAATGCTGTTTTACAAAATACTCTAAACCAGCCGTATGGACTGACTGCCCCAAGAACGTCAAGGGGTCGCCGCCGATGCGATCCCTAGCGACCATCTGAGTGGGGTGCAACTAAGAGGCTATCAATTTCATCCCAAAAATTAGTTCATAAAGGAAAGAGCATTGCTTTTTGGAGGTTCCCTAACTCATGCCAGTCCCAAACAGGAAAGGAAAGTTGACCATAGACTTTCCCAGGTTGTATTAATATTTATTTTATTTTATTTTTTTTTTTTTTTTTTTTTTTTTTTTTTTTTTTTTTTTTTTTTTGTAATTCATTTGGGGCACCTGGTGGAAGTGGTTATGGGGCCACGATGGGGTGGGAAAAAGTAGGTTAGCGTTTTGAGTTTCGCCAGACTTAGAGGTTACCCTGTGGCCTTTTGAAAAAAAATGTTGACATTATAGTTGAAGTGCAATATCAAATAAAAACGTATTAATCCCTTACAAGTAAGTGGGTAGTACTGCCAGCGTCCCTTCGGTTTCTAGCTGCATCCACTTTTAGCCTTTTACGTTACCTCTGTTCCCACTAATTGCTTCCATCTTGCTTTCCAAGCACACTCACTACCTCATTTCAGACTTGAAGTGCTGAATGGCTGAAACTGTCCGTGTGTTTGGCTTTGTAGCCACTTTGGCAAATCAAGTCCAGAATGTGTCACTGGATTTTAGTAAGAATTTAACTACAGGCGAATGAGGAGAGGTGTGTGTTTTGTTCCCAGTTTTGTTTATCTGTCCACAGGATATCTTGATAAGCTGTGGATGGAGGTCAATGAAGTCTTGGGGCATGAGAGGTGCAAATCTCCGTAGGAGGTTAGTGTCCTCAGTGCCCCTCACGGGGCGCACTATAGGCATTACTAAAGGTTCTTTGCAGCGACCCTTCGGCCCCTAGCTGCAACCAATTTCATTCCTTTTACTGTACCTCCATTCATATGATCTTTCTTCCATCTCGCTATCCACCCTCTCCTAACAATTGTCATAGTGCAACTGCGAGGTTTTCCTCCTGTTACACCTTTCAAACCTACCTACTCTCAATTTCCTTTCCAGCGCTGAATGACCTCATAGGTCCCAGTGCTTGGCTTTTGGCCTAAACTCTATATTCCATTCCATGAGAGGTGCAACCTGTGAAAGAATTCATCAGATGCAGTCTCTTTTGTCTATTTGTCTGTATCCATAGGATATCTCGGAAAAATTTATGGATTTTAGCATGTCCAACGTTCCATCTTTTCTTATCTTGATGCATTTGTAGTGAAAAGATTCGCCTTCTCCATCTCAACGTAATATCCTCCATAACCATCGCTCCTTGTTGAGTCTGTAGGGGACTCGACAGTTTAAAGATTAGGGACGCGTCTGGTTCAACTGATATTGCTGCTCGAGGAGCTAGCTGGCAAACTGACTTGTACTCTTAAATTCAGTACTTGTCCTTCGTCTTATTGTTGATTTAGCCTTTCCCGAAGAAAGATGATCACTCTAATTCTTCCACTTACAGTCGAGTTGCACAAACTTCTACTATTGCTAATGCGTTTGAAACTCTAATAGGGAAGGAACATCACTAGAGTAAAAAAGGTACTGAATGAATGAGCAGTGAGTTTTTGTTGGTATCGATGCATAGGAAGATAGAGTAAAACAACACATGGTGAGACGATGAGATTTGAGGTTTGGAGAAGAATAAATGAGATTCCCTGAGGTGAAGTTGCGCGGCGAAAATAATCTTAAGCAGGTATGGGTATGGTGGGGATAAGATACTGAAAAGGTAAGAGAGAGAATTCAAGGAATTAATAAAAATTCAGATGCAAATTTAGCCAAGTTTTCCTAGGAGAAACGTTTTGTTGGATGAAAGTACAAGCAGAGAAAGGCTAATTAGAAAAGTCTTGAAATAAATATACGAGTGGAGAAATGTATTTTAAAGAATTTCAGACTATGTTGATCAAGTATTTCTGAGAGTTGCTGAATGTAGAACACATAAGAAAGATCAATTTGAATTTAACAAACTTTGCAGTAGAATTGGAAGGGATGCAAGGTAAAATGTATTGAAGATTTGATGAGCAAAATACAATATGCAGAAGTTAAACATTCTTCTGATGGAAGTGAAGCTTACATCAGTGTGGAGAAATGAAAGTGACTGGTTTGCTGTAAAATTAGGTCCTGAGCATTGACAAACATGTTCCCATGACTATTTAACACTGTAAGAATAGAGGAACGAGAGAAGTTTAATGAACAACATTAATGTGAAAAGTAAAATGAAGAACGTTAGATGAAAGTGCAAAGTTGTGGCCTAGGAAATGGGGACTATTTATAAGCGAACTTCGGCCAGATTTAAATAAGATATATAGAAGTCAGGAAGATGAAAAAACTAATTTATATATGAATGGTGGAATAGGCGATTTGTTTAGATATTTAGGGTGATAGGACGGGAGAAGTAGTGAAAGAATGAATAGGTAAAGCAATGAAGGTAACAGGAAATATGCAAAAGTTTTGAATGAGTAAGGAAGTGAAAGGAGGGGTATGGTGGGGTAGGGGTGGGTCGTTATTACGGTGCAGTTGCGCTGCTTGTGTAGGAATGGGAACTAGTTTGATACTGAGCAAGTTTTCTGCAGAGGAGGTTCGTCATTGATGCAGTAGCTAGGAAGAAACTTAGCGGTGACTTGTATTTTATAAACATATATTATATATATATATATATTATATATTATATATTATATATTATATATTATATATTATATATTATATATTATATATTATATATTATATATTATATATTATATATTATATATTATATATTATATATTATATATTATATATTATATATTATATATTATATATTATATATTATATATTATATATTATATATTATATATTATATATTATATATTATATATTATATATTATATATTATATATTATATATTATATATTATATATTATATATTATATATTATATATTATATATTATATATTATATATTATATATTATATATTATATATTATATATTATATATTATATATTATATATTATATATTATATATTATATATTATATATTATATATTATATATTATATATTATATATTATATATTATATATTATATATATATATATATATATATTATATATTATATATTATATATTATATATTATATATTATATATTATATATTATATATTATATATTATATATTATATATTATATATTATATATTATATATTATATATTATATATTATATATTATATATTATATATTATATATTATATATTATATATTATATATTATATATTATATATATATATATTATATATTATATATTATATATTATATATTATATATTATATATTATATATTATATATTATATATTATATATTATATATTATATATTATATATTATATATTATATATTATATATTATATATTATATATTATATATTATATATTATATATTATTATATAT
>NC_089756.1:18306225-18323725 GCF_040412425.1 Macrobrachium rosenbergii
CTTACCTGAATAAGCGGTGATAATATAATTAGAAATACTAAAACTTAAAATATTTCATGGAACTTTTAAGACAGCCCTTCCTGTAAATATCGTTCCTTTCCATCTTTCAATTAATGTTAGCATTGGAATAAGGAATAAATAGCAATTAAAATCTTGATGTAGATAGATACAGTACATGGTTCTGTTAACGATCATTTTTCATTTTTGTTGATGGACTTATTCATACCGGCCTTAGAGTAGGCTAAGTGTTCTTAGTATCGAATGTAATGCGTGCGAAAAAGAGATATGCCTAGTTTTAAATCTAAAAATATTATTCCTTGTCCCATTCCATTGAGGGCTGGTTCCAGAAAGATACAGCTTCTTGCATTCTAATAAGTCTCAAGCATTAGGCTGTGAGCGGTAGGCCTAAGCCGAGAGCGATCCACTAACTTGGCAAACATAAAAAGTTAAAGTTTGGTAGCCTAGCATTACATCGCCTAGCCAAAGCACCCACTTTGATTGCGTCTTCCAAAGTTGGCCGGTGTGAGTGTGTGCTTGCGTTTGTAAGCGTATTATATGGTCAAATAAATAGATAATTACCTGCATAATCAAAGATACAATCACCCGGATAGCTAAGTAAATAGATAATTACCTGTATGGTGAGAATGGTGCCCCAACAATACTTAGTAGATGTCCATGGTAATGAAACTGCCAGACTCCCTTCCAGCCAGCCTCTGGGTAGATCTCCCACGTTCGAAGACACTAAAAATTGACACAATAAAAAAAAAAGAATCATTGAATAAAAATATATAATCATATAACCATGAAGAGGAATTAATTTTTCACTTTTAGTCATTCATTTAAAGGCTTCCTCTATTCTGAATTCTGACCTTCATCACGTGACTCCAGGCAGATGTGTCATTCACTGGCCCGTCGTACGACACGAACATAACTATTGGAGTCTGTTGAGAATAGCAAAGATTATAGTACATACATACATACGCACATACATACATATATATATATATATATATATATATATATATATATATATATATATATATATATATATAATCATTCAAGATTAATAAGCAATTACTAATAGAATATATATATATATATATATATATATATATATATATATATATATATATATATAATCATTCAAGATTAATAAGCAATTACTAATAGAAAGAAAACGCGAGAAAAGAAGAAAGTAATTTGCCGGTAAACCATTCTGAATTTCAGAGGGAGAGAAGAAAACTTGTTCAAATCTCCTTCTCCTCAACAACAAAGGATTGAACGAATCATCAGAGCAGAGATTAGGGTCTGTCAACAACTGAAAGAAAGACAGAAAAATGAGAGGAGGTCCGTACAAACCTCATCGTACAAAAGGTCGTGTTTGCAGAAGTCGAACGAAGTCGGTTCTGATTTCTTGAGCGTTTCAAGAAGATTGATCTCATACTGCGTAGCTTCGAGCCTGTCAAGAGAAGAGGACACATGAAAAAAAATATTTTACGTAGGTGCCTTGTGTTTTAAAGACGTAAAGATAAAAGGCAAAAACAAGGTTAACATTCCACTGTGCTTAAATGTCAAAACTTTAAAGATAATAATAGTAAAATTAAGGTGAGAAATTTATTTTTTTTATAATTCCCCAAACGAACAACTGTAGTTGGGAAATGTCATTTATGCCAAATACTTGTTAAGGGGACGTCAAAAGCATTGTCTTCTTCTTCAGTAACCCAACCCATTATGTTAACTCTACGTTCAAACATGCTAAATAAGCTAGAGAAGTGGGAAATATGGTATCGTTAACATTGAAAAAATTTTTAGACCCATACTTGTGGACTTCTTTCGTCGAGATTTCGTAGTCGGTCGTGAGAGCCAGCACGTGGTCCCTGAAGACGTTGTGCTGAACGCCTCCGCTGATGATGTGCCCCCGGTAACCGAAGTGATGCGCCCTGGGTACCTCAGGGTATATGATCGCCCCGTTTGGTACCTCTTTCAAGGCGAGAGCCATTGCTTTGTACCAGTCGCGTTTCTGTGAGTGGAAGAGGGAGGATCAAATTGCTGAGGAGACCTCGAACTAGTTATACAAGAAAGCTTTATACTATAACCGTCAAAGAAAGGGCCAATAGAAGGCGCGCAAAAGTATAAATGATCGATAAATAGATTTAGTATATTTTGGCTTTGAATGGAACAGGAGACCGTTAAGTTGTAGTGGATCAGTGGTTTTTTTATCCACCTGTGGTCTATTTTTTTTTTTTTTTACCAGTAGCCTTGAATTGTTTCATTTGTACTATGAGCCCTTTTTCACCTGTGGGCTTACATTTTTTCACCTGTGGTCTTAATTTATCTTTTATTTACTTCGCATATCTCGACTTTCCTATTAATGGGAAAGGAAATTAAAAGTCTGCTGTTCGATGGCAAGATTGTCAATAAACCATAATATGTATATACAGTATGTATATAAATATATACATATATTAAATATATATATAATGTATATATACATACATATACAGTATATATATACATATATATACTATATTTATAATATATATAAATATATATAAAATCGTGAAAATTCCAGTTTGTTAGAACTCCAGGTGACCCCCAATCACTTAGATTTTTAAAAATAATTTTTGCCATGATTTACATAATTACTATAAACAGTTGCTATATAAGAGTTGCCCAAGTAGCTAAACCTTAAAAAGCAATTTTGTCATCAAATCTGATGTACTCGTATGCTTCAAAAAACTATATTTCCAGCGGTGACTTTCGCTGTGGTTCTCCGTAGGGGAGTAGTGCCGTCAATGCACCTCATGTGGTGCACTGTAGGCATTACTTAGGGTCTTTTCATTGTCCCTTCGGTCCCTAGCTTTAATCTTCATTCGTTTTACTGTACCTCTGTTCATATTCTTTCTTCCATCTGACTTTCCATCCCCTCGAACAATTGTTTCATTGTGCAACTGCGAGGTTTTCCTCCTGTTACACCTTTCAAACCTTATTGTTGTCAATTTTTCTTTCAGCGCGGGATGACCTCATAGGTCCCAGCGCTTGGCCTAAATTCTATATTCTATTCTATTCTTTCGCTGTGGTCAAGTATGATACAAACCACTCAGTCAACTCACACTATCGGCAGACACCCAGTTGGGAGCAATGTGCTCGTTGATGGCTCTCGATGGTAATAGCAAGGCCAGGTTGTTCACTTCGGCTGTTCTGTAGAAGGCTGTCAGCGAGTTCGACACGTCTCGGTAGCCGAAGAAGTTGAAGGCTGAGATCGCCAGAACGGAGGGGTCCCTTTCCAGGACGGGCACCAGGGTATGGAAGTACCTGCAGGAGTGTTTGGGGAAGTTGATTTCCATTAGCCGGTTATGCAGTTATATTAGATAAAACTCCATTGCCTTGTCAGCTTAGTTTTTTATGAAACTGGGTAATTACAGCTAGAATTTTAACAACCCCGTTAAAAGATTTATCTTGACAACAGAAATCAGTTTCTAACGAGAGCACACTGTTGTTTTTTTTTACGTGATTTTTTTCAAGTCTTTAATAAGAACATCTTTCATTCAAAGATTTTAGTAAATCTTGTCTGTTGCATTATGGGCATTGGGCATATTGCTAGAATTTTAGCAGCCATATAAAAAACTGACATCTTGACAACCCAAATCAGTTTCTAATACTAACATTCTGATATTTATTACATGATATTTTAAGTTTTCAATGAGGACATATTTCAGGAAATAATTTTAGTAACTCAATAAAAAGTTATATTAACAAAAGAAATGATTTTCTGATAAGAACACACTGATATTATTTATAACATAACTTTTCAAGTTTTTAGATGGCTTATAGGAACATCATTCAGAAAATAATGCTCAAAATGCAGCAATGAACGCTCCTGTGAACCAGAACCTACTTGAACAAGTCGATGGACACCTGTATGTCATCCTCTAAGAGCAACAAGTAATCACACATGAAGGGCGCCGTTGTGTCGTCCGGTAGCCCCCCCGCGGGTACGGTCTCCGGGGAAAACTTGGCTCCAACTAAATCTCTGTGGAACCAAAACGATTGGAGTGAGGTCGCTTAGGATTCAAAACAATGGGATGAGGTCACTTAGAATTCAAAACAATGGGAGTGAGGTCAATTAGGGTTCAAAACAATGGGAGTGAGGTCACTTAGGATTTAAAACTGTGGGAGTGACGTCAGTCAGGATTCAAAAAATGGGAGTAAAGTCACTTAGGATTCAAAACAATGGGAGTGAGGTAAATTAGAGTTCAAAACAATGAGAGTGAGGTCACTTAGGATTCAAAACAGTGGGAGTGACGTCAGTCAGGATTCAAAAAATAGGCGTAAAGTCACTTAGGATTCAAAACAATGGGAGTGAAGTCACTTAGGATTCAAAACAATGGGAGTGAGGTCACTTAGGATTCAAGACAATGGGAGTGAGGTCACTTAGGATTCAAAACAATGGGAGTAAAGTCACTTAGAATTCAAAACAATGAGAGTGAGGTCAATTAGGCTTCAAAACAATGGGAGTGAGGTCACTTAGGATTCAAAACAGTGGGAGTGACGTCAGTCAGGATTCAAAAAATGGGAGTAAAGTCACTTAGGATTCAAAATAATGGGAGTGAGGTCACTTAGGATTCAAAACAATGGGAGTGAGGTCACTTAGGATTCAAAACAATGAGAGTGAGGTCGCTTAGGATTCAAAACAATGGGAGTGAGGTCACTTAGGATTCAAAACAATGGGAGTGAAGTCAGTCAGGATTAAAAAAATGGGAGTAAAGTCACTTAGGATTCAAAACAATAAGAGTGAAGTCACTTGGGATTCAAAACGACGGGAGTGAAGTCACTTAGGATTCAAGACAATTGGAGTGAAGTCACTTAGGATTCAAGACAATTGAAGCAAAGTCAATTAGGATTCAAAACAATGGGAGTGAAGTCAGTGTTGTTGTTTTGTATATCCTAAACCATTCCAGTTGCCGAGGTACATCTTAACCTATGGTTAATCAGATCGAGAAATTATATAATACTTGTCTGTGCAAATCCAGCAAGTAGATCATATCTGAAAATAATCCGACGTATTCCTCTATTCCCGAACTTTTGTGTTTTTGTTTCCATATTTTTCTTCGTTAATTTGCTTGTGATTTTCATCTATACATTTTTCCTCTTTGTGTGTGTGTGTGCGTTGTTTATTTGTCTATGCTGGCTTACTCAGTTGGAATTCATGGAGATCATTTTGTTTCATTTGACTATAAAAATTCAAGAGTTAAACACCAGTCCTTTATCACCTTAGTTCACGCACGAGCCTCCTTGAGCAATATCCCCTTATTGCTAAATAAACAAAACCAGCCGATTTGAGAAATGATGATAAAAAAAATTAAAAAACAAAGCTAAACGAACGCTAAATCACACTCGTAACAACGACTTCTCACCTGAAGACGCGCTGAATTTTGTGCCTGATGTGCTTCACAGTCGTGTTTCCGAACGTGTGAGAAATTACCAGGGGGACCCCGAAGAGCTTGGCAACGCTGTTGATCTCCCTGTGTGGTTTGTCAGCATAGACGACCACTCGGTCCTTGTTGAAGCCGGGAGCTTCCCACAACGACTTCAGAGTCCTGCTCGGTGGAAATGGCAGCGTTATGGGTTGTGTGCAGATGCGTTGCTATCCATGCATGGAAAGTCTAGTTACATTTCTAACTGATAGGGTTGTGAGTTTAGAGGCATTGCTGTCAGATGAGGCGAAGTTAGGGTTATTTTTGGTGAATATTTAGCCATACGTCCAAACAACGCGGCCAGCATTATGTTCAAAATATACTTACCCTTGCTATAACTTACAGAGAATTTGTTAGATTGGTATCTACAGTGATTCATGAATTTAACTGCGTTGCTATCAGCAATAAATCGAAAAGTTAATCACAGTGCTGTCAGCAAAAAGGAAATTAATTACATTGTTATCAGAAATCACTAAAGATTTAGGCGAGCCTTTGATAAGCCAAGGGTAAGGCATAGTTATGAATATATTGATGACTTATACAGATATATCAATAATAAAATTTAAAACAAGAACTGAACGACAAACTTACTTGTAAAGATAATGGGACCTGTTGGTAGCTAAAATAGCAACTCCAATCTCCTTATATAACGGCTTCTGAGCTAACTGGTGATGCAACTGTCATAAAATAATGAAATAAATAAATTCCACCTAAGAACACTAAATCAAATCTAAAAATATTAAATTGGTGTAATAAAATAAGTAATTTTTATCTAAGAATGTTAAATGTAAAAACATTAAATCATTTAAGCGATCGTAGATTTTTAGCAAGGGAAATGAAATACTCGTAAATATTCGCAAAGAACGTACCTCGTCATCCGCCTGGAAGAAAACGTCATCCCACTCTCTGACGTCACAATCGCACATGGCGCCATAGCCTTCGTAACTGCGACAAAACACGGAGCGGGCGTCGTTTTGTTCGTTGGAAGGCCAGTCGCATTCCTCTGATAATAATAATAACAATAATGGAGAAACCCAAAGTCTACCCCAAAGTCAAATCAAAGTCCTTCAAAAAGAAGGCATCGTGCTTACCCCATACAAATGGGAAAAAGCCACGTTAAAGGAAGAAGAAGAGAATGGAGAACCAAGCCCACAGATATGTATATGCACATATGTTCAAAAATAATTATATACAGAAAGCTTTCGGGAAACTGTTTAGACCAAATTGAAAAGGGGAATCGAACAGTTTCCCTAAAGCTTTCTGTACAGATTTATCTTTAAATATATGTAGGTATTCACAACTGTGGATTTGTTTCTCCATTTCAGGACTAATGTTACTATGAGTATTTTTTTATAACAGTAATATTTTTCATTATTCAGAAGGTAGACCCAGAATAAAAAATAAACCGAATGTCGATTAGATCATGAATAAAGATAACAGGGAAACTAAACATAGACATTTGTTTAGAAATAATGCCAGAGCACAAGGCTCGCTTTTGCATGGTTCATGGTTTGATCCACGCTTGCCCCAGCCATCAGTCTTGTTATGACTGGGTTCCAGGAAAGCTGGGAATCCAAGAATAAGGGCATGAGGCTTGCAACCTCATCTCTATTGCTAAGAACTGGGAGGCTCGATCCCTCAGGCCCCTCCCCGTCAAAGGAGTAGGCCAGGGGAGGTGGGTGGGAGGGGAATGATTTAGGCCCCTTTCTTGGCTTTAAAAGAGTTGTCAAGATCTGGAAGTAACAAGGAGGTATCTAACCTCTCTGGGAAATTTGATACCCTCTGAAGACATTCATTCTACAGGGAACATGTCGTCCCTTTTTCGGCAAAGTGACGAATGTGTATTTTTGGGGTTATCTGCATCGATAGTGATTTTATCATTAACTTCTTGTTTCAGCAAAGTATCAAGTCTATCTCTCACCATCCAGGATGCATAGTGAGAGAAACACACTTGATACATAGCTGAAACAGGAAGTCAGTGATAAAATCACCGTCGATGCAGACAACTGAAAAAATGGAAAAAATGCACATTCGACACTTTGCCATAAAAGGGACGATATATGTGTACACAGACAACATATACACACATACACATGTATACATATATATATATATATATATATATATATATATATATATATATATATATATATATATATATATATATATATATATATATATATATATATATATATATATATATATATATATATATATATATATATATATATATATGGAGAGAGAGAGAATGAGAATCCTCACTCACTTGGATTTTCCTCCAGATCGAAGTCCGCCCGCAGGAACACGGGGCCTCCCCATTCGTACCCGGTGTCTGCCGTAGCGACGTTCGAGTAGGTCTCGGCCAACTTGAGGCCGCCCTTCCTCGTCACCAGCGCCCACATGTCCCTGTAGGCGATCTTCTCCGCCCAGCGAGAACCGAGCTCCCTCAGCTTGTTCCTCCCTCGCCAAGTTAGGCCTGAGCTGCACTCGTCCTGTGAAATTTTCAAGGGATTTAAAATGTTCAGAGGATTTGAGCGTTCAGTGAATCAGTATATTTTTCATAGCCTCGGTGACGTCTGAACATTCCGATTATTTTACACATTTTGGATACGCTTATCATCAAAAGGCTTGAATCCGAGGGGAAGTGGTCGAATAAGTAAAGAAACTCTCATTTCCGTGGAGGGATTCGAACCTATGTTCCTCAGAGAGAGTGCGATAACCACTAACCTATTAAGTACATGGAAGGATGATTTATTTCAGCGTATGCATACATTCTCTCTCTCTCTCTCTCTCTCTCTCTCTCTCTCTCTCTCTCTCTCTCTCTCTCTCACACACACACACACACACACACACACACACACACACACACATATATATATATATATATATATATATATATATATATATATATATATATATATATATATATATATATATATATATATATATATATATATATATATAATATATATATATATATATATATATATATATATATATATATATATATATATATATATATATATATATATATATATATATATATATATATATATATATATATATATATATATCGAACTTAGTACCATCGTAGCATGCTGTTTTAAGCTGAAATATACAAAAAAATTTGCTAGCCGTAGATACCAGTCAGCTCAGTAAAATAAAAACACAAAGCATTTGAAGAACTACAAATGTTTTCCGACTTACCAAAACGACAAAGACTAGTATCCTGCCATCTTGAATTTGGTCGATGAACTCTGTCATCTCCTCTTCCGTCCCGACAGCGAACGTGTCGAAAACGCGTTTGGTCATGACCTTCCCCGTGTATTGGTTCAGGACGACAAGGTGAATCCCGCGGTCTTGTAGGTTTCTATAAATCTGCAGGAGTTGATAATGTCATATTAATTAATGTGATGGGGGACAGTTGTAGAAATTTTAGCAAAACATCAATACGAGTAATAGTTTTACATGATGCATTAAGTTGCAGTTCTAAGGAATTGTGTGAAAACAGATAATGCGTGTTTACTATAGATAATTTATCAAATCAGATAGATACGAGTTTATAACAATAATGACGTTGTTGTATCACTGGCATTTTCAAAGATTTGCATCATTAAATATACTAAATTATCAGCCGTCCGTTTCACAAGTTTGTACGCAAAAGACAGGTAGGAACGGTAATTATTCCATGTAAGTTCATATAAGTTTCAGAGATTTGTAAAAATAAAAGTTGAAGTGTATATACATGTACTCGTGTGTGTGTGTGTATATATATAGTATATATATATATATATATATATATATATATATATATATATATATATATATATATATATATATATATATATATATATATATATGTATATATATATACAGTATATATATATAAAGTGTAAACTATACACATATGTACACATCACAAAATCCACGTAAGAAGGTTAGTGAAAACCAGGACATTGAATAAGTACTTTCTAGTTTATTCTACATTTTATTCTACATATATACTGTATATATATATATATATATATATATATATATATATATATATATATATATATATATATATATATATACATACATACATACACACACACACACACACACATATATATATATATATATATATATATATATATATATATATATATATATATATATATATATATATATATATATATATAAATAAACTGTACTGTTATGTGTGTGTGTTCGTATGTGTATGCTTGTGTGTGTTTGTGTACGCTCGTCCCTTTAGTAAGTGTAAGTTAAGAAACAAGGTCAAGGAAAACCTCAGAGATTCTTTACTCACCTCGCGTTTGTTGAGAGACATGAAGACCTTATCCGCACTCGACATGAGCGTCAGGGTCACCGTCTGGTTAGTGATGGCGTGACCTTTGTACCTGACCTTCTCGCAAAACACCAAATAAAAACAGAAAATGAATAAGCGCTCTTTCCCACGCCACCAGCTGAGTGGTGTCTGTCACCGTTTCCCAAAAGTCAAGGGAGAAAGTTGAGGGTTTAGAAGTTGCCGAATACTTACTCTTGAGATTTTGTTATGTGAATTGGTGCTTTATCTTTATATGTGTATTGTGTGTATGGATGTATAGTAACGCTGCTTTGAGAGTTTACTGTGGGCTTGGTTTTAGTTTTCTGTAAAGGAAAACTACTGTGCAGGCTTTGTCTCTCCGTCAGCACTTTTTCTGTCCGCCATCGGATCTTAAAAACTACTGAGGCTAGAAGGCTTCAAATTAGTTTGTTGAACATCCACCCTCCAATCATCAAACATACCAAGTTGCAGCCCTCTTGCCTCAGTAGTTTTTATTTTATTTATGGTTAAAATTAGCCATAATCGTGCTTCTGGCAACGATAGAGGATAGGCCACCATCGAGCCCTGGTTAATGATTCATGGGCCGCGGCTCATACAGTATTATACCGAGACCACCGAAAGGTAGATCTATTTTCGGTGGCCTTGATTATATGCGGTAGCGGCTGTACAGAAAACTCGATTGCGCCGAAGAAACTGACGCACATATTTTACTTGTTTTTTAGTGCTTAAGAACTCAGGAGAGGTTTATGTTTATACCCTGTTACCCAACGCGCGTATCACTTCATTTTACTGACTTATATCACAGCTGCATAATTGTATTTCTGTATACATCTAAAAGTGCATTTTTAAAGTTTATTTTCATCAATGTTTTTCAATATTTGTCTTTCCTTTGTTTTTCTCTCTGATAGCAATCTTCAATCGGATAATAATAATAATAATAATAATAATAATAATACTAATAATAATAATAATAATAATAATAATAATAATAATAATAATAAATTCACACCTTATGACTGTCAGTGATATTAGCAGTCGCCATCGACCAAGGGGATGGAGGTATTTTGACGTCTTCGGCATCTTTCATATGGCGATTTTTCTTCTCCGATCTCTGCTTCTTCTCTGATCTATTCTTGTTGCTGCTACCCTTATCGCCTTTGTCCGTCCTTTTATCAGCGGGAACCGAAGACAACGGAGGGGGGGGAGGCTGGTGGACTTGGGCTGGTTCCCGCAAGACGGGAGAAGGTACAGGAACCGCCGGTTCCTGGAGGCGTCCGCTGTGCTTTGGTTGACCTATGGTTTTCTGTATGATGGGGTCGATGGCTTCCCCTGCAACGGACGTCGAAGAATAAACACTCCTTCCGTGAGCTTTTGAAATACTTGTAGAAATGCATAAGTATGTATACTGTAGGTTGGCATTTGTCGTCTGTACATGTAAGTTAGGATTTCAGAGTCACGTATGGTCAAACTTCATACTAAAAGTCTAACCAATTTCATTTGCCTCTCCATGAAAGGTAAAGATATGATCTGCACAGAGAATAATTTGTCGAAGCGAGAATTTGATTTGTTTATGCAGTGATTTGAGCTTTTCTTTACTCCCTAGGCTTCCTTTACCAATAATAATTTTGATATTCATGTTTTACTGTACACTACTCATATCAACATGCAAATAGGTTACAGACTGTCACTGATTGTTAACACTGTGCTTGCAATAATTTCCAAGACCCTTGACTATATCCTTGACATATTTCTATATTCTCGCCTCTAGTCTGCAAGATTTCGTCATGATATCGAAGTAATACGTCAATAAAATAAACCAGAAGATCAAAATAGTCCTTTGTCATTGGTATTCTTTCCCTTAGTTCTAATGACACTGATTTCAGAAACCACTAATTAGAAATGATTAAGGTTTTTTTGCATCCTTTAATCTCGTTTTTCACAGATAATCAGTCAAAAACTCACTATTCCTGACCTTATTCTTAAAGTCTTCATTTTTTCCGTTTTTATTGGATTTTCGTTTTTCTTATTTTTTTAGTCATTTCATTCGTTGCTCTTTGCAAACCCACCTCTGCATGTGCAACTATATCCAGATAAACTCAAATTTTACGTCCTATTCAACCGTCTCTGAAACTGTAGGAATTTCGTCAGTCCTTCAGAGAAGTTTATTTTCACACCATCAAACGAAAATAGAAGACTCAACCCTACCTTATATTGTCGCACACTTTGTCACAGTCTTCAATTTCCAATGAGTACCGTCCAGTGCTCTTTGATTTGGATAACATCAAAAACTTTATTTTTCGCATTTTTTATCACGCGATGCTTTCTTTTTAATGTCACTCTACCTAATGATTTTAAAAGGTCATTAGCGTGTATGTATGTATGTATGTATGTATGTATGTATGTATGTATGTATGTATGTATGTATGTATGTATGTATGTATGTATGTGTATATAGGTCAGGAGTTCCAATACGAGAAGAAATACGCACCTGGAAGTATCATGTTAGCTACTGGTAACGAATCTTCGGTTTGTTGACGCCCAGTGAAAGCTTGCATTACGAAAACCACCAGTAGGACCGGTAACACAACTCTCTGTAAAGGAAAGACCTTGGTAAATACTATCTTGATTATGGCTGCCTGTATAGGAGAGAGGGCACAGGTCTAGCGACCTCATCCCGTGTATACATTCTGCTTAGAAATGGAAGCCAGTGCCTTCTGGACATGCACGTTGCCGGGATGAAAAGATTAGAGCAATGAAAACGGGAGACATTTATTCTTTATATATATATATATATATATATATATATATATATATATATATATATATATATATATATATATATATATATATATATATATATATATATATAATTGCTTTCTTTGCTTTTTATTTATTTAGATTTTTTATTTTCTTTTACTTTTTATTCAATTTGTGATCATTCTATAACGTAAATGCTCGCTTACCAAGTTAATGTTAATTTTACCTACTTTTTATGAATGTTAGTAAGCTCTGAATAATAATAATAATAATAATAATAATAATAATAATAATAATAATAATAATAATAATACTCAAAACTAGCAGAAATTCATATGAAAGAAGCTATAGAGTTAACATTCTAACAGTACCTCACCAGTGATAATAATTATCACGATGATGTGAATGATTCTGCACTGTCAGTCAAATAAAAACGACAAAGATTAAATTTTTTAGCACAGGAGCTATCCCAAATGAAGCGGCAGCCAGACTCGAATAATCTCATTCTGTAACTTCCAAAACTGGCACTAAACAGCCGCGGTATTTCCAACATATTTGTAGCAATGTTGAAACGTGTCATGTTCATAAAGGCGCCTCCTCATAAGCGCAAACGTGAGTGACCTTAATATTGTCCCCGATGTTGACTGCTCTACGTAAATTTCAGATGAAAGGTGCCCAAGACATATTAGCAGACATCTTTTGACATAACAGCGTCGACCCCGTAGGAGCGGGGTAGTGCCGTCAGTGCACCTCATGCGGCGCACTGTGGGCATTACTTAAGGTTCTTTGCAGCGTCCCTTCGACCCTTAGCTGCAACCACTTTCATTCCTTTAACTGTACCTCCATTCAATTTATCTTTCTTCCATTTTCCTATCCACCCGCGCCTTATAATTGTTTCATAGTGCGACTGCGAGGTTTTCCTCCTGTTACACCTTTCAAACCTTTCTACTCTCAGTTTCCCTTTCAGTGCTGAATGACCTCATAGGTCCTAGCGTTCGGCCTTTGACCTTAATTCTACATTCCATTCCAAGGATTTAGGCCTTTAATATTTGGACCAGCATGAATTGTAAGAAGAGATATCCGGGTACTGCAGACTCGAAGAGCTGTCTGGGAACGCAAATTCCTGAGATGTATGCTAGTATTGCCCCAGCCCCGGTTTTTTTGCCATGGCCCTAGGTTAGGTTACGTACGATTAGTCTCCGTTCGATATTTTTGGGGTGGGAAACATAATGCGACTGTTTCCAAGAAAATTCTATGGTTAGTTTTTAAGATATGGCGTCCCGCTTTTTTCAAGGAAAGGTCTCGGTACTCGGTTACATCTCGGGAAAATACGTCCGGAACTCCCCTGGGGGCCAAGGACCTCGCTCTGGGGCATTCTGGTATCCCCGAACAAAGAGTTGTCACTTGACTCGAATAAGGAGCTGTCCGGGGATTCTCAGGGTCCAAGTCATAGCTGTCAGGGTGGACGGTCTGGTGTTATTTTTCCTCAAAGGAAGATTTTTTTTATCTGTTTCTCACAAGCTCCACTCTGGCGCAAATCGTCTGTTTGAAGTGAGCATTAAATACAGTAAAACACACACTATACTGGATGCTTGTAAATTTATTTATCGATTTACGTTCACTCGTAACGTTCACGTGTGTTTTTGACATTTGCATACTCACACTTTAGTCAGAATTGCTTAAAAGATTTCACACATATACATGACACAGAATACCATTCAAAGTGTTTCTACATGTAAACAAGGTACTGAGCTTTGTTTTTACAGACATTTACTACTTAGAATAACGTTTAGTATGTTTTACACACTCACGGAACAGGATTAATGCGTGTTCAGCACATTCAAGAGACATAATGACATTCGATTTGTTCTTCCGCACACACAAGACAGAATAACCTTGAATTTTCCTTTACACGTTTAGTTAACAAGAATTCACAACATACACGAGACAGGATAGTATTAAGTCTTGCTTTACCTTGAGAAGAACCGATGACTTCGACAGCAGTCGACGACGAATGAAGGTCGTGATCATCATTCTGGAAGGATTTCCAGAAATTAGAAATACGGAATTTTGTTTTCCAGAATAAAACATTTCATTCTGTTTTTATCTGTGTTATTTATAGTAATAAAGTAGTGTATTTTCACAGATATATAACGATGCATACTCAATGAATACAGATATACATGCACCTAAGCTCATGTAATAATAAGTAATATATATATATATATATATATATATATATATATATATATATATATATATATATATATATATATATATATATATATATATATATATATATATATATATATATATATATATATATATATATATATATATATATAATATATATTATACATATATATAAACATAAATGTGTATATATACATATATATGCGTATATATATATATATATATATATATATATATATATATATATATATATATATATATATATATATATATATTACACATATATATTAACATAAATGTGTATATATACATATATATACGTGTATATATATAATGTATGTACGTATGTGTGTGTTTTATCAAGCTTTAAGTATTCAAACAATGTCACCAAACTTTAAGGCTAATAAATACATATCCGTTCGCTGATTTAAAATCATTTGACTAACAACTCGTAAATAACTTTACACCGTAATGTCAGTTGCCTTTGTGTATTACGCTGAATAGCTAAATGCTAGTCAGTAGAAAACCACGTTAGCACTGAGCAGAACACTGAACGCACTGCTAAAAAACATTATATTGTAATATAAGGTCTATTTAAGCGTATGGTTAAATTATTCCATGTATAAAAGTTTGAGGACGTAAAATTACACCAGAAATAAATAAATAAAAATAAGTGAAAATAACTTACTTTGCGAAAAAAAATAGACGAGCGACGAGAGGAAAACCAGATCACCACTTAAGGGAGAGTTGATGTCACTGGCGGCTCCCTCTACGGCGATGGGATTATGGCGAGGATTATCCTCTTGCGTGGCTGGCCGTCGCCCGGGGAACTAGACGCCACAGAGGCAGAATCAGTCTATTTACTCATGTTCTTTAAGGTTTACAAGCGTTATTCGTCCTCTAACCGGTGCTCACGACTATATTAGCAGCAGGGCTGTATTTTATTCGTATTTCAGGGCTCCAAGCATTCAGGAAAATATCTGGAAGTTGCTTGGCAAATTTTGATGAAGGTAAAAGTCATTTTTGTCGTGAGGAAAGATCTTGGAGGTTGTTCATCTGGCGCTGGGTCTGAGTTAATCGTTCTTATTTTCCTGCTGCTGAGAAATGAATGCTCTCTCTCTCTCTCTCTCTCTCTCTCTCTCTCTCTCTCTCTCTCTCTCTCTCTCCATTTTCGTTATCGTTCTCCTATTGTACCGTCGTAGTTCCCAATAATAATATCGTTGAAAGCTAAATGCGAAAACGAAAACAAAGCCAATTTGATGACATATATTGTAGTCTCTGACTACAAGATATGTCGTCACGTCAAGACGGACGTGAAATTATGTGGAAATTGGTTAGTGACACGAATGTACATGCCCTGTGAAGTTGAAATTCAGGTAGACAAAATTATGCCACGAAGTGTTGCGCGCTCCGTGAGGCATTGGTCCTCTCTGGGGATTCCGGAGGAAATCTCAGGTCCCAGGTAATGCCGGGTACCCTTCAGTGCTCCCTAAAGAAGCCCAAAAGCTTAAGGGGGCCAATCGTTTGAAATAGAATAGAATCGATGGTAAGTTTACTTGTTATTCTGGACAGTCTTTTCAACTACTGTCTGTTTGTCCGTGTGTTTTTGTCTGTCCGTCCCTATGTATGCCCGTGTGTCCTTATAGTTTTAACTGTTTCTTAAAGCACTATAAATTTCGTTGCAGAGCGAGGTTAAGGTCCATGTCATTCTTACAGGTCAAAGGTCACAAGAATTTGTCATTGTGGGGGCAGTGTGTTTCACAAACACAATTTGTTTTTATATGGTAGCATCAAAATCGAACACAAAAACCACCAAATGAATTTCAAGTGAGCTAGATAAGATTTATCAGAGAGGAAACGTTAGAAGGCTCCTGGAATTAAAGTAAAAAAAAAAAACAATCGAATGATGAATAGCGTGATTTGCAAAAACAATCGAATGATGAATAGCGTGATTTGCAGTCTTGGTTGTAATGTAGTCCTTGATCCAGCGTGACTATTATCTTGCTGTTGTCTTCTGTTGCTAATATCAGCTACTTTCTTGAGTGTCATCAGCTAAAGACTTATTGAATAACACGTATTCGCTTCATTTATCCGAATGATCTGTACCTTCTCGAACACTTACTGTTAATGTCATCGTGATATGACTTTATTTCCTACAAGTTTTAATTATATTTTAAGTATACTACACTATGTAGTCCTTTGACATCGGCGTCAATTAGCATAGAAGTCACGACGCCTGCCTGATAACTTAAAATCATTCAATCATTCATTCTTCCGTTCTCGGGGACTTGAAATTTTTCATTCTTTAGGAGCGAGTTATTCACTCCTTGAGGGGTCAAACTCACTTCTTTGTTTACCATTTCCTCCCCATGAACAGGAATTATGTTTTTATCTAAGATATCATACGGTTCTCTGTACCAGTAGTTCTTCCTTCACAGAATAATTTGATGAATTAAGAAGGATTTCACCAGATTCTGCAGTTTCTACTTACCCTTCCTGCCAAACATCGTCATCTTGGAAAAAAAAATACCCTTTCCGCCTCTGCTCGTTTCGGTTTTCTAACAAATAAGTTTTCAGCCTATTTCTTATCTCATGTACTTTATTCAAGAACTAAATGAACCATTAATACAGCAGGAATAATTCCCTATACACACACACACAACACACACGCACTTACACACACACACACACACAAACACACACACACACAAGATACTTTACTCACATAACTCACAACTCAATGCTT
>NC_089756.1:18328725-18396225 GCF_040412425.1 Macrobrachium rosenbergii
CTATGGAGATGTCTATCTGTCTGTCCGTCCGCACTTTTTCTGTCCGCCCTCAGATCTTAAAAACTACAGAACCTAGAGGGCGGCAAATTGGAATGTTGATCATCCACCCTCCAATCACCAAACACACCTAATTGCAGCCTTCTAGCCTCGGTAGTTCTGATTTTATTTAAGCTTAAAGTTAGCCATGAATGTGCATCTGGCACCGCTATAGGTGCCAACAGCACAGGCCACCACCTGGCCGTGGCCGAAATTTCATGGGCCGCAGCTGAGAGTTTCATGGGCCGTGGCTAAGAGTTTCGTGCAGCATTGTATGCTGTACAGAAAACTCGATTGCACCGAAGGAACTACGGCGCATTTTTTTGCTCGCTTAATGTTAAAATGAATCTAACTGTTACGTTAGAGTACTACATGGCCCAAGAACACCTGAAAGCTCCAGACGCCTCATCAGTAAGTTATACTTTTGTCTCAGCTGACGTTGTGGCCTCGGTCGTGTCTGGAGTCTTTAACTCGTGGCTAAACGTTTGGGTACAAACTGGCAAATGGTCTTGAAATATGTCTGATGCATGAACTGTGGGTAAAATAGTTTTCTATATTTATTTATTCTCTATTTATTGACTTATTTACATATGGGTATATATACAAATAAATATATACCTATGTATGCATTTATATGTATGTGTATTTATATTGTATATATATATATATATATATATATATATATATATATATATATATATATATATATATATATATATATATGTTACAATCAAACTGTGAAATCAGTCATTTCGTGAAATGACTGAAATTTCAGGCAGATAGCGAAATGCACTTAGGGGACATTTGATCGCCCCAGGAGCTAGTACTAAACACGGCGAAACAGTGAGTCACCTACACAGTTTCGCCGGATTTAGTACTAGTCCCTGGGGGGTCAAATGTATTTCGCCGTGTTTAGTACTAGCTCCTGGGGGGATCAAATGTCCCTAAGTGCATTTCGCTATCTGCCTGAAATTTCAGTCATTTCACGAAATGACTGATTTCACAGTTTGACTGTAACATATATACTAAGATCTTTTGTAAACAGAAAATAGAGAGAGAAAGAGAAAGAGAGAGAGAGAGAGAGAGAGAGAGAGAGAGAGAGAGAGAGAGAGAGAGAGAGAGAGAGAGAGAAGGTATTCAACCCTCCACTCTTATTGGGTATATTGGAATTTTTTGTAAACAGAGGAGAGAGAGAGAGAGAGAGAGAGAGAGAGAGAGAGAGAGAGAGAGAGAGAGAGAGAGAGAGAGAGAGAGAGAGAGAAGCTATTTAACCCTCCGCTATTATTGGGTCTCCTCATGCAACCAATCAAGTCCGTGCTCTTGACATGACGTGATGCATTTGTGAATAGCAATACAGCCATGAGCGATCATGACATGCTGTCATTAGTATTTAGTGATTACGCGAGTGTAATTACCGTTGGTAGTAAACGGAAGAGCTTAAACATGAATTTTCCGTTCAGAAGTCACGTAACCATTCACAGATTTAAAACTAAACTGCAGAGCAAGGTGCTCGCATGACCTAGATTATATATTTTTGTTTATATATCGTTATTTTTATAGACAAACTATAGTTTAGAGTCCTCAGCAGTCAGTTATGTACAGTATTTTGTAGTTAGACGACTGTCGTTGCCACAAATAAGGTTATAAAGACCTTAGGGCTAGGCTAGCAACCTCATCCCGGGGGCTGACACCCCCTGGCGCAATCCCATCTGAGTGGGAATATATATATATATATATATATATATATATATATATATATATGTATGTTACTATTATTATTATTATTATTATTATTATTATTATTATTATTATTATTATTATTATTATTATCTGCAGAACAGACTGCCCTTATGTTTATAAACCAAAATATAGCAAATAAAAAAAAGATCCATTAAACGTATAATAACATTGCCAAAATAAAAAAGTGCAATTTTCTACCATTCGACAGACAGAAGCATGACAAGAGTTAGTGTTAGGCCAAATTGACACTTAACATGATTTATTTCTTCTTACTTAATAGGCAGGCAGGTGACATTGTGAAAGGTGAATTGATTTTTTATGTACTTTCACCTATGATTGTTCACCTGTCTGTAATTAGAGTAAGGGGAGTAATTTATAGGCAGTGGAGAGAGAGAGAGAGAGAGAGAGAGAGAGAGAGAGAGAGAGAGAGAGAGAGAGAGAGGATATTTAGTTATTATCTTTGGCTATATGTAACTGGCCAAGTCAGTCCCATACGACGCACATAGATAATAATAATAATAATAATAATAATAATAATAATAATAATAATAATAATAATAATAATAATAAGAGGCCAGTTATTGTGATTAGGAAAGGATAAGAACATCAAAGTAAATTTTGTAATTAAGGAAGATGAACATGATGTAATATAAAAAAATATAGAACAGGCGAAAATGGACTAGAATGCAAAGAAAAAAATTATAATAAATTAAAATCAAACCAAGATAGAACAAGATTGGACATAAAATTAGGTAAAGAATTCTCAATTAAACAAAAACGATTCAAAGGTCAAGTTGATGACTATATCAAAACAAGTGAACTTTAACACAATGACGCATGCGCGAACTCTCAGATGTTAAGTCACGTGAAGGAAGAAGCAAAAAAAACAATAATGATAGAAATTATTCCCTTGATTTCTATGATGATAATTAATGATGAAATGATCCTAGAACTTAATCATCTGACTTTTATGCTGATAATTGAGGAGAAATGAATTATGTGATCTTCTTGTTGATAACTGAAAAGAGTAACTAGTAGTAATTAATTATGTGACATTTTTACTGAAAAATGATCAGAAAAGAGAGTATTTGCCAGTAATATATAAGAAAATAGCTAACAGAAATGAATCAGTCGATCTGCATGTTGTTCAGTGATAAGAAATCGGCTCACAAAAATGTATGCCCAGACCTCTATGGCATTCACTGCCAACGAAGCTTACTAATGCCCCACGCATTACTGACGTTTAAAAGGATACCATCGTTAAGTACGCCCCTTCCCTTGTTCCGAATGATCTATAAACACAAGGGAGAGCCCCCTCCGAATCTCATCTGCATATTCCCCGCCCATTCTCACTTTATTCTTGAGGGCGCTCTCCAGTCACCCCCGCCACGTGAAACATTGCTTAACGAGAATGACCTGCTTTTTTAGGGTACAGACTTCTGCCCACACGCCCGAACTCCTGCCCTTAATCTCCAGTGCCCACCCCACCTCTCTCTTAGCAGAATGGAGACACTGAAGTGACCTCAAGGTAGATGGTTCGAGAAATTATTATTTTTTTTATGGTTTTGGAAGTTGCAAGGTTGTTATGACGGTTGCATATGAAAGCAACAGTACGGTTTCTCTCTCTCTCTCTCTCTCTCTCTCTCTCTCTCTCTCTCTCTCTCTCTCTCTCTCTCTCTCTCTCTCTCTCATTCTATATATATATATGTATGTACAGGTAGACCAATGAGCAAGGGACAGGAATGCCTGAATACAGACATATGTTCTATTTGTTTTAATTAATTCCTCTGTGTCCTTTGTGTAAAATTTCGCTTTTAGGTCTATTGTCGTTTTTTTATGTTCTGACTTTGCCTTTGTATATTTTCTCGGTAATTTCTATTGTCAATCTTTTTGTTTTTTAATTCTAGAACCCCTGATGATGTAATCATGGATTATGAAACGTTGGGAATAAACATGAAATCAGATGACTATTCAAGAGTATTCCTGTCAGCCATCCTGTTTGATATATATATATATATATATATATATATATATATATATATATATATATATATATATATATATATATATATATATATATATATGATAGATAGATAGATATATATATATATATATATATATATATATATATATATAATGTACATATATATTTAAATATATATATATTATACATATATTATACATATATATAAATATATATATATATATATATATATATATATATATAAATATATATATATATATAAATATCTGTATATATATATATAGGTATGTACATATATATATATAAATATATATATACATATATATGAATATATATATATATATATATATATATATATATATATATATATAAATATCTGTATATATATATATATATATATATATATATATATATATTGTATATACAGTATATTCATACATATATATACTGTATAAATAAATTCCCATTCGAGTACAAAGTTTATAAAATCATGTTTAATGTTAGCTTTACGAGTCACAGAAAAAAAATAGAGAGAGAAAGAGAGAGAGAGAGAGAGAGGGAGGGGGGAAACATATAAAACTTAGCAATTTAATACTAACCTTCGCTGAGAGATCTCGGTAACTTTGAAAGCCATGAAAATCAGTACATCAGCAGACCACCAAAATCACAAAGCTAAATCTAATAATCATAATTATAATAATTATAATTAATAGCCAGCCCTAAAACCTCCACCAAATCTAGCTGAACTCGCCTCGCATCTGAATTGGGAACAAAATACTCGGGGACATTTCAGTGTTCGTTGTCACGTCACTATGGCGTACCACAAGGCATTGCACTGGCTCCTTCACTGTTCGGTACACGCCATCAGCTGTGCGGTTTCCTTTGATCATTACTCTTACCCACGATGTAGCTGTTATTACTGTCGGTTTGCCGTTACCAGGTAATAGTGGCGGACTATTCACTGATGTATCATTATTCTTTAAAGCCTGTGTCTGCGATAGCGCGCGCTGAGGTTTCTTGAAAGCACCATGTTCTTTGCGTTCAGTTTTATTATTGATTTCTTTGCTTGTTTATCCTTTTTCATTGTATTCCTATTCACCTTATTCGTTTTTTCTTCCCTTATGGCACATGAAAGCTTGCTTAGCGAGCATATTACCGTTTTGTATTTATGATTTTGGGCACATTTATGGTAATAACAACTATCATTATCATCATCATAAAGCATGATACGAACAACATATCAAGATTTGACACATATCTAAAGTGGGTTACTTGCTCTCAGTAATAATAATAATAATAATAATAATAATAATAATAATAATAATAATAATAATAATAATAATAATAATAATAATATGAAGGGAGTAGACCCTCTTTTAAACAGGTCTTATTAAAAAGGATGGATGTATTATGCGAATTTATCTTATATAGTGTCTTTTCTATCTTCCTTATGATTCGCTTTTGAGGCTCAGCGATGTTAGTCAGCAACTGGCCGATATTCATGTCGGAAAAGGATAGTGTGCGGAATATGGGAAGTCTTTTATGGTCCTCATCTTTTTCTCCGCATCTTTCTCTTCCAAGCGACGTAGGCACTCGATGATGTCACTGTAGTGCCCTCGCCCTTGGAGGGTGTTGTTTGCTCTTTCATCCTCTTCTGAGGCACTCGAAGGGGCTGCTTCAGGGTTGCTGCTGCGTCGGCTGAAGTCCGCCCACTCGGAGTACAAGTTTTTCTTCTCCTCGACGAGTGTGGCCCTCTCTCTCTCTCTTTGGACGACAGCTGCCGCTGCAGTAGAGTCCTTCTGAAGCTTCTCGTGCCTGGTTCTCGCTGGGCGGTGGGGTCATGCAGCCGAAGGGAAGTATATGAAGGGAGTAGACCCTCTTTTAAACAGGTCTTATTATATAATAATAATAATAATAATAATAATAATAATAATAATAATAATAATAATAATAATAATAATATTAATTATTATTATTATTATTATTATTATTATTATTATTATTATTATTATTATTATTATTATTATTATTATAGTAGTTAATTGGCAAAAACCTCGCCTCGCACTCATGAGTCCCAAGTTTGATCCCGGGGTGGGCGGAAGCAATTCAGGAACC
Source organism: Macrobrachium rosenbergii (assembly GCF_040412425.1). Taxonomy (NCBI): domain Eukaryota; kingdom Metazoa; phylum Arthropoda; class Malacostraca; order Decapoda; family Palaemonidae; genus Macrobrachium; species Macrobrachium rosenbergii. Next base: position 18,334,601 of record NC_089756.1, read on the forward strand.
TTCCGTGAAAACCGTTTGTGCTTCTGTTGACTTAAGCTGTGACTTATTCACCTGATAAATATTCTTTAAGAAAAAGGCGAAATGATGAAGTGAGTTCTAGCAAAACCCATTGTGTTAATGTTGATTTTAGTTGTGGTAATATACTGTGTGTGTGTATATGTATATGTATATATATATATATATATATATATATATATATATATATATATATATATATATATATATATGTCTGTGTGTTTGTTTTATATTTAAGAAGATCGAGGAAGTACAAGAAGTCACGATGGCAGATCACACGCTGTCTTCGCGTCAGAGACACAGGATGTTTTCATTACAGCTGCTGTGCAAAGACTGCCAGTCCTGACTTGCCAATTTCCTCTCCATGTCGTGGTTTCCGTAGCACGACGTGAGTCCTGCAGGAATCCTCAGAAATCCTGCGAGGATTTTCTTATCCGAGACTGAGAGGATTTGTTTACAGTTTCATTATGCTGTCCTGTTGGAAGGGATTTTAAAAGGGGTTTTGTGAATTTGGAAAAGGATTTGGTTTTTTGAGTTTTGAAAAGGCATTTAGCCTTGTGAACTTTTAAAGGCGTTCTTTCCCCTTGAGTTTTGGAAGCTAACCTTTCTCCTGAATTTAGAAAGACTTGAATATTTAACAGGTATTCTTTTTCCTTTGAATTTTGAAAAGAATTGTGAAAGGTGACTTTGCCTCGTGAATTCCAAAAAGCATCACAATGCTAAATTCTGGAAGTTATTTTGTGAGGGTTGTTTGTATTAAAATCTGAATAAAACTAGAAGAAAGGTTGTCAACTGAATTTCGAAATGGGTCTTTATCGCATTTTGCAAAAGAGTTCTTCAAAGAATTCTGATTGGATTTTCAAAGGAAAATGAACCACGGAATTTCTAGATGAATTTTGAATGGAATTTTATCCTTTAACTCATAAGATGGGGTTTGAAATGAACTTTGTACGCTGATTTGTGAAAGATATTTTAGAATTATTTTGAAAGGATCTTTGTTTATTGAATTTTGACATATTTTAAGTGAGATTTTTTTCTTAATTTTTAACAAGGATTTTGAAGGATTTGTCGACTTAATTTTGAAAACAGTCTAATGAGAAATTTTTTGAGTTTAATTTTGAAAAGGAAGAGTTGACCTTTAGAGCGCCGTATCTTTTTTATTTTGCTTTTAGTGCGTGATAATCAGTTAGTCTGTGTTGGATAAACAAGTACGCGATTGTTGTTTATAGATGTTGTCTCTTGAAATGGATATCTAATATAAAACAAAGACAGTTGTGATATTTATGTATTAAATCTCTCTCTCTCTCTCTCTCTCTCTCTCTCATATATATATATATATATATATATATATATATATATATATATATATATATATATATATACATATGTATATATTACATATATATATATAAATATATATATATATATATATATATATATATATATATATATGTATATATATATATATATATATATATATATATATATATATATATATATATATATATATATGCATTTTGTGTCTGTGTGTATGCACACCACACGAGCACACACATTTATAAATAATAATTATATATACATATATATATATATATATACTGTATATATACAGACAGACAGACAGACAGACAGACAGACAGACAGACAGACAGACAGACAGACAGACAGACAGACAGACAGACAGACAGACAGACAGACAGACAGACAGACAGACAGACAGACAGAGACCCCTTGAAGCTCCATAAGTATTAAGAGTCTCGTAAACCGTAGAATCTCCATAAGTTTTTGGAGCCTTTTCCCCTCGACTCCAATCATGCTCGCCGATTAGATAAGGTCAACCACCCTACAACTCGAAGATCGGCAGAAAGGGAGTCGTAGACGATTTGTCTCGAGTGATAACCATCCCCCTAGTTAGAGTTATAACTGGCCTTCCTCGGGGAATACGTGATCGTATAATAATTCTTGGCGCTGCAGTTCTGCCTTTCGCTCGCTGCCGTACGAGGAGGAACGCAGTTTTCTTGTCCCGTTCCTCCTCCTCCTCCTCCTCCTCCTCCTCCTCGCTCTACTTCTTCTTCTTCTTCTTTATTATTATTATTATTATTATTATTATTATTATTATTATTATTATTATTATTATCCAGTAAGGTATAGACGAAAAGAACGTTACGAATGAATCCGAGAAGGGTAGATTTCAAAGATCATAGGATTTGGAAAGTGAAAGAACCTTAGATGAACAAGTAAAAAACTCGATTGCCTTTCAACCTTTACGCTTTGAGCATGAATAAATATTTCTGCATCTCCAAACACCAGCATTTCTTTTATTTAAACTGAGCAAGAAGCCTCATAGCTGAAGAATTCTCTTACCAGAGGCACGCCAGTAGAGGTATTCCCATACAATATTCCTGCCAACTGAGGTATTTTTTTTCATACAGTATTTCTCCTAAGATATTTAAGTTCTTCCTTGGGAGAGTCGGTAGAGTTGTGGGCTAGCACTTGCTAGGCCCGAGCTCGAGTCTCCGGCCGGCTAATGAAGAATTAGAGGAATTTGTTTCTGGTGATAGAAATTCATTTCTCGCTATAATGTGGTTCGGATTCCACAATAAGCTGTAGGTCCCGTTGCCAAGTAACCAACTGGTTCTTAGCCACGTAAAATAAGTCTGATCCTTCGGGCCAGCCCTAGGAGAGCTGTTAATCAGCTCAGTGGTCTGGTAAAACTAAGATGTACTTAACTTTTCCTAAGATATTTTCATACAGTTTTACTCCTAACTGAGGTATCTCCATGCAATATTCCTCCAGAGGGATGTTCGTAGAATTGATCTTCCAAATGAAGTGTTTTCTGACAATACACCTTAAACCTAAGGCAATTTTCGGTCAGTATGCCTCATAACAGGTGTTCCTGTTCAATTCTCTTCATAAGTGAGGTATTTTTTGACAATACGCCTCATAATTGAGGTATTTCCGTTCAGTAAACTTCATAACAAGTAGTTCCATTCAATGCACCTCATAACTGAGGTATTTTCGTTCAGTGCACCCCATAACAAGTATTTCCGTTCAATGCTCCTCATAACTGAGGGATTTTTATACAGAAGGGCTTTTAGCTAAGATATTTATTATAGGGAACTCCGAGCTGAGAAATCTTCATACAAGAAAAAAGCACTGCCTTCAGTGAACACTGCTTTCTCCTAAAGCCACAGACATCCCGGTGAGACTTTTACTCTTAGTTAATATCCGGTAAATGAGCCCAGTTTATTTCTTCTTCTTCTTCTTCTTCTTCAGAAGGTGAAATCTTGAAAGCCATGGAAAAGAAAGGGTAGAAAATAAAGGAGTAAGCAATAGAACGGGCAAAAGTAATTAGAATTAGACGCTTAGAAGTACAGCTCAGAATCATTCAGCAGTGACATATTGCGATTATAAAAGAGGAAAAAGAACACATCAACTTCAGTAATGACAGTGCTCCCTCTATCCCTTTTCGCCATATGAACGCGACCAACATGATGACGTAGAACATCCTCGCCTTCATCGCCTCCTTCAGAACTACAATCTGCACGCTGAAGAATAAAAAGAAAAAAAAAAACAATTTGAACTTACAAAAACCACTATGACTCGTAACAAACGGCGCCATGAAAGGCTAAGGAAGCCATCGAGAATAATAAGAAATCCTACTTCCCAAAGGAACTCTGCGGTTACCTAAGGAAGGGAAAAAAAGGAAAGGGAACGCCCGAAGGGAAAAGCAGCGCGAAGGATGTTCCTGGAGATGGGTGGAGTCCTGCGACCAAAATGAGCCTCTTGCACAAGGGCATGATGACTGGCGAAGCATCTGTGAGTAGGACTCCATTAGCAGCGGGAGCGTTCGGTGACGCAACTCCGTAACAAATGGCTGGATGCTGAGGGAGGCGACGTGGTCGAAATAAATGACCACCTTTCGTAGTGTTATTAATTTTCTCTTTTTTTTTTCTAGATTACACTTTCCATTTCGTTTGTTGTTATGTTTGTTGCCTGCTTTTGTTTGTTTGTTCGCAGCACATTAGGACCTGCTGTTTCGATCTGCATTATATATATATATATATATATATATATATATATATATATATATATATATATATATATACCAAGATAAAAAGGTCCATATACTCATGTATATATATATATATATATATATATATATATATATATATATATATATATATATATATATATATATATATATATATATACATGTATGTGTGTGATTGCGTATATAGGTCTATTGCTGTGGAAGCATTTTACAAATGTAGGATGTCAACGATTCAACAAATAAAGTATAAATTACAATAACCAATAGATCAGCCCCTTACTTAAACATAAGGCCTTCATTCTTACTAAACTCATTGAACAAAAGCTGAACCCTTAATCATGTAAGAGGAATCGTAGGGAATGTGTATTAATTATGCCACTTGACAGCTGTTAATCTCAAGTATCATGAAATCCCAGTGGTTCTTAACCTGGGGGGCGTCAGCAATTTCCAAGGGAGGCGCGAGCCCTAGGGAAAAATACTCTTTTTTTTTATTTTCCTTTAAATTTGGGAGGGAATTTTACTCATAGATGCAAGGGGGGCGTGGAGGGAAGGACCGACTCTTAGAGGGGGCGTGGTAATAAAAAGATTAAGAACCACGGGCGTATAGAGAATGTTAGGTTATTACAGTTATTAAAGTTACATTAACGGAATGTACGATTAACAGAACTAACCATAAGTTAGACCCAGCATAACTAATAGATGGATATATGAAAACTGGCGAGTTAGACCCAGTATAACTAATAGATGAATATATGAAAACTGGCGGCCCAACGTCTGGGGTCATGCAGGTAGACTCGGGAGGCGGAGGGAAAACAAGATGGCTTAAGACAGGGTGGCTTAAAGAGGGTCGCAGGACCAGGGGCAATGGGACACAATGTGGCCGGACACCTGTGGAATGAGTGAGTAAATTGTTTAACAGTCTGAGGAGAGAAAAGAGAATCATCTAAAATTGCCTGAGTGGACATAACAATTGAGTCATTACACTGCAAGAATCCCAGCTTCTTAGAAGCGCTGGAGTGCATGAGCAATAGAGGTAAAACGGTGCAATACTTGTATGTGGGTTGACATACTACTGAGGAACTATTTTTTATTCATACTGGTTAAAGCAGCAGGGAAAGCACGGCAATTTGATTTTTTTTTAATGAGTTATATTAAAAAATCATGACCATGAATTATTTTGTTCTTATGTCACCATTCTCTGAAAAGAAAAACCTCATGTGGACAAACGTGCCTACTCATAATAGCAAAGCAATCAAACCAAGGGATGCAGTAAAATGCATTGCTAAAAGTATAAAGTGCAAATGTGATTCAGGTGTCCATTTCATGAGTCATTAAACAAGGGCATTCGCGAACTCGCTAATTTTGCGGTATTATCCTGTTCTGGTAAATTTGTCCCTTTAATGTTATAGAATATAATTACAGAATATGAAACGCATATTTTTGTCGCCTTTAAAAGGTTATACAATGGTGAGCCTATCCCGCAGAGTTTCTCACACAGCCGATACAGCGGTGAGAGTGATTTGTAATCATCCTCCCGTGATAAACATACCAGACTTTACAGTAAACACAATTGCGCAAATCACTATACATAGCATAAATTATGTCGTGGGAACTCCTTACATAAAAGCTCCTTCGTTTTAATGATCCTTCTTCGTTCAACAGTAATTCGATCCAATTTTCTAGACAGGAGTATCATGGCCAGTTTTACCCTTCTCGCAGATAACGTGAAGAGAAAAAGAAATTCTGAGCTTATCAGGATAAGTCAAGTATAAAAAAGAAAGAGTGATGACCTATTTAATCTTTTTAACAATCTCACAATCCAGAACGGGGTGCCGTTGCAAAGGCCAGATCTCAACCATACTGCTAAACTGAACTGATAAGCGAATGGTATGGGGAGAGAGAGAGAGAGAGAGAGAGAGAGAGAGAGAGAGAGAGAGAGAGAGAGAGAGAGAGAGAGGTGAAATTTAATCCGACTTGCTGTGAAACCCTGTAGAAGGGGTCAAGATTTTGCTTGTCAGAGCAAATGAAATTTATTTGTTACCAATTTTTTTTTATATTCAAAAGCTTCCTTTGAAGCAATAAATTTCATAGTTATGATAAAATTTTCACTTTATTCATGTTTTCATTTAGTTTTTTAATTATTAGAAGTTTTATTATTGCTTTATATTTTTATTTTGATATTCAGTAATTTTAGTTCATTGTATCTCCAAACGCTCTGCCGTTTCCCTAAACAGTGAGTTGAACCACCCAGATTCTGGGACCTCTGACTGACATGGATTCTGAACCGTGCTTCATTTGGATAGCAATCAGTGTAAATCAAAACAAAATTCTTGACCAACAAATTCTGTTAAAAATCATTAATACTCAATTTTTTGTTTTTTTTTAATGTCACCCATACTTGAACCACCAGGTTACAGAACCAAACCATAGTTTTCAAACTTGTTTTGCCTGCCAACGTCAGCTCATTGTAAATCTTATTGTTTTTAGTATTAGTTTATAATTGACGATGGTGCAGTAATATATATATAAATAATATATATATATATATATATATATATATATATATATATATATATATATATATATATACATACATATATATATACATATATATATATACATACATATATATATATATATATATATATATATATATATATATATATACATACATATATATATATATATATATACATATATATATATACATACATATATATATATATATATATATATATATATATATATATATATATATACTGTTGTATATGTGTATGTGCTTTATCGTGCATTTTGCATTAACGTCTGAAGATGAATATTCATCTCAGGTGTACAAACCTATCAAGTTTACATCACATTTTACAATGAGTATAACGGACTGACATCAATTTAAAAAAGTTTCATTAAAAAAAAATAGATAAATAAATAAAAACGCCTAAAACCATACAGATTCCTCTTAAGAAATCCCCATTCCTCTACTTTTCTTTAGCGTAAGACGGTAGAAACCAATGGCTTCCCCACATACTTGGCAAACCGTAACTCGCTTGCGTGAGACCGCTCCTGCCGAGGGAGGGAATGCATTGCGCTTCTCCTGCGTCTTTTCTTTTGGTCTTCTTCTCGAAAAAATCCTTTCGAGCTCCTTTTGCAAGGCGCGCGTAGTCAGGGAAGGGAGGAGAGCCGTTACGGATGAAGGTAGCTCTGGAGGGCAGTCGTTTTGTTTACTTTTAATTCGTCTGTCAATTTCGCTTCTTCTTCTTTCTGTATTGTCAGTTTATCTGAGCGAGTTAATTGCTTTAAGCGCATTATCCAGTAATAAATCCTGCGTTACGTGTAGGTCTCGTTAGTATGTGTTGCGGTAATGAAACTGCATTACTTTGTCAAGGGCAGCAATTTTCATGCTCCGAAGAGCGAGGAAATTGTTTACTTGATAAATTAGCTGCTCCCAGTTCACGTGAAAGTACTAAATTATTTCTGGGGAAGGGCCGAGGCAGTTATTTTTATAATGACGGGGCCAGAGATTAATGTTTTTAATACAGATCGGTGAATGCTCTCTTACAGAAACAGCTGGAATTTGAGTATTGGCTCCTGTGACTCTACCCTTTTTACAGTTATAGAAGAGAGAGAGAGAGAGAGAGAGAGAGAGAGAGAGAGAGAGAGAGAGAGAGAGAGAGAGAGCATTCGTCCCTTGAAGTCCAAACTTCAAAAGTACGCGGTACCTCCTATTTCCATCAGACCGTTTCAACAAGAAGAAAGGAAAATGAAAGGTATGGTGACTACAAAACAGCCCTCTTGTCCAACGACAACAATGGAAGAAGAAGAAGAGCAGGAGGAGGAGGAGGAGGAGGAGGAGGAGGAGGAGGAGGAGGAGGAGGAGGAGAGATTGATGGTAGGAATATGCGATGCTTTGAAATGCATCGCTCTCGGTGCCTGGCGCTTTCCATCCAGTAATGGTCTCAGGGTCACTTGGCTATTCGTGCCTAAATTGCCGTAACTGGAAAGTGATCGAAGCCCCGGGAGGTAACGAGAGGAAGACTCTCTCTCTCTCTCTCTCTCTCTCTCTCTCTCTCTCTCGTCCAGAAGAAAAATGAAAGGAGAACTCTCACTCACTTTCATTGCTATGAGGTGATCAGGAAAGTCCTCAAAGGTAACGAAAGAACTATTCTCTCTCTCTCTCTCTCTCTCTCTCTCTCTCTCTCTCTCTCTCTCTCTCTCTCTCTCCCTCTCTCTCTCTCTCTCTCGTTCAGGGGAAAAATTAAAGGAGAATTTCACTCACTCTCTCAGTACTAATAAGCAATCTGAGAAGTTTTCGAATGTAATGAAGGAGCTTCTCTCTCTCTCTCTCTCTCTCTCTCTCTCTCTCTCTCTCTCTCTCTCTCTCTCTCTCTCTCTCTCTCTCTCTCCAACTTCCTCGAAATAATTGCGGCCCCTTCTTTGGAATGTCGTAGCAACAGCGTAACTAGTACCTATGGTTCTTCAATCAAGGTCTTCTGTAACTTTTTTTTCCATATGATAACTACCCCTCTTCAGTCCCGCATGATAGAAGATTATCGGAAGAAAATCTTTCACCTGGAAGGTATGTTCTTCTACCACGAACAACCGCCCCCCCACCAGCCCACCCTCACCATCATACTCCCCCTCCCCTCCCCACCGCTACCTACCCTCCACCTCCATCATTTCTCGAATCACACAGTATTTTCCTTGAGATTAGCGGATAAGGTCTTCCCGCCCATAGATTTGAAATGAAAATCTTTCGTGACTCTCTCTCTCTCTCTCTCTCTCTCTCTCTCTCTCTCTCTCTCTCTCTCTCTCTAGCCTGGAACGTCCTTCAGGATGGATTAGGATGTAAATGAAGTCACCTTTTTCACCTCCCCGCGAAGTCAGATCAGCGTGACCCGTGTTTCGATATGGTTATGGGTTTATCTGATTTTTTCTCCCCTTTTATTGACAGATTTTCGTGTTTTTCAGAGGAGAGTTGTAATGAATATGATGCAGACTTTGTTATTAGATAAGCATTTCCTCGATTAGGTGATATTAGAAATTTTTTTGTGTGTTGTTCATACTGCTTAGTCTTTTTTCAAGAAATACCTTTACGATGATCGGCGCGAGTCACGTACAGATATGGCCGTACCTCACCCACGGTGACAATTGTATTGCCTTTCTTCTTCTTCTTCTTCTTCTTCTTCTTCTTCTTCTTCTTCTTCTTCTTCTTCTGTTATCAAAGTACCGACTTGGAGAAGCTGTGAGGATTTTCATCTTATAACGTTGTAAAAATGAGCCATAAGAACAGATAAAGTCAAGAAGAATATCCCACATCTTGACACAGCCTATGCAACTCAGAAGGCTTAAATCTTTTCAGTTTTGTCAGGCTTGTGGGAATGACGTTTCGAAGCACCTTTTTGAATATATGACAATGTGATAAGAACTAAAATGAAACTGACAATTCACCAACAATGTGAAAGGAAAAAGTATGTAAATTTACAACTGTAACTTGTTCCTTTGCATGACTACCAAAGCTCTGTAATTCTCTTCCTTTTTAAGGTTTGAGTCAGAAAAAATAAACTTTATCCGCATTCATGAATCTCGGTTTAGAACTTCAAAGGACTTCATCTGTAACTTTAAAAGTCTTAACTCCCAGCTTCAAAAACCTATATTGGTAATTTCAAAGGCCTTAATCTGTTACCTCAAATTTTTTATCTGTAACTATAAAAGGCTATGTAATCTCAAAAGCTTCAAAAACCTTTATTTTTAACTCCAAAGACCTTAGTCTTAAGCAAAAGCCATTACTGTAATTACAGAACCCGTAATCTACGACTGTAAAATCCAAAATGTAAAACCTCAAAAGCCTTATCTCTAAATACAAAATCCTTAATCTGTAACTTCAGAACCCTTCGTCTGTTACTTTTAAAGCCAAAATCTTATTTTCATAAACGTAAAAACTAAAAAAACTCAGATTCCAGTCACACACACGACGCATTTCGTGCCAGTCGACAGCTGCTTGCCCAGGATGCAGTCAATGCACATTCCGATCTTCCCAATTAGGAGTGTCATCGGACACCAGTGTGCATAATCAATTAGTTCTTATCGTCTCTGTATCTTGGAACGTTTCATCGAGGCGCCTTGGTGATTACGATGCTCTTACGGATGCCATAAATATGATGATACTAGTTATTATTGTCTTAGGGAAGCTGGTCTTTGGACTGGCAAGGGCTCAAGCTCTTTCGAGCGGCTAGTACGAGTCCTCGCGTTGTTTTTTTATTGTTGTTTTTAGGTTTCATTTTTAGGTTCAAATCGGCAGACGGTCTTATACCAGCACGACCTTGTGCTCTGATTAGTAGCCTGGAGGGGGTTAAGTAGTGGCTTTAGCGCCAGAAAAGAACGTAATTAGGTTATTGCTTCCTTTCCCACGTTGCAAACCCAAAGAGCGTTCTGGTCACTCTTGAAGGACTTAACGGGACTTCCAATTTTGCTGCCTTTCTTTCTCGGTCTCCACCCTCTTTTACTATTCAGAGCATTGTTAGATCTCACATTAACGCTAATCAAGGCCTAGCAGCGCTTAAGAGGGTGTGGTAGAGAGGGAAGAAGTGATTAGCTTTCCGGAATACCACTGTGCCAAAGTGCTTAGGAATCATGCAACAGTAAATGTCAAAGAATCAGATCCCACATCCTTAAAAGATTATGCATTTTCTTTGCCCCTTTTAATTTAATCAGTTTGAAATTGTCTTCTATCTTATATCAAACGTCAGATGATTAAACAGTCTTGGATTCCTAATTTACTTAACGCTATAGGAAAATAAGGCTCAATAACTTAGTCACAAGAAATGAAATGCAATACATAAATAGAAAAATTCTGTGCCCACCCATCTCGCAACTTTCTATTCTCAGTTACGAGCCTGATTCCGAGTCGATATCAACTATACGAGACACAAGAAACGAGGTGAAGTAAAAGAATTGCTTCGAGAAACGAGATTATTCGTTTGTTTCCAGAATTATGCGAGAAAGCAAGATCATAATTCCAACGATCGTCAGTGACGCAATAAGGAAGGTTCCGTAACCTCTAATTGGTGATGACTGCGCTGATAAATCATATCGGAGATATCGGATAACGCAGATGTCATACAGGAATGAAAAGTGAAAGGAACATGAACAGGTTTAATGTTTAGTTGTCATTAGGATGACTTTGCATTTAATGATAGATCTGCTGGTTTATTAATTTATTTATTTATTTATTATTTAATTAATTAATTAATTAATTTATTTATTTATTATTTAATTAATTAATTTATTTATTTATTTATTTTAGTTTTTATTCAGCTAAAACAATTGCAAATTTAAATAAGAACAGAATGACCGAGTGGTCATCGTCTCCTGCAATGAAAGAGGAAAAATTAGGATAATACCTACTGTAGCTCTAAGCTGGATGGAGTGGGAGGCAGTCGGACACAACGAGGACCGAGAATCCAACAAAGGGAGTGAGTGAATGATATTTAAAAGGTACTTTGAATGCTGCAGTCCTGCTTACACTGCGGAGAACTCTCGAATTAACTTAAAGGCTGGAATTTTCTTCCTTCTTCTGCGCTTCCAGAAGCTTTAACCTACCTATTTTTAAAAGAAGAAAAGCCCGGCGAAATTCGTCTCTTGCAAGGAACAGATTATGTCTTGCACTGTATTCAGATCGAGGTATTTTATTCAAATCTCTCGGTTAGGAATCTTAGCTCATACTAAATTCTGAACCTAGCCTTAGACATCGTTAGTCTGCTCAAAGTCCGGAGAGGAAATCGGAACTGACAGTGATTACCTGAATTCAACTATTGGATGGACTGACAGTACCTGACCCATGCTCAAAGACGAAAATTTGCATATTAACCGAAAATTTGCATTTTGCATTAAGATTTAAATATTGGAGAACACTTGAAAGCCATTAATTGATTGAGTGTTTATTTTCTGTAACCTGGACCAGGGAGTGAATTTTCCTCTGATCGCAGCCTATTCAGTGGTTTTCAATGAAAAGTGGAGCAAAATCATTTGATCTTATGTTGTGGGGCCACTGTAAGTCAGGTGATGCTTAGGAACAAATGTTCGTTTCTCCATTATAATACTGTATTGCTGATTTTTTTTTTCGTAATTGTCAAGGTATTTAAGGGCTAAATCCGCAAAAAGGATAAAGGATATGAATTTACAATAATATGAGTAAATTCAGTATGACTCCCCACTGAGTATACAGCTATAATAATAATAATAATAATAATAATAATAATAATAATAATAATAATAATAATAATAATAATAATTCTATTTGCTGAATAATAATAATAATTTGCTGTGCTGAGATATCCATAGATTTGGTTTAATTTTTTCATAAGGCTGTGTTGGGACGTCTCCATACTTTCAGCCCCAACCCCACCTACCCCCCTACACCCAGTCCGGCCCCTCCTCCCCCCAGCCCCCAAAAAAAACGCACAAAACGCCAACGCGATCTTTCACAACGATTGCATAACGCGACGGAATGAAAGTAAAAACATGCTGTCGTCGAAAGGAGAGGGATTGCAAGGACACCGAAATGGCGAAGAATCCTCCGCTTATACTCGTAAATGATGCCTTTGCATGAATAGACAAACAAATTAACATTTCATTAATTCCTGAATCAAAAGTGAATATATGTGGTATATTACTATTGCTTTATTACCTTGGGATACTGAGTAAATTATTGTAGACCTTCAAAGCTTTTAGTGATACGTATACTAAGCAATAGTTGGACCATAATGAATTAAACTGAACGGTTTTGTACGCCACGACCTCATTACCAAAGGATGTTGACTGAAAGGTTTTGAGTTTTCTAGCGGAGCATCTGTACAATTACCATTGATAGATATACTTAGAAACAGATGGATCAATATACATAAAACCTAATAGCTATGTACACTAATGACCTCATTACCAAAGGATGCTGACCGAAAGGTTTTGAGTTTTCTAGCTTTGCAACTGCTCAGGGAAAAGGCAACAACCACAGACCAGAACTCCTGATCCACGCGTTTTGTGCATGGCGAAGGGGCCAGGGGGCACCACAGACTCAAAAAATAAAAGATAAAAAAGAAGCCCAACTGTCGGCCGCAAGCGGTGTTAAAAAAACCGCAACTTGCATCATACCGGGATCATTGTCTGCCCTTACATTGTTTCTTTATTTCCTTTTCCCTTGGCATTTCTTCAGGCGGCCAAGGAATGCTTAAGGAAGCCTCTCGAGAATCCTTTCACTCGACTCCTCAGCGTGAATCTCAAAAAGACGTCGGTCGTCTTACGTTGCGTCTCTTTCATCTCGTGAAAAGCTGATCGCGCGGCGATGATGGAGGCAGTGATGTATGCAGCCTGAATGCCTGATGGAGCGAGTTGCTCGCTCAAGACAACACATACGTCATATCCGAGCGGTTGCTCGAGGTAAACCAAGGATGCTGGAGGTACTAAAAGTAGAGCGAAGTTTGCGTCGCATCTCAAGCAAGATGAGGAAAGGTGTGTGGACCTCCGGGCTGCCATTACAATGCAAATTGAAATCCGCCCGAAACCGAATGCCACTGACATACTAATAACATAGATTGGGGGCTTACTCCACTGAGGTTAGGCCGTCACACGCGCCATGTTTTTTTTCTTTTCTTTTCTTTTCTTTGAGACAATAGTGGTGTTGTGGTTTTTAACTAGATTAGCATGGTAAAAGTTTCATGACGTATCATTTAACGTCATGAAGAGAACAGAAATGAGAAGGGAGCCTCTTTGAAGAAAATAATGGTTCGCCTTAACAGGAAACCTTTCAAATAAGACAAATTGTTTGTATAAGAAAATACTGAGAGAGAGAGAGAGAGAGAGAGAGAGAGAGAGAGAGAGAGAGAGAGAGAGAAAGAGAGAGAGAGAAAGAGAGCGCAAACACTCCGTATGGAAGAAATGTTACCTATGCTAATTCTGTGAATGTCGTTGCTATACAAACACCCTTCAGTATAAGATCATAGATCTGTAATAGGAAGCACACAGTTTCGAAATTTTGCTGTAATCGTCATGCGTGTAAATAAATAATTATTTTTGTGAGTGCGTACAGTTCACGTACGGAAACACGCTGATAATTTTCTGCTTTGTGATATTAGTTGGGAAATTTTTTTCATAATAGTCTTTAATGACTTTAAAACTTGCATTTTGGGATTTATATGTAATCGAACTTATCAGTGTTGCACATGTGTTGAGCGTTGTGTAAGCATATATGTAAAGCTGCTGATTTTTTTATATGTTTATTCACATTTGAGATGAGGTAATCTGGACTTAACCTTCCTGTTTCACATGGTACAGAATTACATGAAGAGTGACCTGTACGTTATCTGTACTGTTCCATCTCTCTCTCTCTCTCTCTCTCTCTCTCTCTCTCTCTCTCTCTCTCTCTCTCTCTCTCTCATTTTCCCTTTCCTTCTATTTCGCAAGGAGCATAACGTAAATGGTATTAAAACACGCGACCTTAGAAAACGAAAATCATTTCCATATTAATGAGATAAAACCTTTCTCTCGATCCGTTTGCTCTTGCGTTTGGCATTGCGCAATTTCAGCTTTTTTCTGTTGCATTTTTCTTATTTATTCTTTCGAAATAGTGGAAGGTGATCACTAACAGCGAGAGAAAGAATGCGTCCCTTCTGTCTTTGATATTCAAAAGAATGTGCACAGCACTGATTCGGTAACTTTTTAAATTTGTATCCATTACCAACATAACCTAGGGTATTTCTGAAAAGAAATTTCACCAATATTTGACCTCATTATTATTATTATTATTATTATTATTATTATTATTATTATTATTATTATTATCATTATTAGCGTGCAGGCATTCAAAAGGCACAGGGCATGAAAACGTGAATTTACAAAGCGAACATCCACGTATAAACAGAACGCCCTTATCTAGTCATATGTGAATATAAAATGTTAATGCAGAACGACAATGAACAGTGTGATATCCTAGCACATCAACATAAAGAGTCTGAAGGCTTCATTATCACATCCTGGCAACCTGCTGATTAACAGCGCGTCCGATTTCTTACCGGTAGGTTGCCGAAGCACGATAATCAAACCTACAGACTCGCTTGGGGGGACTGTAATGGTGAATGGCGGAATTTCTCTCTTGAACTGGTTCCTGAGGAAGGGTGAATAGTATTTAATATAAGAATTATCTAAATTATGATAGGCGCATTAAAAAAAATATGAGAACGGCTATTCTGAGTAATTCTGGATAAAAATACAGACACTGGGAGTTGCTGAGACTCAAACAGAGAGTTGCTGAGACTCAAACAGAAAAATATTACAGTCATTGTAGTATAAACGTCTAAAAAACACGTAATATTAGTCTCATCATCTCTGCAAACTGTAGTTTAGCGAACAAAATTGACCAGTGGCTGCCTCACATGGATCGATTTTATTTGCCGTGGAAACACTTCAGAGTCGATGGTCTTACGAAATCTCCCCAAATACACTGAACTTTAAGTCTAGTGTTACCTGAGCAAAAAATATTAAAAAAGTAAAAAATGCGCCGAAGAAACTTCGGCGTATAATGTTGTATGAAATTCTCAGCCACGGCCCTGTGGTGTCCTGTGTTGTTGGCACCTATAGGGGTGCCAGACGCATGAGCATGGCTAAATTTAACCTTAAATAAAATAAAAAGTACTGAGGCAGGCTAGAGGGCTGCAATTTGATATGTCTCATGATTGGAGGGTGGATAATCAACATACCAATTTGCAGCCCTCTAGCCTTTGTAGTTTTTAAGATCTTAGGACGGGCAGACAAAGCCGGCACTATAATTTTGTTTTACAGAAAACAAAAAATAAAGCATATCGGCGACACCACATACTGGTCCAAATTTCTGACAGCAATAATGATTACGATGAAGGTAAATGCATGCTTTCCTACATTATCAGTTTTAAAGAAAAACTATTTGTTTTCATATAACTTACATAAGGAGGAAAGATTTAGTAGTAGTTAATAACAGGATTTTATAAAATTTTCATATTAATATTAGAAGGAAAAAATTTATATTAATATGAGTTTTCCTACAATGACTTGATTAACGAAATAAAAGACACTTCTTCCACTGCTTTCAAACAGTAATAATACTTTGTGCATAGAGGTGTTACTTGGAATAATAAAACTATAACTAAAAAAGGAACAAAGATTTTAAAATATCTTTCATGCAATAAAAATTACAAAGAAAAACAATTTTATACTTCAGCAAAAAAAAAAAAATAATTTTTTTAAATAGAAGTCCTCAGCCTCTGACGACCGAAAATCACAAAGAACATTGGTCGGAAGTGACATTACCAGTGACCTTGACCCACAGCAGACCACCAGGTCTCATACCGGTAAGATCCAAGAAACCTGTAAATACGACTATTGCGGATATAATGTTACGTTCGAATCCCTGTTCTCTTTAACAGACCGTGGCTTCTCGCTAAGCAATATACGGTTTGTGCGTGTGGCACACATACATACGCATTCTGGAAGATCGGACGTTGCGTTATTCTCGTGATTTTTTGCGTCGTTGCCAGATGTTGCAAGATGACAATTCGTTATTCGGGTGTTTTTTTTTTCCGTTACGTGGAAATCATTTAACGCATGGATATGCATGCTTTTATTTTCCATTATCTCTCTCTCTCTCTCTCTCTCTCTCTCTCTCTCTCTCTCTCTCTCTCTCTCCTCGTAGCCTGATAATAGCCTACGTAGCTCACAGCTGAACGGCCCGTGTTCGAATCACAGACCATACAAGGAACAGATGGGCGCATCCCTAAAAATCTAGTGTGCCTTTGTTGCTCTAAGAGTGAATAAGGTACCTAGTTATTGGGGGACTGTTATAGGCCACAGATAGGATGGTGAGAGAGAGAGAGAGAGAGAGAGAGAGAGAGAGAGAGAGAGAGAGAAACCAGTGGTTAGTGTTCATTGCTCTGTCAAAATGCATACCATCGGAAAAAGAGGGCCTTGACGAGGTAATATTGCGGTGAAACCATGCTTAAGATGTCCATAGGATTCACTCTCTCTCTCTCTCTCTCTCTCTCTCTCTCTCTCTCTCTCTCTCTCTCTTTACCATTCGATATTTTCTACTACCAAAGGAAAACGAGGGAAAAAAGAAGAGCGAAGGAAGATTGAAGACAGACACACACACACCAGAGAGAGAGAGAGAGAGAGAGAGAGAGAGAGAGAGAGAGAGAGAGAGAGAAGAGAGAGAGAGAGAGAGAGTGAAAGTGTCAGGACTGACAGCAGCACAGAGGGACGACGTGAGTCTGCTTGCATGATTTTTAACGACCGCCATCGTATGGTTGAAAGACGTAAACACGAACCGCTTACGCGTTGACTAATGGCGATGCACCGGAGAGAGAGAGAGAGAGAGAGAGAGAGAGAGAGAGAGAGAGAGAGAGAGAGAGAGAGAGAGAGTGGATAGGTGTATGGTTAACGAGGAGGCTTGTACAACAGATGTTGTTAATTGGCTGTACAGGAATATGATTGCCCAACTTTTTTCCAGTGATGTTTTGCTTTGTTTTTCAATACGAAGAGTGTTATATAATACTACTCGCATTGTAGGATCAGTCATCCTGAACATGATCAAAATAGTGAATGGGGAACGGAGTTAGTAAGTTTGAAAAGGTAAATAAATGCATAATTTTGCAAGGCATTGAATGAGAAGTTCCAAAACCTACAGTGATAAAATTGTAGAAGCTAATATCTCTCTCTCTCTCTCTCTCTCTCTCTCTCTCTCTCTCTCTCTCTCTCTCTCTCTCTCTCTCTCTCTGTGAGTTAGTTATATACTAGTGTCTCCGTTCATTCTTCACTTATTTGTATATCGAATATAATAATAATAATAATAATAATAATAATAATAATAATAATAATAATAATAATAATAATAATAATAATATCAAATGAGCCTTCATTCGTGTAGAAATCTTAGAAAAAAATCAAATTGCCAAGTGAGGTTTATAGAACGGGATGTATACTCTTTAGAGCATTTTTCCATACTGCATTTTTGTTATTATTCAACTTTCAGAATACTTTTGGCTGTCTACAGTACTGACATTCAGATAACGTTTAGTTACACTCCGAAATTTAGAACAATTTTGGTACACTTACATTCAGATCATTTTTGCCAGCCTTCTAATATTTAGAACATTTTGGGTTGTCTTCTAACATTTAGAACATTTTTGCTTGTACTCTGCTATTTAAAACATTGATTGTCTGACCTTTAAACTATTTTTCATTCTCTTCCTGCATTTACTACATTTTTGGGTGTTGTCTAGCGTTAAAAATATTTTTGGCTGTCTTCAAATATTTTTAATATTTTTGCCCGTACTCTGACATTACAAACATTTTTGATTATGCTCTGACACCCAGGAATTTTTTGGTTCTTTGTATTTAGAATATATTGGTTGTCCACTATCATATAAATCGTTTTCGACTGTGCTCTGCCATTTAGAACAGTTCTGGTTATCCCCCTGACATTTGAAGATTTCCCTTTGTCTTTTTTCATTTAGGACATTATTAGTTGTCTTCTGCCATTTAGGGAATTTCTGGGTCTCTTCTGGTTTGCAGAATGTTTTTTGTTATCTTCTGACATTTGATTGTACTCTGACACTCAGATAAATTCTGATGCTAAGGGATATTTAGAACATTTTTGCTTACCCTCTAGAATTTTAAATATATTTGGTTTCGCTCTGACATTTAAGACACTTTGTATATCTTCTGACATTTGGTAAATTTCTTCTTTTTTTAATTTTCCGACCTGTTGACCCTTTTTTTTTATCTCCTAACAACTAGAACAAACTGGCTGTTTTGTGGCATTTTGGGCATCTCCTGACCTTCAGAAAAAATGTCATCGTGGTCTGACATGTGCAAAATATTGGGTATCATTTGATCCTTATAGAATCTTCAGTTATCGGGCGACCTTCAAAAAGACAATTTTAGTTATTTCATCTTTTTAGCCTCAAGCCTCATTAAGTGAACTAAAAAAAAAAGAGGAAAAAAGACATTGGTTATAGCGTGGCTTTTCTAACTTTTGAACCCAATGTCCGACCTTCAGAGCACGTTTGTGTATCACGCGACTTTTACAGTAATATTAGTTACCGTCTTATTTCCTTTTTTTCTTTTCTTCAACCTTTCTGGGTGTTATCTATGAGTTACAACAGTTTCTGTTGTCATATTGTTTTCTTAGCATTTGCTGGTTACCATAACACTTTAAGGATATTTTTTGTTATATGCTTTAAGCCATATTTGGTTACTGTATAGTTTTAGGGTCTATTTAGGCATCATATGACCCATTCGACTTTTTTATTATTGCTTGAGTGTTGGATTTATATATATATATATATATATATATATATATATATATATATATATATATATATATATATATATATATATATATATATATATATATATATATATATATATATATATATATATATATATATACTTATAAACTCTAGGGCCACAAAATATCAAAAGTGGAAAACTCCTTAATCCGGAACAGCCTTGTTTTATTTAACGAATTTTTCCGAAATTCCGTGAGAAATCTGTTTATTAAAATTTTGATATTGCTGTTGGTCTGAGTAATAAGGAATTTTACTCGTCAGCTGCTGATGGAGTGGACTGAGTCTTATTTTTCAGCCCCTGTGCCTTCAGGGCTATTGGATACAGAATTCCAAATGCCCAAAGTCAAGAAGTTAAGGTGTGATGACAGTTGATATCTTGAGGAAATTTAGATGATGATAAAAATAATTAGGAAGGACATGTTAAAAAAAATTTTTTTTTTTTTTTTACTGAATTCGACTCTTTCCCAGGCGTAACCGAGAGCGGGAATAGAATATATTCCTCTCTACCTACGAAGGAACTGATAAGACATATTTGTCTATTCCCAAAAGTAAGATTGATTCCTCTCTAGTTTAAGGAGCTTTTTTGAACTTCATCGAGCCGTTAGCGTTCGCAAAAGTTTGTCTTTTTCAACGGTGGCAGCCAATCTGCTAACCCATGAATATGGCTAAATGGTGTATTTTATTTCATAATAAATTCGCAAGGTATCACAAAAGGACAGAATAAATTTCGATGCAGTATAATTTTTTATTCTTTAATTCCGTCTTATATATCATATCATACTTTCCTCTTCAGTACTTGCGGCATTTCGCTTCCAAATTCGCGTAACTTAAGGACGGTAACGAGGGGACATAACGTAACAAGAGAAATTATAAAACGCTGCAATAAAGATTAAGCACGGTGACGTTGGAGATTAGCCAGTGTTTCATGAACCATTTCTCGCGATGACAAATGGAACAGAAGTCACTTGGGTTTCATCATCAGTTTTGATAAATGCATCTCACTAAGCACTCCTTTTATGCAGACCACGCCAACAGTTTGGCAATACCTCTCTCTCTCTCTCTCTCTCTCTCTCTCTCTCTCTCTCTCGGTAAAAAGTGTGGCGACAAGGAAAAGATTAAATGATAAACGTCATGAAAAAATATTTTGTCACATTCTCAACATAATGTTTTCCACGAAGCAAGAGGATATATTATATATGGGAAGCATTAATGCTAGGTTAATCCTCTTTTTATTTTATGTTTCGGGCCTGAGCAGGAATAAGCGTTAGATTGCCAGTCCCATCGGTCACTTCTAAAAAAAAAAAAAGATCTTACTGAAGATATCACAGGTTTGCTTTTACCGACGTTTTGAGCTGTCGGGGCACAAGTTGTAATTATTACTTAAAGAGAACGTACCCACCTCATCTCTATGGGTATGGGAGGGTTGGGAAGGGGGGAGGGAGGGGGTCATGTGAGTTACTTCCACTTGCATCATTGTGTAGGGGCCTTGCTACGTAACCCCTCCCCTCAACTCCTCCCCCGTCTTTCCCTCTTTGCCAAAATAGCTCGTCCAATACCCACCTTCAAACGTCACCCGTATCCATTATTAAAATCTGAAAGAAAAGAAAAAAAGAATCTCCAGCCATGAAAAGAAGACCGCCATCATCGTCATTGCTGGTTGGCGTTGCCGAGAGTTGCCCTTCGAAGGAAAATAATGCGCCCTCTGTGTTTGTTTCTAATCGGTGGAATCTTTTGGAGGCCCCGCCAAAAGGAAAGGCGGGCTCGTTCTCTTAGGCCGTAATTGTACTTTCGGCGCGTTTTCTTGGCGTAACGCTTGCTGTTACACTTGCGTCAGGGTCGGGTTGAATTCTCTCTCTCTCTCTCTCTCTCTCTCTCTCTCTCTCTCTCTCTCTCTCTCTCTCTCTTTGGGTGTTTAACTGTCTTTTCTTAATCCACCTACGAACATTTTTCATTGACATAAGTTTTGAAGCAACACAACATTGCTAGCAACAAAAGGCTCGTCAAATCAATCATGTACCGTCGTCTGCTCCAAGCATAAATTTCAGTCACTGATTTGGTATTCATCCACAGATAAATCCACCATTTAACAAAACTATATAGATATGTGAATCCGTCATCCCCGTGTCTTCAAAGCACGACCTAGAATTACAACCGCGTTATCATTACAAAACACCCAAAGGAAGCTTGTGTACAGCAGCAATTACAAGATGATTTGAGAGTTTTCACCTGTAATTTCGCCGGTAGCTCCAACGAGTGCCTGCGGTCACATGACTCAGTCAAAACCCCAGTCGTGCCTTCGCAAATCGAATTCGTTTATGGAGAGTCGTTGATTAGAAATGGGGTGGGAATGGAGAAAAGTGGTTGCTTGTTTCGTAGCAATGGAGGGACGGATCGATTAGCGAATTTTGTGGAAGACATGATTCAGATAATAAGCGATGAAGGCCGGTGGCAAAATATTGGGATTGGAAGATAGGTGGCAGTGGATGCGAGATAGAGGATTGGGACAGAAATACCGAAACATGGATGTGGAATATAGGGTTGGTGATTAAGAGTCATGAATAAAGCATGTAATAGAAGTGGGAGATAACAGTTGACAGAGATAGATGGTAGAGGACAAAAGACAGAGGAATAGTGACAGATGAGAAGAGATGTAAGATAATTGATAGAGCATTGTGGGATAAATAAACTTATGAAAATACTGAATGAGATCAGGACAACGATTACGCAATTCAGGCCTAAGCACAGTAAGTGAGGCATGCTCCCTTACAGGAATATATCTGTTTGTGTGTGTGTGTTACTTTATAACCTGACAGCCTCTTAACTTCAGATAAGATACAGCAGAAAGCAACCACCTCCCGTTTACGTACATGTCATTTACACAAGATGTGAGGCTAAGAACCTGACTGGCCTCCCCTTTTCCCTTATCCATCCTTTTTTTTTTTTTTTCTAAGTTAAGTTATCCTCTTAATAAATCCTAGGCCGATGGAACCTGGAACACAATACCATTATTTACTAAATATAAAAAAGCAGCTACTGCACCAGAAATTTGATTATTACATTTACCCTTCACGTTCTTTTTTTTCGCCGTCTTTGACCAGCAAAGAATGACAAGGCAACAGGCGTCGAAAAGAAGAAGAAGAGGATGAAACCCTAAGGCGACCGAATTAACAGCCGCCCGAATGCCTGCGGTAACCGGACGGTCGTCCGTAACATCGCGGCTTCGAAGTCCGAGACCGCAAGAGGAATACTTCGGAGAACCTCCGGGGGAAAGTGAGAGTTCTCCCATCTGCGCGCCGAGTCTTTCGGCTCCGCTTACTAACGTCGTCATTTTTCCCCGGTGATGCGTTTTCACTTTCAGCGTTAACCTATCTCTCTCTCTCTCTCTCTCTCTCTCTCTCTCTCTCTCTCTCTCTCTCTTCTGCATCGGGGGTTCATCTCGTATATATTATTTGACCTGGAAGACCCAAAGGTGACGTAAGCATACCATACGTTCTGGAAGTGAAAAGGTACAGATGAACTGAAATATACGAGTATTCTATATGGCTACACTTAGACTTGTAGTCCAGACATTCTGCGTTAGTTCATCTCTCATGTGTTATTAGACCAAGAGACCCGAAGGTGATGTAAGCATACCATAAGTTATGGGAGTGAAAAGGTACAGATGAGCTGAACTATATTCTGTATGGCTACCCTTAGACTTATAGCCCAGACAGCTGGAGGATGCCATTTCGGTGAAAGGCGACCAGGGGAGACTTGGCAAGGAGGTTGAACGAAGTGACACATCAAGGTAGACCTTTCTGGACAAGGCCGGAAGGTCGAGACCGCCGATGCCATGGTTCTGATTGTCTGGCAAGGAAAGCCGGAGGTGATATTTCTAAAAGCCGAAATGGTGGTTTTCATATTTGAAAATTTGTGTGAAGTATATGTTCTGCCGTCTTCAATCGCAGCCGAACCATTTACTATGAGGATCTTCTTCTTCTTCTTCTTTTTCTTCTTCTTTTAACGTGCTTTTTTCCCATTTGTATAGGGTAAGCACGATGCCTTCTTTTGGAGGACTTTGACTTGGCTTTGGGGTAGACCGTAGTCTCGATCGGCTGCCCTGCCTGTCATCGCTTAGACCCCGGCAGCGTATATACATGTATTCTCCCAGTCACCAGCGCCCTTTCTCCCAGCAGCGACTTGTTGCGCGGTTAGGTCGACAGTCGAGACGTGTGAAGTGTCTGTTATGTTTTTAGGAGATGCTGGAGTGGCTTTGTTTGTGTGTGTATTAGTCTGTAACACCCATTTGCTTTTAAGCAGACCTATCCGTTGATTGCATACATAATTCTGGGGTGTCTACACGGATAGCAAAGTGTCTCTGACTGGTCGGCTGCAGATTTGAACCCGCGCCACAGACCTCTATGAAGTCTGAAGCTGCTGCTCTAACAGACTTGGCCATCGAGGCTCTGAACCATTTACTATGAGGATGTGATTGATAAATTCGGTTTCTTGATAATGGATTTTTAGAGGATCTCGGTTTCTTCGAAAAGGATTTGATAAGGAAATTCAGTTCTTGAAAAAGGATTTGATCGGGAAATTCGGTTTCTTGAAAAAGGATGTATCGGAAATTCGGTTTCTTCATAAAGGATTTGATCATTAATTCGGTGTGTTGAGAAAGGGTTGATCGGTAAATTCGATTTCTTGAATAAAGGATTTGAACAATAAATGTGGTTTCTTGAAAAGAGATTTGGTCGAGAAATTCGGTCTCTTGAAAAAAGGATTTGATCGGAAAATTCAGTCTTTTGAAAAGGATTTACTGAATAAGGGATATAATAGGAAAACTCGGTTCAGCTGTAAAACGGATTTCGACAGAAAATCAGAATCTTGAAAAAAGATTTGATCGGAAAATTCGGTTTCTTGGAAAACTTTTTTAATCGGGAAATTCGGTTTCTAGCTAAAGGATTTGATAAAAAAAAAAAAAATCAGTTTCTTGGAAAAGGATTCGATTGGAAAATTCAGTTTCTTGGAAAAGGATTCGATAGGAAAATTCAGTTCTCAGAAAAGGATTGATAAACTCGGTTTCTTGTAAAGGGCTTGGTAGGAAAATTCGGTTTCTAGAAAACGAATATGAAAACTCAGTTTCTCAGAAAAGGATTTGATCGGGAAATTTGGTTTCTTGTAAAATTGTTTGGTAGGAAAATTAGGTTTCGTGAAAAAGAGTTTCCTCAACATCTTTCTTTGAATCATCTCGAGACGACTTCCTGTTAGCTGTAAGAACACCAAATTAACCAGGTGTGATTACGAGAGATTTAAGAAATAAAAGCATCAAATAAAAAACAATACTGTTCAATTCTGCATATTGTCGCAAGACGCACCCTACATGAACTTATAAAGATGGTAGACTTTTTTAGCCTATTTTTCTATTATAATGTATATATATATATATATATATATATATATATATATATATATATATATATATATATATATTTTATTTATATATATATATATTTATTTATATATATATATATATATATATATATATATATATTTATATATATATATATATATATATATATATATATATATATATATATATATATATATATTATATGTATATATATATATATTTATATACATATATACAAATATATATATATATATGTACATATACATATATATACTGTATATATATAAATATTTATATATATATATATATATATATATATATATATATATATATATATATATATATGTATATATATATATATATATTATATGTGTGCGTGTTTCTTGTTCACATGTACAAAATATGCCAAATTATGTAGCCCATTACGTCACAGTACTCTTTGACAGTAAACAACATTAATATCTTCTGTGATAGCGCTGAAAAAACATACCCATCCAATGCTGAAGAACTTTCTCAGGAATCAGAGAAAGCGAATTTTTCCGGTTGAGTTACCATTCCGGACACTGAAACTAGAATGTACGCTCAAATCTATTGTCAGACTACTCAGGGCACTAGCTAAGGAGGTCTCCCCCGCAGGGTATCAACGACGCCCTTGCAATTATTATGCACGGCGCCCGCCGATTCTGCGGCTCACATGCAAACTATCACCGCCCTGGCCAAAGCTTAAGATTTCGGACACATTTCACGTTTTGATCTTGTAAGATTCTTTCTGATTTCTTCCTGATCTAGGATTCAGAGCAGACTTGAAATTTTTTTCATATGTTTTCATTTCGTTATCTGTTTTGCAAACTTCGTCCTAGCTTCTCTCTCTCTCTCTCTCTCTCTCTCTCTCTCTCTCTCTCTCTCTCTCTCTCTCTCTCTCTCTCTGTCACACGTACACACAAACATAGATGCATCAAATATTGTTCATTCTTGTATATACTTTGCTGATGAGCTAGTGAGGTTATAAATTCTCTCATGAAGCATATATATATATATATATATATATATATATATATATATATATATATATATATATATATATATATATATATATATATATATATATATATACAGTATGTATATATATATATATGTAAACCACTGCAATAATACCTGGTTGAACATACCTACTATTAAATCCCCTTGTACCTCGAATGAGTTAAGCGATGAATTCTGCACCTGATAGGTAGTCTTCCGTGCTGGATAGCAACTACTGTGTAGAAAATATGAAGCTCTGCAACTTCATCCCAAAATTTTTTGCACATATATATATATATATATATATATATATATATATATATATATATATATATATGTGTGTGTGTGTGTGTGTGTGTGTGTGTGTGTGTGTGTGTGTGTGTGTGTGTTTGTGTGTGTATATATATTTATACGTGGGTGTGTTTAAAACACATAAGAAAGTCATTATACCAATTCCTCTCCAGCAATCGAAGATATTAGTAACGACCTTTAATTACAGCAACAGAATTTCCTGTAATTACGCACTGATAGCCGTTTAATCTCTAGCTAAAGAACTGTTGACATAATGAGGTATTCGACATTAACTGCGCAAGTGAACACTTAAGAATATTTTCACGGTTAGTCGAATGAATTTATCTACCCCGAGATCAATTCTTTTGCTATATTATTGCTTCGTCAGAGTCATTTAAGATGAAGGCTGTATAATTACGAATGTATTATTTATTGCACTTTGTTTTATCGTTTTAGATTTTTGGCTTTAAAAAAAAAGTTATACTTTATTGACACTCGCAGTCTACGGGGAAACTTCAGATCAGTGTTGAATAGTCGTGAATTTAGAAATAGACTGTTTATAAAGTCATGAATATGGAAATGGATTTTATATAGTCATGAATTTGGAAATAGACTGTTCGTATAGTCATGAATTTAGAAATAGTCTGTTTATATAGGCATGAATTTAGAAATAGTCTGTTTATATATCTATGAATTTAGAA
Organism: Macrobrachium rosenbergii; assembly: GCF_040412425.1. NCBI lineage: Eukaryota > Metazoa > Arthropoda > Malacostraca > Decapoda > Palaemonidae > Macrobrachium > Macrobrachium rosenbergii. The sequence goes on from NC_089756.1 coordinate 18,361,439, forward strand.
ACAGACTGTTTATATAGTCATGAATTTGGAAATAGTCTGTTTATATAGTCATGAATTTAGAAGCACATGTAGTCATGAATTTAGAAACAGACTGCTTGTATAGTCATGAATTTAGAAACAGACTGTTTATATAGTCATGAATTTAGAAACAGACTGTTTATATAGTCATGAATTTAGAAGCAGACTGTTTATATGGTCATGAATTTAGAAACAAACTGTTTATATAGTCATGAATATAGAAACAGACTGTTTATATAGTCATGAATTTAGAAACAGACTTTTTATATAGTCATGAATTTAGAAATAGACTGCTTATATAGTCATGAATTTAGAAACAGGCTGTTTATATAGTCATGAATTTAGAAACAGACTGTTTACATAGTCATGAATTTCGACACAGAGTGTTTATAGTCATGAATTTAGAAATAGACTGTTTATATAGTCATGAATTTAGAAACAGACTGTTTATAGTCATGAATATAGAAACAGACTGTTTATATAGTCATGAATTTAGAAACAGACTGTTTACATAGTCATGAATTTGGAAATAGACTGTTTATAGTCATGAATTTAGAAACGGACTTTTTATATAGTCATGAATTTAGAAACAGACTGTTTATAGTCATGAATTCAGAAACAGACTTTTTATATAGTCATGAATTTAGAAACAGGCTGTTTATATAGTCATGAATTTAGAAACAGACTGTTTACATAGTCATGAATTTCGAAATAGACTGTTTATAGTCATGAATTTAGAAACGGACTTTTTATATAGTCATGAATTTAGAAACAGGCTGTTTATATAGTCATGAATTTAGAAACAGACTTTTTATATAGTCATGAATTTAGAAACAGACTGTTTATATACTCATGAAATAAGAAATATATCGCATCGTAATTTTTATCATTCACGTCTTTTGACATGGATTTGTTTACCGGCTTCATTTTCATCTTTGTTATTCCCAAGCTTTGACTTTTAGTAGCTTCTGTTTGCTCGGCATTCGCAGTGCCTCAGGACAATGATCTCAAGTCAGCATTGTAATCGTGACTTTGCTTAAAAACTCCGTTTTCTTTCTTTTTATCATAATCCAGTTTTGAATGTTTAAGTAGATAAATATACAAATAAATAAGTAAATAAATAAATGCAGGTGAAGCAGCAATAATATTCAATAGAACCTGTTTAAAAGAGGGTCTGCTGCCAAATTATAATAATAATAATAATAATAATAATAATAATAATAATAATAATAATAATAATAATAATAATAATAATAATATTCTTTATTTCAGCTCAGGGTCATATACATGGAATATACAAAGTAGAGGCATAACAACAGATACACTCTAGATACACGAGATAAAATGATAAAAATGATAATTGGCAATATCAACACGGTAGCTGAAATATACAAAACAGGTCTGCGTGAGATTATGTTGTATATTCGCGAGTCTGTCTGTATACTGTAATGTCCTACTTACTGATTTATATATGGCAAGCGTCTAGGATTATAAACAATTCATGTGCGCCTGTCTAAAGTCGTTCATTGTACGCAAGACCCACTAAGCTTAGTGGGTCCTGATTGTACGTAAGGGCTCTAACGTGTACGTAAAATAGTTCATGAACATAACAAATAGGCCACGTTCTGTTAAGTAATGATTTAATAAAAAAAAAAAAAAAAAAAAGCTAAAGTTGTTGTCATGAAAAATAAACAAGTAAAAAATGCGCCGAAGTTCCTTCGGCGCAGACTAGTTTCCTGTGCAGCGTATAATCAAGGCCACCGAAAATAGATCTATCTTTTGATGGTCTCGGTATAATGTTATATGAGACGCGGCCCATGAAATTTTAACCACGGCCCGGTGGTGGCCTATCCTACATCGTTGCCAGTAGCACGATTATGTCTAACTTTAACCTTGAGTAAAATAAAAACTGTTGAGGCTAGAGGGCTGCAATTTGGTATATTAGATGATTGGAGGGTGGATGATCAACATACCAAGTTGCAGCCCTCTAGCCTCAGTAGTTTTTAAGATCTGAGGACGGACAGAAAAAGTGCGGACAGAATAAAGTTCCGACGGACAGACAAAGCCGGCACCATAGTTTTCTTTTACAGAAAACTAAAATCCGATCATTTATTATCTTCCCGAGTTAATTACCCTTCAAATTAAGACGACAACACGACCATCTGTGAATTCGAATGAGAGCAGAACGGCAAGGGTCAAACTCCCTGCATTTAAATGACTCCATAAAACCCCTTGATGACACAATTAAAATTTTTAAGATTCTGCCACACCAGCTTTCGACCGTTGAGTCATCGGTCGAATGAACTAGCACAACAAGAGTGGCAGTACCAGATGATAATATGCCTTTCCCCTCTCCTGCTGTCACCAACCGCATTGTGTGAAATCTGTCCGAAGTCGTCTTTCTGTCCGTCTGTCTCGCTGTTTGTTTCTCTATGTGTCTGGCGTGCGTCTTCAACGTTGCCCTAATTATTCTTGCGTTTCTCTTGACGGTTTTGTATTCGTGCTAATATTTGTTTATTTTATTGTTATTGAATTATTATACTCACTCCTTACTCTTGAATCTGGTTATCTTGCTCTGAATTACTTATACTCTAAATATTCTTGCTTTTCCCTTGACGATTTAGTATTCACTTTTATATTTATTCGTTTTATTATTTGTTTACCGTTGCTAAAATGTTAATTACACCAGATCCTTACTCTGGAATCTGGTTGTCTTGTTCTGAATTTCGTATATTCTGTTCTTTGGAACCTTGCTGAGTCAGTCAGTGACTTTTTAAGCAGGCACTAGATATATGAACGTGTGCATACTTTGAATAATAATTAGACCTCATTTGCATAATTCGTGGTATCCATACTGGTGTCCCTCGCATGAGAATTTTAGCGTTGTTCATTCATTGCAAATATAACGAAAATTAAAAAAAAAAACTCATTATCTTTTGGGCTTTACTGAAATTTTGCAGACGAGGAGATTTGAATGATAAATTTACCTGCAGTGACAAAGCTTCATTTACCTAATTTTTATTTATATAATTTTGTGCAAAATTAAATTCATCGTGTTTGAATAAAGCGTATCATTTTTTAACCTCTGTTCCTCATCTATAATCTGTTCTATAATTTTATTAATATTCCGTTATATTTGCCCATTCATCCTAACTGTTGATACTGTTCCCAAATACTGTTTTTCACTGTTTTTCTGTACCACGTTGGTCATCCTTGTATCCGGTTTATGTCCTTTATAATAAACATCTTTTCGTTTAAAAAAATGTACGAATCATTTAGATAAGCTATGAAGACAGTAGTTTATCGTAAGCTGATTCTTTGACGACAGTGATTCAGTCTAACGAATGCTGTAATGCGTAGATGTACGGTGTTCAATACAACACCCGTCAAATCTTCGATAACAATCACTCAATCAATCTGAAACATCCTAAACGCAAGGACGCTTTCGACATCCTTGAAGGATTCACAGGTCAGAGATTAACGAGAAGAATATCGCTGAAGTGGTGTTTCTGCTCTCGTTAAGTGTTTTAAGGAGAACAAAAACCACACTTTATTTGCTCTCCGACTTTCAAAGGATATCCGTCCACGCCCTACATACACTCTTCCTACACTCGCCATCCTTCGGAGATCCTACTGTGTTTCCTCATTGTTCCCACAGGAACTCTTTCATTCGGCGAAGGAGCTCCTCCCTTTCACATCCTTGGAGGTCTCCCTCAGGTGGTGGTTGAGGGCTTGGCGTTCAGCCGCAAGGTGGAGAATCCTTCGGAGCTGGGTTGGTTTACTCTCTCTCTCTCTCTCTCTCTCTCTCTCTCTCTCGCTTCACTATGTTACTGTCTAATCATTCCGGGATTTTTCTTTCTATTATACCTTTTCAAAATAATAGAGCATTGCTTCTCTCTCTCTCTCTCTCTCTCTCTCTCTCTCTCTCTCTCTCTCTCTCTCTATATATATATATATATATATATATATATATATATATATATATATATATATATATATATATATATATATATATATATATATATATATATATATTTATATATGTATGTATATATATAATATATATATGTATATACTTTGTGTGTATCCCATCATTCCTGGATTTTCATCGTTTTTTACCTTTTTAGAATTATATAACTTTGCTCTCTCTCTCTCTCTCTCTCTCTCTCTCTCTCTCTCTCTCTCTCTCTCTCTCTCTCTCTCTGTATATATATATATATATATATATATATATATATATATATATACATATACTTTGTTAGTATCCCATCATTCCTGGATTTTCATCGTTTTTTTACCTTTCAGAATTATATAACTTTGCTCTCTCTCTCTCTCTCTCTCTCTCTCTCTCTCTCTCTCTCTCTCTCTGTATATAAAATATATATATATATAGCCTACCTTGTTTGTATCCCGTCATTCCTTGATTTTTATCTTTTTCTTTTACCTCTCTCTCTCTCTCTCTCTCTCTCTCTCTCTCTCTCTCTCTCTTGAAGTAACAGTAGCACACTCTTCTCAATAGCAAGCGATCCCGTGATCAAGTTTGAGCGGGTACGATGCGATCTGGTCGCGTTCAGTTGATCCACTTTTGCCTCTCTTGGTCTAAACAGTGAAATGGGTACCTGGTGGTCAATTGATTGTAGTGGGCCAACGCCTGGGGCGTGAGTTGAGAGAGAAGAAATAAGAGAAAGAATCAACAGAAGCGAGTGATCAGCGCCTTGTCCAAATATACACCTTATAAGATAGCCAAAGTGAGAGGGCCTCGACGAGGTAATCTTCATCCCTCCGAGGTAACACTACTCATCTGTCATTCATTAGAGCAGACTCTCTCTCTCTCTCTCTCTCTCTCTCTCTCTCTCTCTCTCTCTCTCTCTCTCTCAGCAGAGAATGAGAACAAGAGTAGGAGTTTTACCTTCCAAGAGGTTAATTTATATAGGAAATCCCTTCTCAAGTTACAAAAGGCAAAGAAGCATCAGAAAATAGGTCTAACACATCTTAAAGTATTTATTAAAATACATCTAAAGCGAAAGTACGTTTCACAAACAGGTAGATCGAGTCAGGCAAACGCAGGTACCAGAAAGTTGAATAACATTAAAGAACAACTCCCATCACTCAGGTCGGACTGTGTACAGTTTCCTGTCTACTGTGCACTGTGAAAAGAAGCCACTAGGAATCATTTGTGGTAACAGTGCTCTGTTGCGACTGATAAACTGATTTATAAGTATTATGACTTGGCATCACAACCAGTCTTATTGATGTTGCATGAATGCAACTTGCTGGAATTGGATAATAAATGAAGAAATAAATATTTACTGAGTGATTCGTCTGACGTCACATGACGCCATCAGAACAGATGAAAATGACAAAATAAGAAGTGATGAAAAGGAAGAAATAAGTGAAGAAGCAGGGCTGTGAAGGCAGGAGACAGAGGGGAAACAAACAACGATGGAGGAAGTGAGGAAAACATTGTGGAGGAAGTAGTAAGAGGAAGGAAGATATTTTCCGGCACTGAAAGAACGAAAAAAAAGTATACCTTAGTTTTACCGGACCACTGAGCTGATTAACAGCTCTCCTAGGGCTGGCCCAAAGGATTAGACTTATTTAACGTGGCTAAGGACCAATTGGTTACTTAGCAACGGGACCTACAGCTTATTGTGGAATCCGAACCACATTATAGCGAGAAATGAATTTCTATCACCAGAAATAAAATTCCTCTAACCCTTCATTAGCCGGCCGGAGAGACGAACTCAGGCCTAGCGATTGCTTGGCCACAACTCTACCGACTCGCCCAACGAAGAGCTTGAAAGAACGAAGGAAAATGTTTGATGACTGGGAGAGAGAGAGAAAACGTAGGAAAATGCGTCAATAACTCAACGGTAATAATAAGCAAAACTTCAAGCAAGTCTTTTAGGGCCACGAAGGAAAGCAGGAAAAAGGGAAAACACTAAATGATGACGAGCAAAAACAATGACATTTTTTTTATAAATAAGAAACAGATAAAATTGTTGTAATTGTTATCAGTATCTAACAAGACTGTAAGCTAAATAAGAAAAATAATAAAAACCAAAACAGCAAGTAAATTAAAGAGAGAGAGAGAGAGAGAGAGAGAGAGAGAGAGAGAGAGAGAGAGAGAGAGAGAGAGAGAGAGAGAGAGAGAGAGAGAGAAAGAGAGTTAACAATTCAGCAGGAAAATTTAACAAGACCGCAAACAAACAGAAGGCATTAAGAACTAAAAAAAAATACTAAAAACAAACAAGAAGACACAACAAAACCGCAATAAAAAAAAAAACTTAAAAATTATCGGAAAACTTCAAAACCGCGAGCAAAATAAAAAAAAAATTGAAAAAAAAGTGTATCTTCAAACGACCGGAATCTCGCTGTCTGAAGGTTACCCGACGGTAAAAACGCCCAATCAGCGGCTGCCACTAAACTCTTCACTTAATGAGACCAACTCATCATCAGCCCGCGTTCCCGTGATGGGCGTAGTAGCCTGGTAGGCGTATAGGTAGCTTAGGCAAGTATGTGACGACAGCTCGCTCTTATTAACCGCGGCCGCCCTTGGTAATAATAGCTCCAAAATCACACATGTCTTTGTTCACACGCATTTTGGAGTCTTCTCATTGACCTCATCTAACCCCCTCCCCTCCTAGACCCCCTTCACCACCACCCCCCCTCCCAGGCCATTACGGTAGTACACCTCATGGCCACACCTTCATGTGATGATGATGTGACGTCGCGGTTTCCCTAGCAGTGTGACGTCACTGTTACGTCATGGCCTTAAGGCTGTGAGGACGCTCTCCGATCATATGCATTTGGAGAAGACTATAAGTGACCTTTAAAGAAGAAACGCAGTGAAATAAAAACCATAAATATAACAAAGAAAACCTTCGTAGTATCGTAACCCGGAATGCCTATAAGAAAGTAAAAGGTTAAATAGACCGATGGAGAAGGGGAGGGGAGTGGGTAGATCCCGCCCCCTTCCCTCCCGCCTTCCCTTCCTCTTCTTCTTCTTCAGCGTGAACTGAGATGATGAAAGCGGACCTTCGGCTCAGACCTATATAAAAGGGGGTCTTGCTCTGCTTAGCATCATAGCTCGAGAATTCCGACTCCGAAACACATCATGTCTGCTAAGGTAAGACAGAGACTTAGAGAAGCAGAGAGAGAGAGAGAGAGAGAGAGAGAGAAAGTGGGTATCAATAACTAAAAAGATCAGATTCTGTAACCGACTGCTGAGGGTACTTTTAGTTACAGTGTTCCAGATCACTTTCACTGAAATCAATTTCATATCTGTGATTTGCAAGCGCATGTACTAACGGATCTTTACAACTATATCGATGTATTATTGATATTGTTTTTTATTGTATGATTTATCCTTCACACGATGACTTAAAGTAATAAATGAAGTTTTCATATTAGCAAAAAGTAATCCCAGTAACTTCAACTTTTCATATTTACGTTATAACAACCTTTTCTTCAGTTAATAACTGTCCGGTTTAGAGTCACCCCATTTAAATATAAATGCTCTTTTCGATCTTTTAATAACCTTTCCTCCTCTACCCAGCGAACGCATCTACAAATGAGCGAAGGAAATCATATTTTTCTCGTGTAATTCTAAAGAAATTTATTAAAAATAACTGAACAATTAAACGATTACGTGTCCCTTTTTCCATTCAATAAGTTCACGGTAGTAGTACTATACTGGCAGTAGATTTATGAATGGAAATGTCAATGTTTTTGGGGGTGCTGTTATTTTCGCGCCGTTGCACGACAAGATCCAGATTCTCGATAATGACAGGTGTTCGTGAGATTTATCGAACCAAAATTATGGGTCCACGATTGAGCGGGAATGTGAATCTGGATCTTTTCTTAAATAACGTGTACGGTACAGAGGGTACATTACATCGTAATTTTTTTGTAATTCAAGTTTTCCTGAATCTATGGTCCTGTAACTGGGTACTTCACACCAGAGATAAACATGTACACTCACACACACACATATAAATAGAAATATGTGTGTTTGTGTGTAAATGGTTATTTCTGGTGTGAAGTAACCTGCAATATGATCTTGTCATTTGGAAAAATTAAAATTTTAAAAAATGTAATAATTTAAAGTACCTTCGGTACCGTAAACCTGATTTTAAAAAAAAGGGCTCTATTCACCTGCCTCCGAAATGGTAGACGTTTAATTTTGCGGTGCCATATTCACAGATGAATAAAGTAAATCAGTTTGAGAGGACTTATTTTTCTAAGGTAAACGTAACGATGGACAATACCAAATACTATTCTATTACTAACACAAGTACTACTACTACTTATTATTATTATTATTATTATTATTATTATTATTATTATTATTATTATTATTATTATTATTATTATTATTATTATCCCCACCCATCATGTTAACGTTGGGAACTATATACACCGAGAAATTAGTTCCTTGTTAGGCGAGAAAATTATTATCACTTATCTTTCCAATTTTCTGTTTCATCTTTATTTGTTGCCCATTTTATTTCCCCCATCGTTTGCTCTCCTTTCTCAAATGTAGTTCTGGCTTGTTCCAAATGAATGCTTGTTCACTTTTAACAGTAGTAACAGTAACACTAACATTATCATTCTTATATCGTAAAATCTCATTACTCTCCGAGAGTATTTGCGGAATCCCTTCAGTCAGTACCTTTTATGAAATAAGTATTTGTTCCTCAAGCTTTTAAGTAAACGACAAGAAGGAAAGATCAGTGAGAGCTATTATATCTGTCAGTGAAAGTAACTGAGCAAACAAACTGATGCATCAGTAAAAGACAGCCATATATATATATATATATATATATATATATATATATATATATATATATATATATATATATATATATATATATATATATGTGTGTGTGTGTGTGTGTGTGTGTGTGTGTGTGTGTGTGTATGGCGAGTCTACTTCTGTTAAACAGCAGGTAATTATCTGTTCATTCTGGGCATTTTCAAAGCAATATAGTCATTCCTTCGCTTTATTCCACTCCAGAGCAATTTATGTTCAAGACTTATATAGCACAACGATACCGTTGACCACAACTGTTATAACGGCGGCCATTCGGTCTTGATTGATCATATGTAACTTGAAAGGGAAATGATTACTTTTGTTAGTGATTAGATCATATGACATGCTGTGGACAGTATGCTACCCTAAATCAAGCATGCCTTTTATTGATCGTTCATTGTTGTATCGTTCTGTGTCCCTATAAAATGTCCGTGCGTGCGTTTATGCGTGTCTGTTCCCATCCACCGCCTTTCCGTAACCAGACGTTCTTCTTATTCTTCTTCTTCTTACAGCTCTTCGTCATCGCCGCCCTCGTGGCCGTGGCCTGCGCCGCCCCCTCCCCTGAATCCCCACCATCCTACGGCCCCCCTCCCCCATCCTACAAGGAACCAGGAATGCCCTACGACTTCGCCTACGCCGTGAAAGACGACTACTCCGGCAACGACTTCGCCCACGACGAGAAGAGCGACGGAACCATCACCTCCGGCTCCTACCGCGTCCTCCTCCCCGACGGGCGCACCCAGATCGTCACCTTCACCGCCGACCACCACAACGGCTACGTCGCCGAAGTCGCCTACGAAGGAGAGGCCTCCTACCCTCCCCCAGCTAAGCCCGCCTACGGCCCACCCCCTCCAGCATATGCCTAAATTCCATGTCTCTGATTTATAACATTCGCGCTTCAGCCACTCTCTCTCTCTCTCTCTCTCTGCCTCGTGGAATCCTCTCAATCTCCGCTTCGAAGGACGTCCTCCTCGCTTGTCAACTTCATCTTCGTCATCTCATCGCTTCGTCATCCATGAGTTTCTCTTTAGTTTCGCTCTATGTTACGTTTGCCATAAGATAAGCAATTGCCTCAGTCAGCTAAAGAGCTTATATTTATGATATATTATTTTTGTAAATAAAGGCATGTGAATCGACCCCTTTTTTTTTTCTTCACATTTATATCCTCTTTTCGTTATATGCAGAAAAGTGAATTTCCATTTTCCCCTCTGGTGAAAGTTTCGAGATTATTGAACAGTATTTTACTTTCCTTTATTAAGAAGGTCTATATAAGGATTTCATCTTTTATTAACAATATCAGTTCTATTGTGTAATGCGTGAACTCTTCAGAGGGCAGCGATCAAGACTCTGAAAGTTTAATGAATATTATCGAACCTTACTTTATGGATGTATTTTCTATCTTGATTAATCAAAGGCAAGTTATGTCTGCTTGTCCTTCTATAATCTGAAAGTCTGTAGCATGAATAACTGTTCTGTAGCTAGTAATACATATTTTTAAACTTCATCGAACCAGCAAATTCTCAGAAAGAAAGCGGTATTCAGTGTTCAAATCTTAAAAAAAACAATCCCACCCATTGAGTTCCCTCTATTCAAAAAATAATCTCCAACGTGTGGAAAGTATTCTTTAAAGTGATTAAGTTCACTAAAAATGATGATGAGAAAGAACACATATTATACACACACACATTTACACAACTAACGAATGAAGAGTGCTGCTTTCAAGCAGGTTTGCTGATTAGGGGAACTGGAAGAACATTCCTGTCTGGGTTCGAACCTATAAACACTGAGTGTCTCTCATTCACTTCACAAGCATAATAACAGCTGCCCCTTCTTGGTGTACAGCACATTCCTATTGTGTACGTATATGAGTCTGTTGAACGATTACAGAGGGTGAAAAAAAAGAGTAAATAAAATAAAAGAAAAGACAAATATACAGCCATGATGTCAGGAAGTTTCATCTAAGAAAGAAAATTAAACTCAAATGGGATAGTAAAAGCTTAAAAGAATATGGCGACCATTTTCGTTTCGGTGGTTATCATAGAATCATAGTTAGTAAAAGTCCTACTGGGCCTCTGTAGGCTCATAGGGCAGGCGCTGATCTCCTGTTTCTTAGGCCGACAGCCAGTGGGGGACAGGTCCCAGTGCCTCTGACATGTGGCCAGTATGTCGCTAGGCCCACTAGACCGTACAAATAAAATATAAAAAGAAAACTTACGAACAGTTCCAACTCCATTGACGTCTCATGCCAGGCCCTACATTTCTCATTCGAACTTACTTTGTAAGTTTGTATGCGGGGACCCGTACAAATACAAAGCAATACAAAATGGCTATGAACCAGTATCGCATGAAATGTAATGTAGATAAGAGAACATAATAACTTTTTCTGCTCTTCGCGGTTATTTTCAAGTGCTACTCTGACACAAGGTAACAAAAGTTCAGTACCTACGCGAGTTTTAATGGTCAGATTTTTTTTTTTGCAACTATTTCGACTCTCGTTGATCTGCTGCTGTGAAGCGGACACGCCATAGTCAACTGACGGCCAATTACACACTTCGGGACTCTCCACTGTTGCTTTGTCTTCGACCGAGATTCGATTTTAGGAATTCTCGGTCGCGGAGAGACTTCGCTGCCCTTATGTCACAGGTTTCCCACACACACACATGCACACGCGCGCGCACACGCACACACACACACACACACACACACACACACACACACATATATATATATATATATATATATATATATATATATATATATATATATATATATATATATATATATATATATATATATATATATATATTACAGTATATTTATATATATATATATATTTATATATATACTGTAGTGTGTGTATAAATGTACAGATATATACTTATATATATGACGAAAAAGAATTAGCCATGATATTATTTTACTATTTTACAAATTTCTTACCATATCCCAGCATTTCCCACGGAAACAAATTGCTTGAAAATTCAGCTTGCATCCGATTAATTTAGTATTCACGAGCTGAATCAGATCGTTATACACTCGATTCTCTTAGCAATATGTTATATGAGACTCATCTGTTAATTACGTTAAATTATACTGATCGTTTTTCGCCACTATAACTGTGCATTATATTACGTCACTCTTTTGTCAGGGGAGGTCTGGAAGGCTAAGCCTAAGTGAGGCCTAAAAATGGTCAAGATTATTGAGGGAAGTTCAATTTTAAAATACTCTCTCCTTTAGAGTGCAAAGTCCTTCTCTGAAGTAATATTAGAATTTATCAGTTTTCTGAAACGAAAACTATTGTGCCGGCTTTGTCTATCCGTCCGCACCTTTTTCTGTCCGCCCTCAGATCTTAAAAACTACTGAGGCTAGTGGGCTGAAAATTGGTATGGTGGTCATCCACCCCCAATCATCAAACATAACAAATTGCAGCCCTTTAGCCTCAGCAGTTTTTATTTAAGGTTAAATTTAGCCATATTCGTGCGTCTGGCAACGATATAGGCCAGGCCACCACCGGGCCGTGGTTAAAGTTTCATGGGCCGCAGCTCATACAGCATTATAAAAAGACCACCGAAAGATAGATCTATTTTCGGTGGCCTTGATTATACGATGTACAGAAAACTCGATTGCGCCGCAAAAACTAAGGAGCATTTTATACTTGCTTCACTTAACGTAAATGTTCTTCATTACATCTGTATTTATAAACTGATTCCGTTCCCACGTGTTGGAAAGTTAGACTCAGATCCACTCTCAGTTAAGCAACGTAAGTTCACGAAATTGCTATAATGAAACTAGCACACTTCATTATAGTTCTTGCGTCTTATTATATCATTAGTGTTATTTACAATGTGCACACGTTCATGGGGAAACCATTAGCTAAAGAATAACATACATTTACCAAGTTGGCCTACAATGAACAGAATGTGAAACATTTCTGGCGAATTTAGCTAATAAGTGACAATAAACCAAATAAAAAAAAAATTCGAAAATAATAAATTCACGATAAAGGAAAAACCTACGTATAGGAAAATATAGTACAGTCGCTCAAAAATTTTTTGCAACATGTTCCAGAAGTTTTCGTTCACCTGACAATAATTTATTCGTGTTAATATATACAAGGAAATGTGCTTTTCTTATTTGATTTAGGTTATTATCATACGGTTAACAATATAAACAAGAATGGTCAGTGAAAAATCCGCATTACGAAAAATAACGAAGCATTTTGAAAAATTTCGCTCATGATGGTAGGGTACAGGAGTCAAATAAAAGACTAAAATTAGTCATCCATTTAATCCTTATGGGAGTAAATTCAGACTCTTCTTCATGGATAAATAACCCACTGGAAAAGTATAGGGAGAAAATCAGGTAACGCCCAACGGATACTTAGTGGCAGAGAGAGAGAGAGAGAGAGTGAGAGAGAATAAATGATTAAATAAAGGATTATAATAATGATGAAGGGAGAAATAAAGGAATTATAATAACGATAGAGAGAAATCAAAATCGGTTTAAAGGAAACGGGGGTAATTTCTCTGACACACCAGTCGTGTCTGTGTTTGTTTCAAGTGCTTACGACGGAGTTGCCAAATAGCGCCAGATGTCACTATTATAAGCTTTTGTCCGGAAAGTTTTGAAGTATGTTGAAAAAATTTTTGAGTGACTGTACCATACAGATAAAATAATGAATAATTAGTAAATATGATAACTGCGTGAATAAGGAGCGATAGGTTTTAGTCTGTCTCTACAGATGAAGTGTTCTATTTGCTTAGGAGCACAATAACAGTAGTAATTAGTCACTAATTACTAATTGAACGTTACTACAGACTACGCCATTGACCTAGTCACTTAATTCCCAACGACTGCTGGTTCATGCTCACGTGCGCGGAGAGAGATGAAGCTAAAACGCTTTTGCCTAATTTAAACTGACCTTCGGGTTTACCACAATGAATAATAATAGTAACAGTAACATTACTACTACTGCTACTACTGTTGCTACTACTACTACTACTACTACTACTACTACTACTAATAATAATAATAATAATAATAATAATAATAATAATAATAATAATTATTATTATTATTATTATTATTATTATTATTATTATTGTAATGCCATTATTATTATTATTATTATTATTATTATTATTATCATTATTATTATTATTATTATTATTATTATTATTATTAGTGATCTACGCAGCATGGGCATTATCATGCAGTTCAGATTCGTGTAGTTCGTTTTTTAGTTTTCTGAAAAGAAAACTACTGTGCCGGCTTTGTCTGTCCGTCCGCACTTTTTCTGTCTGCACTTTTTCTTTCCGCTCTCATATCTTAAAAACTGCTGAGGCTAGAGGGCTGCAAATTGGTAAGTTTATCATCCATCCTCCAATCATCAAACATACCAAATTGCAGCCCTCTAGCCTCGGTAATTTTTATTTTATTTAAGGTTAAAGTTAGCCATAACCGTGCTTCTGGCAACGATGTAGGATAGGCCACCACAGGTCCGTGGTTATAGTTTCATGAGCCGCGGCTCATACAACATTATACCGAGACCAACGAAAGATAGATCTATTTTCAGTGGCCTTGATTATACGCTGTGGCGGCTATACAGAAAACTCGATTGCGCCGAAGAAACTCCGGAGCATTTTTTACTTGTTTTCATGTGTATTTGAAGTTAAAATCACTCAAAAAGGAGTATTACTGATGTTTGTATGACCTAGAAATTTGACAGAATAAAGTGAAATTCCTGATGTTCGTGTATCTAGATACATAGTCTTTGCTTATTTCATTTGACATACCAAACGATCCGTTCCACCTTTAGAAATCTGAATGAATAAAGGTATACTTTGCGAATGACCGTCATATGCGATGAGACATTATATTATTAGAAACAAGAATTTCCCTGACCAGGTGAGCTGGAAAGTTATTCATTTAATGAAATACTTCATATCAGTTCCCGTCAAGAAAAGCTTCATGCAGACCTTGAAAAGTCAGGTTTTTCAATGGCTAAAGCTTAGACACTGATCATATGAAGACTTGGGAATATGTAAGTTCAAGCAATGACAAATGCTAAGGACAGGAGTTCGTGAAGATGGGGGCTTAGGAACAGAAGCTTATGAACACACAGTAATAGGAATTGAGCTTACTGGGAATCAAGCTTACCAAAGAACTCCCGTGGAATTTAGCAATAAAATCCCAGGAACTCGGAATTCGGCAAAATAAGAACAAGTTCACAAAATCTTTCTCACGAACTTCCGAAGACCTCGAGAGACCGCAGCCACTAGTAGCTGCTGCTGGCTGGAGAATAGAGCAACCCATAGAAAGGCGTCTTGGGGGCGATCGAGGCATATACGCCCGACCTTGAAGGCGTGGAAGAAACAAAAGAAGCCACAGTCGCTTGATTTGCGGCTAAGGAGAGGTTACGGTCGCAACGAGGTTGAGGCAAAGCTGGAGAAAGAAGAGGAGGGGGAAGGAGGAGGAGGAGGAAGAGGAAGCTGTGACCTCATGGGAAAGCCTTCTTCTCTCCCTCTCTCTCCTCTCTCTCTCTCTCCCTGCCCCACCCTCCTCCTACGAGAAGCAAAGCCACAGTATAAAAGAGCGTGCCGCTTCATTGCCGACATCATCCGCCCTCCGACTCCGCTCCAACCAACATGTCCGCTAAGGTAAGAGCGTCTTCCATTGGTAGCATCGTCTTTCATTAGCTCAGCTTGATTCCTCAGCACCTATTGGTCACGCTCTGATTACGAGCAAACCACAAATTTCAGTTTCAACGGTTAAAAAAAAAAAAAAAAAATCCCAAAATTATTGAAGATTATGAGATTTTGCATAAATACTGAAATGCATGTTTTCTATCAGTTGTCATAATTATTAGCTTTTTCTCATCTCATTTTTCAATTTCGTTTTCCAAAAATTTTTCAGTACACAGATTCGTTCATTTTATAATAAAACTATTTTCAAAGATTTATTTACATCTCTTCAAAAACATCATGATCCAACAAAAAATGTTCTGCTTCCGATGATGAATGTGTAGCAGTTTCTGTCATCACCTTCAAATGACCACAAAATGGAGAAGATGACAATTGCATTTTTAGCCTACGCATTTTTCTACAACTCATAACCAACACGCTTTCATTACTCGCTCTATTTATTTGATATAATCACTCCATTTATTAATCGCAATGCTTATTATTTATTATATTCATAACAGCCCTGAATAACATCGGATCAAGTATGTAGGATGATAAAACCTATCAAATTTTGTTTAGGGAACTTTATCTCCCAAAAATGGTGAACTGATATTTTTGAATAGTTCTTGTTCAGCGATGCTTCGTTATTCACACACATAAGAACATACAAGAAGACATCCATATTTTTACAGACACACATATATATACTTATATATATATTATGTATATGTATACATATATATGTGAATATACAGTATACACATATATATATATTATGTATATGTATACATATGTATGTGAATATACAGTATACACATATATGCACACACATACATTCATACATGTATATATATATATATATATATATATATATATATATATATATATATATATATATATATATATATATATATATATATATATATACTGTATATATATACAGTATATATATATATATACATTTATATGAAATATATATACCTATATACTATGTATATATATATATATATATATATATATATATATATATATATATATATATATATATATATATAAAATGTTCTCTAAAAAATGCAAAGAAATTTTTTCTTTACAACAACACTAAAAATGTGACACCACTATTCTTGTAATCAGAGGCTGATTATCAATTATAGAATATAATTAAATGGACACTATAATTTCGCAAAGTAAGCATTCATGTGTGAAACATAACAGTCAACACCATTAGAACTCTCTTTATTGGCTGAAACAAACGGAGGTTTTTACTTAGCCTGCCAAAAAAGTTTCCTCCTTGCCTGACTATTTTCACTTGATGTTCTCTGGGTTATGAGTGTAATTTATGCTAGACATTAATTTTTTATTTTCTTTTTTTTTTTGCTGTTCTCAACTGTAGTTAATTCTTATTCATCTTTTTATATGTCTTTATTTTTTTCCTATATTCTGTTTCATTAAGAATATCTGTATTTTTAGCCACTGATTTTTATTTGTTTAGTTATTTGCTTCTAGTCGCCTAAACGGAATTCCTTTAAGGGGTAAGACCGTCAGTGCACCTCACATGGTGCACTGCAGGCATTACTAAATGGTGTTCGCAGCGTCCCTCGGTCCCTAGCTACACCCACACTTTAGCCTTTTGCTCTGCCTCCACCTCCGCCTCCGTAATTCAGTCTTGCTATCCATCCTCTCTAACTATTACTTCTTAGTGCAATTGTTGGGTTTTCTCCCAGTTCCACAAATAAAGCCTACTTCATTTTCTGTATTTTTTTTATATTGCTGTTCAACCACTCCAACTTCGTTTTTTACTGTCTTAATGGTTGAATGGCCGAAAATGAATGGATTGTAGAACTTGGGCCAAACGCCAAGCGCTGGGGCATATGAGGTCATTCAGCGCTGAAACGGAAATTGGCAGTAAGGTTTGAAAGGTAGAGCAAAAGGAAAACCTCAAAGCAGTTGCACTATGAAACAATTGTTAGGAGAGGGTGGAAAATAAAATGGAATAAAGAGAATATGACCTAAGGTATAGTAAAAGGAATGAATTCCACTCTCACATTCCGCTGATCTTGTCCATTCTCATCAATTGCTTCTTCTGGGTGACATTCTCCTTTCCTTCATACTAATAATTTGCCACAAAGAATGTGTTTACTGCAAGATCTCATATTTATTAAAAGGAATGAAAGGGGTTGCAGCTAGGGGCCGAAGGGAAGCTGCAAAGACCCTAAAGTAATGCCAACAGTACACCGCGTGAGGTGCACTGACGGCACACTACCCCGCTACAGGGTGAATGGCCGGAAATGTCCCAGTGCTTGGGTTTTCAGCCTAAATTTCAGAGGCTGAATCAAATCAGCCTAAACTAACTACGAACAATATCCTTCCGTTTCACCTTTATCCTTCGCATTTCAGCTCTTCGTCATCGCCGCCCTCGTGGCCGTAGCTTGCGCCGCCCCTGCCCCTGACTCCCCACCATCCTACGGCCCCCCTCCCCCATCCTACAAGGAACCAGGAATGCCCTTCGACTTCGCCTATGCCGTGAAAGACGACTACTCCGGCAACGACTTCGCCCACGACGAGAAGAGCGACGGACACGTCACCTCCGGCTCCTACCGCGTCCTCCTCCCCGACGGGCGCACCCAGATCGTCACCTTCACCGCCGACCACGAGAACGGATACATCGCCGAAGTCGCCTACGAAGGAGAGGCCTCCTACCCTCCCCCAGCTAAGCCCGCCTACGGTCCACCCCCACCAGCCTACGCCTAAGCGATCATAGGCCTCCATTCATCGAGGATGTATGTCACTCCCCTCAGATTCATCTTGGAATTCGACCTCATTTCTGTCTTCTGTGTTCTCAACAACTCAGTTCTCCATTCCATCAATCTCCACTCTCATCTCGTCAAATACTTTTGATGAGACTGTTCTCACTTTCCATTGGTCTTGTCCACTCTCATCAATGTCTTGCCCCGGGTGACATTCTCCTTTTCTTCATTCTAGTAAATTGCCATAAAGAAATTGTCTGACGTGTTTACTGCAAGAGCTTATATTTATTATAAGTTATTTTTTTGTAAATAAAAGCACGGGAACGTGAACTGTCTTTTTTTATTCATATTCTACCCTAGATGTTTTAGCATATAAAGTTACCGCTATTTCACTGGGATTGAAACTTTAGTAAGAACTGAAACCGATGAATTACTTTTCTCGGATTAAGAAATTCAGTATTAGAGTAAAATTGTGATATTAGGAGTAGCAGAGGTCTTTTATTCCTCACACCGTTGGACTGTGGACCAGTCCCCCCGAGGATATCGTGCAATTGAAACTTTAGAAGTTCAAGAGAAGTTGCAATGCATTATTACCCTAATACAATTCTCTTTGTATTTTAATAATTTACTTACATTTTTTCTTATTTATTTATTGGCTTGTTTTCTTATTTTTCTTTTTTAATAAGTGGTCTCTCTTTCTGTATTTTCCATTAGCTTCTGTTACTTCTTTCTAATGAGCACCATATTATTTGGAAGCTTGAATTTCAAGTCAATGGCCCTTGTGGGCTTGTTTCAAATGAATGGGGTTCATCATCTGAATAATAATAATAATAATAATAATAATAATAATAATAATAATAATAATAATAATAATAATAATAATAATAATAATAATAGCAGCAGAAATGTACGTGATATGATATCTTATATTCTAAGAAAGTACTTACTTTCCAGTTAATTCACTTTCTGCACTGGTGATGTTACAACTCGCCAGGGAAATGCAGAGTATTAAAAGAAAATTCTCAACAGTTTTGCAAAAGTTCAAAATGCTATGCCAGGACAAAAGTATGGTCTTGAGAGATTAGAGCTGAACGCAAAATCGAGCATCAGAACTGAGAAATTAAATAAAACTTAGTCTTCAGTGTTTACGACCAGTTAACAAAACACAATATAAAATTAATTACAGTATTACTTGATTCTCATAAGAATTGATTTGAAAGAAAGTCTCAAGATTTTCCTTTCAAAGATATCTTGTTTCCCTTTTCTACCAAACTTTGGAATGCTACCCCTTTCTACTTGTTCCCGTTTCGACTGACTACGATAAGGGCATAACGTTTGCCGCTTCCACCTGTTTCTGGTTTTAAAGAAATATAGAAATTATTCAGGCATACAGACAGCCATGAAAATATACAAATCACAAAGAATGAATTAATGTGAATTACAAGCGAATTATAGAGAAACCACTGGGAATTAATGATTGATTTTGTAAGTTCTTATCCTTACTTCTGTGTCGAACCTTTATTCAGGGACTACAAATTTAATTACTCTTTGGATGTTCTTGAAGCCATGGCAGAGTGTCAGGACTTAATATTATTATTATTTGATATTTTGAGCATCAGTTTAGGATCAATTGTTATATTGCGGTTGTCAAGCAGCTTTGAATTTTGAATGAAATTGAAGGGAAGCTAAAGTAGGCATAGAATTTTTTTTTTTTCTGACGTTAAATTTACGCAGCCGATGTCACTGAAGCTAATCGTGATTGGCGGAAGTTCGTGCTGCTCACCCCCCATCAGAGGTTACAGGTCAAATGCATCTGACTGACCAGTCAGAAGCGCCAGTTAATCCTCATTAATATTGGCTGCGGATATTTCATCAGTTCCAAATAACCAAATAACCTCTTATACTTAGTCAGTTGCCTACTGCTTGCAAGCAGACGACTGGACAGTTTCGAGTTTACCTAAATTTAAACCAAAAATTTGCGGCGTATTTGTACTCAGGCTGATTTCTGTGGTAGAATTCTTCTCCCTCTTCTTAGAATTAATTTGCAGTTTCGTCTTTTTCCTCTTCCCGCTCTTCTTGACCCATGCACTGATAATTCATTGGAGTTGAGTCGAGACTTTTCGTAGGTAAAACACCGAATACAAAATAACCAAATCCCGATTTTCAACTAAAGATTTTTTTTGTGAAATATGTTTTTCACAATCAAATAGGAATTGTATCGTAATATTTCAGTAATGGAATAAAAATCAAGCACTGTAGCTTAGCTGCAGGGATGAATGGAACTGAAAGTACTATAGAGCAAAAAAAAAAAAAAGGACAACGCACCAGTAAATTGTATTAATTATATTATTTAACAAACGCTATTTTTTTTTCAGCCATCCCCTGGTCCAAATAAGAGTTGAAGAAGCGTCAGAAAAAAAATACATAATACGCATGTGCCAAAAAAGTTTTTTGTCATTATAATGGGACATCATAGCATTTAGATTCAATAAAAGTTTCATTTTTGGAGTGGAACACAGTAAGTGCCTCTTAGGGTTCCGTAACTCTAGTGGAACACAGCACGTAGGTGCCAAGAAAGGTTTCTTTATCAGGGACAGTATGTAGGTGCCAAGTATACTTTTGCCATTATTGTGGAACATAGCACATAGGTTCTATTCCTGTTTTCAGACATAGGACACTGTAGTCATGACATTTTCCTGTGATTTCAGGTATATGACGTAGTGGCCATGGTCTTCGGCTTTGGTTTTAGACATAGGACGAAGTGGCCATTGCATTCTCTTTGATTTCAGACATATGGCATATTGGTAATATCCTCTTCCTTTGATTTCAGACAGATGGTATAACAGCCATTGGCTCTTCCTTTGATTTCAAACCAATTATGTAGCAGATATTACCTGTGCCTTAGACTTCAGATAATTGGCGTTGGTCATTGCATGCTCTTTTAATTTCAGGAATAGTTTACTTGCCATTACCTTTTCCTTTGATTTTAGGCAAATGGTGTAGTGGGCCCCTTTTTGATTCCAGACAATTGGCGTAATGGCCCCTTTGATTTCAGACGAGTGGTGAAATGGCCCCCTTCGATTTCAGACGAGTGGTGCGGTGGCCCCCTTTGATTTTAGACAAATAATGTAGTGTCCCCCTTTGATTTCAGACAAATTGTGTATTGGCCCTCTTTGATTTCAGTCAAATGGTGTAGTGGCCTTTAACAGTCCCTTTGATTGCAGATAAGTATGTAATGGTCTTTGCCCGCTCATTTGATTTCAGACAAATGGTGCAGTGGCCATAGTCTGTGTTCCTTTGATTTCTGACAAATATTGTAGTGGTCTCTATTTGTTCTTTTAAATTCAAAGTCAGATCTCAGTTACCTGACCTGGGATGAGACAACAGGTGTATTGTTGGTGAGAGGTTCACCTCTGCAATTCAGTAGAGTCTACAAAGATTAGCAAAGCTTAACTGACGTTTACAAATATGCCACTTAAACATGAAACCAGAGGAGATGACATAAATTCCTTTTATCTTAAAAGCAAAACCACGTGGGGTTGACATTCCAGAAAGTAAACTTTGATAAACATGAACATGACTGGAATAGTAAAGGATCTACTGGTCTGGGCTGTTCTCTAACGTGCCTCATCAATTTCCCATTTGGAAATCATCTGGAAATCAATGCCACATCTAACAAATGTGAGAAAAAATCAGTGCCACCCAACCAGACAGATGGAAATACTAAAATTTCGAAAAGCTGAGAATCTCTTGATTTTTTAATGGTTTTTTTCAGTCCAGTGATCTATGGTTGTAATAACAAAGGTTTTAAAACTCAGAAATCATAATCGGTGGTTTTATTTACAAAAATAATTCTCAGATTTTAATCAAAGCTTCTCATTGAGAAGCACGAACAAATTCTAACGGGAAAAGTCTTCAGTTATAGAAAATTCTGGATCCGCAGAAACCTGACTCAACAAATATCCAAAATAAAAGGAGAAAGGACTCATTTACTGCATCCAGAAATATCTACTGTACAAGCTGAGGTCTAGGATTCCTCTAGGATTCTCCTAGGACTCCTTAGGCGTAAGCTGGTGGGGGTGGGCCGTACGCAGGCTTGGCAGGGGGTGGGTAGGAGGCCACTCCTTCGTAGGCCACGTCGGCGACGTAGCCGCCGTGGTGGTCGGCGGTGAAGGTGACGATCTGGGTGCGCCCGTCGGGGAGGAGGACGCGGTAGGAGCCGGAGGTGACATGTCCGTCGCTCTTCTCGTTGTGAGCGAAGTCGTTGCCGGTGTAGTCGTCCTTCACGGCGTAGGCGAACTCGAAGGGCATTCCTGGTTCCTTGTAGGATGGGGGAGGGTGCCCGTATCCTGGTGGGGAGTCGGGAGCAGGGGCGGCGCAAGCTACGGCCACGAGGGCGGCGATGACGAAGAGCTGAAATGCAGCAGGAGGAGGTTTAGTTTCGGGTCAGGAAGACTAAACGGTTAGGACTGTGCGGTCCATGAGTCTTTGCTTAGATAAAAAGTGGCCTGTTCCTTTAAAACCTATTTTGTGTCTTGACGACATGAGCAGCGTATTGTACACCTGGTATGTAACACGAAACACTTTGATTTAATTTGTTCCCCCATTTTCCTCAGGTGTGTGAGGCTTAAATCTGTTTATCGTTTTTTTTTTTTCATGGCTAGAAGATGTCCCCTTGTTAATAACTTCCAAAGGCCCGGAGGCTTCCATGTAAGCCTTGCTAAGAACACAAATAAACCTTTGAGTCGGGCTTTCAAAAAATCAAACTTTGAGTCGGGCTTTCAAAAAATCAAACTTTGTGTCGGGCTTTCAAGAAATAAAGCTTTGAGTCGGGTTTTCAAAAATCAAACTTTGGGTCGGGCTTTCTAGAATAAAACTTTGAGTCGGGCTTTCAAAAAATAATTTGAAAATGCACCTATTCAGTAAAAGTAAGCATCTCTTGAATTGACACCTTTTGCTATAATTTTGCAAATTGCTTTTATTTTTTTTTTTTTTAGTCAAGCAAGAACCTCTGAATTCTGTTTTTCATTTTGTTCAATTCCTTCTTTCAATCATCAAATGGTCTGTTTGCCTCACTGAAAGAGTAGTTTTCTCGCGTGCGTGGATGATCATTGTAATACTGGACGTTGTTGGAATGTGGCAATCAATTCCAAAGGAAATAAATTACCAGAGAGAGAGAGAGAGAGAGAGAGAGAGAGAGAGAGAGAGAGATCATAAAAGAAAATGAAGAACGAAAAGTAAGGCGCGCAGGAAGAGAGAAAAAAATATGAATGAAAATCATTTTTAAACATATCGCGTCATTTTGTAGGTTTGCATTTCAGTACCTGAATGAACAGTGTGGAGAGAGAGAGAGAGAGAGAGAGAGAGAGAGAGAGAGAGGAGCTGGTGATAAAAGAAACCAACAAACGCAAAAGGAGTTTATAGAATTTCCTATTCAACCCACAACTGTTTGAGCTATTATCACAAGAAATTCTGTGCCGATAAAACTAAAATTTTAGGGCCTAGAACAACGATGACTGCCTAATGAACCTGGCTAATGTATGAGCGAGCTTTCAGCTTTCCTAAACAGCTGTCTTACCATAGATAGGGTCCCGTTTCGCTAAAACCACGTCTGGAAGCCACAAAAGACGTGAAGACCACGCCACGTATGTCTCTGTGTCTGTATGTATGTATGTATGTATGTATGTATGTATGTATTTATGTATGTACTTTTAGTTGTGTATATGTTTACATGAGTCCTTCCGCGCTCAGTTGACTCAAGGAAAGAGAAGAAATCAAAGATGTATTGACTTGTGCATAGTTCTGTCTTTTGATCATTTCTATATCAGTGTTGTAAAGTGTAAGCTTTTCTAAGTGATTCTTAAATAACTTAAAGGTTTTAACGATATTTTATATTACGAAAAGCATCAATTTATTCCTAAATAATGAATCAGCAGAGATGTCAGTGAAATTGCCAGATGAGATGATCTAAAAATTAGGAGAGTTTTTGTCACTCATAACTATTTTTCATTCGAGCTGACTTTAAAGCATTATTGTAAGATGATACGTTATCAGTTCGTCTCTTTCTCTCAGAATACTTCTTCTTAAACAAAATAAGAAATAAAAAGAATAAGAAATAAAAAGATATAATAAGTAATAAAAAAAGAAATTCGTTCGGTATTCTACTTTCCCCACCTAACCTCAGAAATGAATAGCTGAGGCACCACCCAAGACGACATGTACTCTGTTAATTTACGAAGATTTCTAAGCCTTTTTTGCCGAATATGGTTCCTTGGATTAACCACTGTTTTCACTTCCCACGTTCCTCATTTTGTGAATTACAAATTACTGAAGGTAGAGTAGATATTGAAAGTCTTCAGTGCAGCAGTTCAGAAAATGTCACTCCACGTGTTTTTTTTTTTTTATTTTCCTTTTTACAGACGTAAGATAAGATGAACGAATTTTATGTTTACTTGTATTCAGAACCAAAACAAACATGTAAAAAATGCCCCGAAATTTCTTCGACGCGATCGAGTTTTCTGTACAGCCGCTACAGCGTATAATCAAGACCACCGAAAATAGATCTATCTTTCGTTGGTCTCGTTACAATGCTATATGAGCCGCGACCCTTGAAACTTTAACCCTTACCAGGTGGTGGCTTATCCTATATCGTTACCAGAAGCACGATTACGGTTAACTTTAACCTCAAATAAAATTTTTTAAAATTACTGAGACTACAGGTCTGCAATTTGGTATGTTTGATGATTGGAGGGTGGATGATCAACATAGCAATTTGCAATCCTTTAGCCTCAGTAGTTTTTAAGATCTAAGGGCGGACAGAAAAAGTCCAAACAGAAAAAAATGCGGACAGAAACAAGTGCGGACGGACAGACAAAGCTGGCACAATAGTTTTCTTTCACAGAAAACTAAAAGTAAGCTAAATACGATTTATCTTATAATCCATCCTCTTTCCAGAAGCGCGTGCATTGCTTCTTTCAGGATCAAGATAATTGCCTCTTTTTTTTTTTTTTCTTCAGAATTTAACTTGATAAGGGAGTTTAGTTGCCCATCCCACTGGTCTTTATATTCAAGACTTTGTGTTGTTTTCTACAAACATGAGAATCTTTCGATTCCACTTAAGAGTGAAGTAAAGCAACGATTCTACAAAAGAAAAAAAAAATCTATGTATACGGAAAAACTAAAGTAACTAATAAGGCAATGTAATTCTCCAAAATATTTGTGATTTCTAATGTAATTTTTTAAAATATTACACAGCATTAAAGCAAAAATGTATCGCTATCTCTTGCTGAAAAAAAGGAATAAATGAGCAACAAAAACACTCCCTCAAGACTTCTGGACTCCGCAATAATAAATGATAAACCAAACATTGACTGAACTGAAACTGTGTCTTCTTTAACATGATGATTCGAACTCGAGGTATGGCACGACTGAAAAAACTGAGGCCTTAGAAACACAAAGTCAAAGTAACGGCACAAATGAAGAACTGTCTCACCTTAGCAGACATGCTGATTTTCCGAAAATGCTGGGAAAATGATGTTAGAGTCAACGAAGCGCTCCAGTTTTATACTCGCGGCTGCCACTTCCCGTTTTCTGTTGCTGCATTCCGTTTTCTATTCATCCGTCAGCTGTTGCTACATTCATCTGTCTTGTTTCACTGGAAAACGAGTAATTGCTCTCACTTGTTTAATTTTCGCGGAAAAGAGTAGCAACATTTATCTATAAGAAATTGAAACAAATTATGTTACAACTTTCGGAAAGTCTAGTTTATGACATTTAGGAATGTGTACCTTCGTTTATATAAGAATTCAGTAAAATCATATTCCGAATCAATAAAGCAATCAAAGCCAAATCTTTTACCTGTAATTGAAATTCATATGGTTCAAGGTCAAGTCATTATGTCTGATAGTTTCAATATGGACTGAAGATATTGCTATTGGTAATATGGTGGTTAAGAGCAACGTGCTTAATTGAGAGGTGATTTTGATTTTTTCATTTAAAAGGAGAATTTCTCGCCTCTTTATGACTCATCAATCATCCTGAATTGAGCTTTCCGGAGACAGCCGCAATAGGAGAAATAATCCTAAACAAATGAAATTCCAGCTTTTTTGAGAAATAACAATTTTAATCTGGTGTAATCCCGTTCGCGATTACACACTTCTGAAGCTGGAGAGTAGAAATAACTGTGGTTAGAGACCGTTTAAGAGAAATTAAAAAGTGGTTCCAAAGTAGCGAACCTCTTTTCCCTAGTTGTTCTGAACAATTCCTCAGCTGCATTGTAGTTATTTATAGTATGTACGTGTTTGTAAGCTATGTTGTTTGTTATTTTATAAGGTTTCTATACGTCGCTACTCATAATCAAGCAACGTCAAATATTAAACAATCATTTATTAGTGTTACCTACTCATAGCAAACCATGGGATGGCAGTAAGAGTGAAATCAGCTAATCCAAAAGCGTTTTTATTCTGCCATTGTTCAACCTCGTAGCTCACTGAAAATGCTTCTTACATATCTGTTGATCCCTTTCAACAATCCCGTTAGAATAATGAAGGCTAAAATCATCCAGGTTTAAGGATATTATACTGCAGAATACCAAGCACGGTATAGGTTCACCAAAATATTGTCGGCATCCCTGCTTCTTGGTAGACTGTAGCTGAGATCAAGTGTACAGCCTTTGACACTCAAGTTTACAAAGGTTCTGCAAAAGGGATTCATGATCAACCATACAGGAGTAATGCTTAAATAAATTTGAGCGAGTCTAGACTTAGATTCATTGTCAGAGGTGCTTATTTCCCGTAGGCATACCGGCTCCTGTTGTCAGACAGCAAATTCGAGGTGATTCTAAATAGGCATTTTAAAGTCAACCATCCTACAGATGATAAGAGCACTTGAAGGTAAATGATTGACCTTTAGTTGTAGTATCATGCACAATCTTTCATAATATCCGCTCATCTAGAAAAAGGTTATCTAAAAACGAGAACAGTAATATGTGTTGAAGTTGAAAGAGAGATAACCCGCATCTAGTATGCGACTACGGTTAGTTTACCTTTCCCTAAAGAAATAATTGCAGATTACCCATGTAAAATACAATAGGCTCTGAAAGCCTTGATTATTATCTGTTTTGTTGTCTAACAAGACGAGTGAATGCAGTAAATTCTTCCTTTTATTGGATGATTGGATTCCATTTTAGCAAAACTATTCTTGTTTCGTAAATTAAACTTCAATAGAATTAACCAGGATCATTATGATGGTCAGAAGTGTATCTTTGCCTTGAAACCACTGGAAACAAAATCTCCTCCTCTAACCACATCGATCATGATCGTCCCATGACCACCACACTAATTTTCGTTCTCCTCTCTTTGACCAGTACAGTAGTTGACGTTCCCCCCTTCTGACCAATTCGCCTCTCGTCCAGTTTTTTTATCCGCTACACTAATTATCAACTTACTCTGACCAATGACCAATACACTAATTGCTTTCCTATTTCGCTGACCACTGAGCCAGTTATCGTCCTATTCCGCTGACCAATACAGTAATTGTCTTCCCCGTCTCTGCCCAATGTATTCTCTTCGTATTCCTCTGACCAATACAGTAATTGTCTTCCCACCTCTCTGCTCGCCACACTGATTTTCGTCCTACTCATCTGACCACTATAGTAACTGTCTACCCACTTCCCTCCCCTCTACACCAATCATTTTCCTTCTCCTCTGACCAATACAGTAATTGTCTCCCTATTTCCTGTCCGCTACACCATTATCGTCCTACTCCTCTGGCGATACTTGGTGTAATGGACAGTGAAGTAGGAAGACAATAAGCATATTGGTCAGAGGAGTACCATAATTGATAATGTAGTGGGAAGAGAAGTGTGAAGACAGTTACTGTATTGGTCGGAGGAGTACGGAGGTAATTAATGTAGTGAGCAGAGAGGTGGGAAGACTAGTACTGTATTGATCGAAGGAGCAGGACGAAAATTAGCGTAGCGAGCATTAATTATCATTATACTTCACTGACCAATACACTAATTGCCCTCCGACTTCCCTGCCCACTACATTAATTATATTTTGACTTCTCTTACCAATACAATAATTGTCTTCCCATTACTCTGACTGCTGCACAGATTATCATCCTGCTCCTCTGACAATCCAGTGATTGTCTTCCCACTTCTCTGACTGGTACACTAATTATCTTCCTACCCCTTTAACCAATACACTAATTGTACTCCCACTTCCCTGACCCTACATTAATTGTTATTCTACTCCTCTGACCAATACAGTAATAGTCTTCGACCGTCTCTGACCATTACACTAATTATCGTCCTACTCCTATGACCTAATGACCAATACAATAATTGTTTTCCCACTTTTCTGACTATTACATTTATTGTCTTCCTACTCCTCTGAACAATACACTAATTGTCTTCCCGCTTCTCTGGCCACTCCATTAATTATCTTTGACCAATACACTAATTGCCTTCCTACTTTCCTGCACGCTACGCTAATTATCTTCGTACTCCTCTGACCAATATATTGATTGTCTTCCCACTGCTCTGACCGCTACGCTAATTATAGTTCTACTTCTCAGACCAATACAGTAATTGTCTTCCCACTTCTCTGAACGCTGCGCTAATTATCGTCGTAACATCCTACCAATACAGTAATTGCCTTTCCCATTTTCGGACGGCTACACTAATTATCGTCCTACTCCTCAGACCAATACAGTAATTGTCTTCCCTCTTTTCTGACCACCACTTCAATGGTCGTCCTTCCCTTCTAAACCATAGACTAATTGTCGTTCTACTCTTCTGGCCACAACATGAAATGTTGCTCTTTTCCAGCAACTGCGACAACCGCTATCCTGTCTTGTGGTCGCTCTCATTTTCTGATCCTTCATCAGTTGCCGATCTTATGTGACCACTGCACCAGCTGACAAGCAACAGATATGCTCTCGCTTGATTTCTGACTTTATCCAGAGAATAGATTTTGGAATATTCTAGTGAGGAATTGGTGATAGAA
This sequence comes from Macrobrachium rosenbergii, assembly GCF_040412425.1. Taxonomy (NCBI): domain Eukaryota; kingdom Metazoa; phylum Arthropoda; class Malacostraca; order Decapoda; family Palaemonidae; genus Macrobrachium; species Macrobrachium rosenbergii. The sequence goes on from NC_089756.1 coordinate 18,390,711, forward strand.
ATTAAAATGTTCATATGATAATTTTCAGTCTTGTATACAGTGGCATGTGCACAAAGGAATAAAGTAGTTTCTGGTTAGTAGGATTGCAAAGGTTTTCAGGAAGTAGTTAGTGATTCATATTAAAAAAGTCTTTTGAATGGCTTGTACGATAAGTTTATCGATTTATGCCTGGTGTTGTTGCTGTTGTTGGCGTTGACAGATTAGTCTGACCTTATTCCAGCACGGTCTCTTGCTCGTATGAGCAAATAAAAAGAAATGTGTTCCTGATTCTTATATTTCCCAAACCCATTAGATATTCAGTTACTTTGACAATCGACATTCGGTATAAAGGACTAGGGAAAAGAACAGCTGGTGCTGGAAACTGAGAAAGAGAACGACAACTGGCGTAAAGGAATACGGACAAGATGACAACTGGCTTTGAGGACTGAGGAAAAACATGACAATTGGTGTGAGACCTGAGGAAAGAACTGCAGTCGGTGTAGGGGGTTGAGGAAAAGCACGACAATTAGTACAGCTGTCAAAGGAGAAAGCTGAAAGGTGGTGTAATGGTCAGAAGAGAAGACCAGCAACAATTGGTGTAATATCTGTAATTTCCCACAGTGTGGTCCGTTCTCTGCCACGACACAACAAGTGTTTACTCAGCGGGGTGTTCCATTCTATTCAAAATTGTGACAGGATTTGAAAACCTCTCTAATGCATACACGGAATGCTTGAAGCTTGAAGCTTGAAGCTTTTGCCGTATTCTTTCCTTTATTTTTCAATTTTGACCACGTGTGATTAGACATCTCAGAAAGTAAATCGTGCCAGCTATTAAAAGCTGGCATATCTGGGGCGCTGAAGCATTCAACAACAAGAACTACTGAATAATGCTACTCTGGAACACTCATTACAGTTTTTCTTGGGGAAATCGTCTGGAAATGAATCTTAAACATGAATGACAGATAAGACATTATTTTGAGCATATGAGTATCCATGCATTTATTTCTCTGTCCTTTTTTCAATCGTGTGTGGCAAGTATCAAGATTGCATTTTTATGATGTATACTCTGAGGGGTTTTTAAACACAGTCGTCACATTACAGATGATTTTATTAACGAAAATAATTTACCATAAATATTATGATTCATGCTTAAAGTCAAATCTTCTCACTGAGAAGCAGGAAAAAAAAAGGACCTTCTAGAACAGATAAAAGTCTCCAGAACGAAGAAAGCTCTAACTCCGTCACAGTAAAGCTAATGTTCAGACAAAACAGGAGTCAACAGCCTTTGAAAGGAACACGGGAAAGAAGGTATTTATGGCATCCAAAATCAACATCGAGTGCGTTAGCCGAATTCCTATACAGTTTCCTTAAGCGTAGACTGGTGGGGGTGGGCCGTAAGCGGGTGGAGCTGGGGCTGGGTAGGAGGCCACTCCTTCGTAAGCCACGTCGGCGACGTAGCCGCCGTGGTGGTCGGCGGAGAAGGTGACGATCTGGGTGCGCCCGTCGGGGAGGGCGACGCGGTACGACCCGGAGGTGAGGCTGCCGTCGCTCTTCTCGTCGTGGGCGAAGTCGTTGCCGGTGTAGTCGTCCTTCACGGCGTAGGCGAATTCGTAGGGCATCCCGGGTTCCTTGTAGGATGGGGGAGGAGGCCCATAGGATGGTGGGGAGTCGGGATTAGGGGCGGCGCAGGCTACGGCCACGAGGGCGGCGATGACGAAGATCTGAAAAGAAGATTTATCTGATCAAGTCTGAGACTTCAAGAGTGAATCTCTCTCTCTCTCTCTCTCTCTCTCTCTCTCTCTCTCTCTCTCTCTCTCTCTCTCTCTCTCTCTCAATGGAAGATCTCACTGGAGTGAACCATTCATGAGATATTTATAAAATTCTCTCTCTCTCTCTCTCTCTCTCTCTCTCTCTCTCTCTCTCTCTCTCTCTCTCTCTCTCTCTCTCTCTCATTCTGTTTGTTTGTTATGTGTCTTGCCATCTTCTAAAATCCCAAGTTGCTCATCCTGTTTATCCCCTGGCCCCTTTTTTTCGGAGCGACTGTGGACCCAGGGAGAGGGCATCTAGGTATAGAAAAATCACAAAGAAATATATCTACTCTTGTCCAAAAACATTAAAGTTAGATCCAGGTTTTAGTACGTCAGGGAAATATATTTCTATTCCCTGTATTCTTTGGCGTGTTAGCATATGTGCCATACAAATTACACACACACAATTCATATGTATATGTATATATATATATATATATATATATATATATATATATATATATATATATATATATATATACGTATGTATATATACTGTGTATATATATTATATATATAGTATGAATATATATATATAAATATATATATATATATATATATATATATATATATATATATATATATATCAAACAGGGTAAAAGCATAAATGCATTATAAAGTTCAAAAATATGCATAAGAAAGAGATAAAACAGAAAAAACAGAAATACTGAAAGATTAGATCACTGATCTAGGTCAGACGATCACGGACAATCGATATAACTCGAGTCGAAAGCTTTTAAAAAATGCATATTAATTACATGATTAATATAAGGAAAAATTACACAGCTCAAAGGCGCACAAGTCCTTACCTTTGCAGACATGATGAAGAACGACGACTGTATGATACTCAGATCGAATTGGCACTCCCTTTTATACTGTCCATGGCTCTCTCTCTCTCTCTCTCCGTTTTCTTTAGCCTGTATCCGTTTTCTTTCACTCGTCCTCATACCTGGATATACGCCCCCCTGGTTTTGACTCTAATTGACCAAGGAGGTTGGGTTCTAACCTCCTTGGAAATAATAGCCCCAACCCCGCTCCGTCTCCGAGAGGTGGGGGAACCCACGAACAACCTCGTTTCGACCGTAACCTCTCTTTTTCGGCCGCAAAAGACGCGTTTGTGGCTTTGTTACCTCTTGACACCTTGGAGGTCAGGTGCGCGTTGAAATCGCCCTCTCCCTTCATCCAGTGATTATGACCGCTATGGGCGCCATCAGTCCCTGGAATGATTGACTGATCATGGATTACCTGAAGTCACAAATGCCTTGGTCACTGACGCTACCTTAAGTGGATAAAAAAAGTTTCAGGATCTGTTGGGGAAATCGTAGAAAATATCAAAGCTAATGTCGATATGTTACGGCTACAGATTGTATGTATTGTTAATGATATAAGAATGAAATCGTTAATTGTAGGAAATAATGTTTCTTAGCGAAGAAATACGATGCAAATCTCCATCTGTAATGTTATTCTTCAGAAAATCACAACAGCTCATGTGCATGTGCATTATTGTGTATCAGATATTTAGAAAAACTTTCCTGTATGTGTATATGTATGTACGTACGTACGTATGTATGTATGTATGTATGTATGTATGTATGTATGTATGTATGTATGTATGTATGTACGTCTTCGGTTAAATACAAGACAAGAGAAAGTATCTGGTCTTACATCTGTTGGTAAGTATGCAACTATGTGCAGTAAATGTGTATATTATAGTTATTGAGCGCTGCTGAAAATAACGAGATTGTAGTAATAACTGAAACTAATAAGAGTTTTATTTTAAGGAAACTGTATTTTTTGCTTTTTAAAGAGATCCGTGTGATTACGAGGTTTGTCTTTGTAAAATATGCCTAGTAAATCTATTGGTTTACGACAAATAAAATAAAAATCTTCCTTTTTTTGTTAGAGTGTTGGAGATTTATATTTATATATATATTTATATATATATATATATATATATATATATATATATATGTGTGTGTGTGTGTGTGTGTATAATATATATATATATATATATAATATATATATATATATATATATATATATATATATATATATATATATATATATATATATATATATATATACATATTTATGTATATATATGTACATATATACGTACATTTTGTTATTGATAGTGACACTTTTCCTTGTCTAATGTCTCATCTTAAATGTTATATTTGTTTATTTTACATAGTAATATATGTGTACTATATAATTATAGATTTTTATTACACATTGTTTTTCACGGAATTGTGAATCTCTTAGCAATGTTATATTTGTCATGCCATTCTGTTCTATGCGATGTCTTTTTGTTATACTCGTGTTGGTGATGCTGTTTCGTTATAATGGAAACTGCATTTGTTACAGTGATGTATAATTTGCTGAATGGAAGCTGTCATTTTTTTAAAACGGGTGACGGTGCTTGTTATAGTGATGAGGTCATGCGTAAAAGCACTTTCTCATGTTCCTGTCATTAACGAAATTCTTTCACCTGTTATAAACTTCCCCGGTTGAGTGTTTGCAAAGACACTAATTTATTAATTATTTCTTTTAGTTCAAGCGACGATGCAGTGCATTGCTACCCTAATACTATTCTCCTGGTATTTTAGTACATTTTTGTCTAATTATTTTTATTTATTTTTTTATTCAATTTTTTTTTTTTTTTTTGATAAGTGAGATCTCTTCTTTCTGCATTTCCCTTTACTTCCTCTTACTTATTCCTAATGAACACCATGTTCTTTGCAAGCTGGAATTTCAAGTCAGTAGCCCCTTTGGTGGGATTGTTCCATATGAATACGGCTCACCTTCTGAATAACAATAATAATGATAATAATTTAACTATTGATAACTAGCATAAATGTCCTGCAGTACTGTTGCATAGACAATTAATTTCTCTGCATTTCGTTCGCTTTCTTTTGTATCGTTGTTCTGATAAAATTTAATTCGAGACGTCCACAAGATGACGAATTTTGGAAATACTTCTATCAATGATTGGGTGAGATAGGCTTAGAGATAAAGCAAAAGGAAAACATATGACATGCAGAAATACCTCTCCTGTGTGTGTGTGTGAGTGTTTTTCTTTTTCTTTTTATATTTAAATGGGTATTTTACTATACCAATGTCATTATTATTATTATTATTATTATTATTATTATTATTATTATTATTATTATTATTATTATTATTATTATTATTATTATTATTATTAAAAAATACGCATAGTAGCTTGAGTCTTGAAATGGAGAACCAAATCCACAGTTATGTATGTGTAGATATATTTAGCTTTGAATATATGTGCATATACATAACTGTGGATTTCTTTCTCCATTATTATTATTGTTATTATTATTATTATTATTATTATTATTATTATTATTATTATTATTATTATTATTATTATTATTTAGTTATAGGAATATACGTTTATAAAAGATTGTTCTTTTATGAAAATATTCACAGATAAAATGGGCGATCTGCTATGTATGAAGTAAAAATCTTGGTCAGTTTTCACAAATATTGTCTCATGCATTCAGATATTTTTCAAAAATGCCATAGAAAGTACCTTATAATGAATGAAGAAGCTTAATTTCAGATTCACAGGCAATAAGCAAGACTTGAGAACTGCCTTTCTTGACAAGGATGGTTGGCAGAGATTAATTTTTATTATTATTATTATTCAGAAGATGAACCCCATTCATATGGATCAAGCCCACAGGCGCCACTGACTT
>NC_089756.1:18401225-18431225 GCF_040412425.1 Macrobrachium rosenbergii
TTACGTTTCGCATTAGTTAGTTGGGCCGAGTCCAGAGGTCCACATTAAGCTTCTTAACCCCTTTAACACTTTACCACTCTGTACTGGCATAAGGCCTGCTTGGTCTAAACCAATCACCAGTCATTATACATGGAACTCAAGACTGACAATTTTGAAATTCGGAAAACCTTCAACTATCAGGTGTCGTGACTTGGTGTATCTGAGGCTGTAAGTTGCGTGTCTAAGGCTGAGTGCTACGTCTGAGAATGAATGCTGTGATGGTATGTCTAAGACTGCGTGCTACGTCTGAGACTGGATGTTATGTCTGGGACAGTGTTATGTCTAAGATTGAGTGCCATGTCTGCGACAGTGTTATGTCTGACCCTTGCTTTACTTGTCTGAAAACGTAACTAACTTCTCTGAGGCCATATGTGACTTGGTTGAGACCAGAAGCTTTGCGTAGGTGAATAAAAGAATGTCTTATTCTCATCAGTGAAGCAAAAGTAACCTAAAACTGTGACTGAGACAATATTTTATCTAAAATCGTGGGTATTTTATTAAAGAACCTAAGAAACCAGTTTTGTGAGTCACAATGGCGTGACTGAAACTCTAGCAAGGAAATCGAGTTTAAATTATTCATAAGTTCTCTATGATTTACTTCAGAATTGAATTCTGTTCAAGACTGCAGTCAGTCTTGTTGAAACAAGGGGTTTCTTGTTCACAAACCCAAGGAATAAATGATTTCGTCAGTCTTGATTACCAGGCACTTCTAGAAAATAGATTTCTCTTTCTTCCTATGTTTTCCTTCTTGACTTCTTAAATCATTTCAGATAGCTCCTCCTCGGAGATGTGATTGCTCAAGAGCAGAAGTCTGTTGACATTGAACTTTATTTTTTTTTTAATGGCTGAGCTTCTTACGATCTTGGTCTCCTATTAATCAAGACAATAGAATTATTGGATACTGCCAACGACCCACAAGGCTGATCAATCCTCTCTTTGAATTGTCACTTATTCCCAAAAGTTACATTCATATCTCTCCCAAATTGTAACTGATCTTTTAGCAGTCAAAAGACCCATCTTTGTTAAAATTTTCGTTATAATTACCGCATTAATATTTTAATATCACTGTCGTAGGTAGACAACCAAAGAAACAGACAAATACATAAGCAAATAAGGAAATTGAACAAATAGACAGACAAATGGTTATTCAGCAAATGTCTATGAGCATCATTTGTCTAATCAACGCCCAAAAAGATTCCCTACCCCTAAATTTACATTCATTGTGTAGCAAAATGTAATTATTTGTTGTCAGTTATGAGGCAAAGTTTTAATGACATTTTCGTATAAATCCACACACAATGAGTTTTGTCTAACCCAAGTAGATAAACAGCTGTGAATAAAACTTGATTAGGTGGAAGATGTTTAGCATCAGTTTTTAGATAGGTGCTCTTATTAATTTCTGTGCAGTGAAAAAAAAAGACGAGAAAAGAGGCCTCGCAACTTTAAGGAATTTCAGCCCTTTTCAGAAGCAAGCTGTCGGGCTTCACAAGAGGATTCATGAAGCGTTCAAATCCAAAGACTAATTCTTCTCACTTTTTTATGAAAGTACAGAAAATTTTTCCATGCATTTTTTCTACTGAAAACTGTAATCGGGATAATTTTTTCCCCTCAGTCTTACAGCTAATAAAGATAAAGTAAGAAATCGAGTGCCTACCAGGAATGATTCCGTTTTCTTATCACCTCCAATCTTTTTAAGAATCGAGTGCATCGCTTATCGCCTTCTCCACGAATCTTCTTATAATCTTCCATTTTTAAGACCTGATGCTAAGGCCTACTCATGATAGACTTTTATCTTATCATTTCCTTCAAGCTTGGTCTAGATAAGGGCATTATGACTCCAGCCTTAATTAATTCTCTCTTTGTTGCTCTTAGATTACGCTGGTCTAATGTCAGCACGGGCTCTTGCTCTTATGAGTATCTTGTGAAAGTCAAAGCAATCAAGACGCAGAGCAACGGAGGCGATATGTGGTAAAATAAATAAATAAATATAAATACTCGACAACAATGCCTTCAACTTCTATTGATTCTTCCCGTAAGGGGGTAGTGCCGTCAATGCACCTCATGCGGTGCGCTGTAGGCATTGCTTTAGGTTCTTTGCAGCGTCCCTTCGGCCCCTAGCTGCAAACCCTTTCGTTCCTTTTACTGTACCTCCTTCCATATTCTCTTTCTTCCATCTTATTTTCCACCCTCTCCTAACAATTGATTCATAGTGCAACTGCGAGGTTTTCCTCTCGCTGCACCTTTCAAACCTTTTCACTGTCAATTTCCGTTTCAGCGCTGAATGACCTCATAGGTCCCAGTGCTTGGCCTTTGGCCTAAATTCTATGTTCAATTCATTTCTATCGCTTCTTAGAGTCTATCTGAAGTGAACGGCGCCACGTCTGTATAGCAACAGCAGCCATATTTGCTAACGGAAAGAGGATCCCGTCGCAATCACGCCTTAACTATCTCCTGCAATCACGACGTCTAAAAAAAAAAAAAAAAAAAAGCGCGTGAGAATGGAGCGTTCGTCTAGCGCTCATTTATCATCGCATTTAATGTCTATTGAAAATTATAAAAAGGATTTGTAATAGTGTGTTTAAGGGCTGCTGCAAATGATGCAGTTGATGAATGCTGCAAGTAGAAAGCAACAACAGTAATCTTGATTAGTATTTTGCCTACGTTTTTGCATTAGGCTAAACAACATCCTCTCTCTCTCTCTCTCTCTCTCTCTCTCTCTCTCTCTCTCTCTCTCTCTCTAACATGTTTATGAGCTTCCATTGATAAAAACGGTTGTCTGACTGCCCCCATGAATTCAGTAGTATATAAACGTTAAGCAGAAGACCATTTTTGATCTTTGACAAAACTTATCACACCTTTCATCAAGTACCTTATTGACTAACAGTAAAATATCGAATTGTCAATAAAAGAAGAAGTAAAATAGACCTTACCTTTCCTTGATTTATTAACAGAGAAAATCATTTGAAAATAATGTGTCTATGTAAAGGAAGCCCACCTTTACAGGACTTGTTATGACTAATATAAAACAAATACTACCATATCTCTTGTTCACCGAACTTATAATTGCGCTTCTAATGCCTTCACATTTCATTACGCACGTTTCTGAGTAACAGTATAATGCAACTAAGCAAGAATGTGGTCCTTAAAAGTTCCCGTGCATCGCTATGTACATAAATAAAACTTTCTATCGGTGTTTGTCTCAAGCCGGCTCAAGATTAGCAGTTTACAACCTAGATTTAGAACAAAACAAGTCTAAATGCTCGAAACTCAAATGATTGCGAAAATTATTTCCTATCTCCGCCTCTCTTCCTTTCTCGCGCACACACATGAGCACAAACTTCGAGAGGATGCTCTGATAACTCGGAAGAAGGGCTTGAGTTTCAAATAATTACACATTTCGTTCGGTGAACAGCAGAAACGAGAGAGAGAGAGAGAGAGAGAGAGAGAGAGAGAGAGAGACCCTTAAGACGTGTTACATAACGTTTTGCTCTACTTTCTGCAAGGCCGTTTACAAACACCCCAGGATAGTACTTGAGCAGTAGTTATGGAAGGCGTTTGCGGCTAGACCTATTGCTCAATACCGTGAGGAGCTTTCACAGAGAGAGAGAGAGAAGCGGTTGGGGAAAGAGAGAGAGAGAGAGGAGCGGTTGGGGAAAGAGAGAGGGGTGAATGCAACCTTTCATCCCTATCCGTGACGTAATTGAATATCTTTCCTTTTACCTTCTGTTGTTTACAATATGGCGCCTCTTGCGTTCATTTGCGAAGAACGACCCCTATATACACTTGATATGCGCTCACGGGCCGGAATTATTCATAATGAACGAAGTCCATTTACATAAAATATGCGCCTACAAACCTGTGTTATTCGTAATGGCCGAGCCCTGCATATACACGACATAAGCGCCCAAGCCTGAGTTTCTCGTAAACAACGAAACTCATATGCAATGTTTTGCGTTATTGGCCGTAGTTATGTGTAATGAACGAGCCCAGTACACAGTGATATGGCCGGAAAAAGTCTCGTTATGGCTTGCTTGTTCTCTATCGCCATTGCGTGGATAAACGTGCTCTCCGTGATTGTTACAGATCAAGTTCTTGGGTTGTGTAATGAGTCCGCGAGAATATAGTGTAATTGCGGGTATACTCAGTAGCTAGGCTCCGTCCTTTATTGTCTGGTGTTTGAATGGCTTTTTAGATTTTTTTTCTGTTTGGACGTTTCTCACTTTCAAGTAGCAATGATAACAGACAGTGATTTTGATCGGAACGTCATATTTTTTGAGAAAAGGATTAGTTTACCCTCAGGGTTCTAAGGCTTCGTAAGACGGTAACAGAAGAGTCACCAAATCAAAGGGACCTTTATTTGTCAGTATTAACAATATTAGGCTAATACTCCTACAAGATACGCTGTACATAACAGTTACCTGGGACTTGTTTCAAGATTACGTCAACTTACTTATCAGAAAAACGACTTAACGGGTTGAGCTGACAGCAGGCTCAGTAGATTGAGGATAGGTCTTACTTATCTAACCCACAAATTCATCCTGAAGGGTGACAGATCACCAGTGTGTGATCTTTGTGATGCCCCCCTTACTCTGCAGCACATATTGGTTGATTGTCCTAAACATGATGAGAGAAAGCATAATCCAGTTTCAGGTTCCTTAGGAGAAGTTTCCAAAGATGATGTTGATGCTGACAAGGCCTTGGACTTTTAAAAACTATTAACATTCTTTTTTATATTTAACCATTTTTCTCTGTGATTAGACTAATGGTAATGATTTTTTCAGTTTTATCTTGTAACCATTTTTCATCAGGGTACTGAAACACCAAACGGTTCCAGTGCCAGGTCATTAGACCAAACTTTCATAGATCAATCAATCAATCACGAGACTCGAGTCTAGGCTTCTTGACGAATTGCTGAAGGCTTTGTGAGCCCTTTAATGTTTAAAGGATTGCAAGAACCTTGTTTACGCGAACACTGATTTTATAATTTTTCTGAAGTAAAACTATAAACATTAAATTATAACATATGTTTTACAATAATGAATCAAATCTATTAAGTATAGTGAAGTGAAACTATGTATCATTTACAAATTCATAGATGAAACAGGCATTGAGGTACTTACTGAATGTAAGCCAACAGAAACCCAAATTTCTCATGTACACTGAAGGCAAGCTGTAAACGTCGTCTAAAATTTACTTGTTATAGATAAGCAAGGAGTCAAAATTATTCACGTTTATGACGAAGAAAAATTGAAATAGGTGTGGCAGTAAAGTCGCCTGGCGGCCGCACGATACACCTTACCTTACCGGCGTACGAGAAGCCTTCCCTCCAGACGATCTCATAATCAGCTTCTACTTCTCAGTATCTTGCGACCTTCTGACGTGATTAGGTGACCGACCGTGCTACCACCGCCGCACACTGCCGACGGCGAACCCTGCGTCTCCAAGTCGTAAGTGTTGCTTCTTTTGCTGTGGCATATTCGTGTGGTTTGTCAAAAGCGTCTTTCACGCTAATTTCAGGGAATGTTTCCACTTTGTCTGCCCTTAAGAGATTTGTTAGTGTTATGACATTTCGTGGGTCTTAGCTTAAAGATGTAATATTTTGTGGGAATATCTTCATTTGCTATTCGTGACTTGTCACTAAGGAATTGCTTGGAACCGCCCTCCCGTTCGCCTGAAACAGACATGCAAGGTTAAAAGCATCTGAAGTTGTTCACAGTAAATTAAAAATGTTTGAAGTTAACTGCAGTCAGCTAAGATTATTTGAAGTTGATTTCAGTGAATTATAAAATCATCTTTATTCTGAAAGATGTACCCTTATATGTTTGTCAAAAGTCATTGATTATTTCGTTCTTGTATTACCTCACAATTTAATATTTTGTCTTTTTTCCAGCACTGATTTGCAACTAGTGATTTTCCAGATTTAAGCCCACGCCCGAATGGGCGCACCTGAGAATTCACGCCCACCCACCACCGAGAGCACTCAGAGCAAGCACTCACAGCACCGGTAGGGGTTACGCCCACCCAGAGAAGCCAAGCCCCGCCCCCCATATGCCCGCATGCCTCCACTCACGCCCACCAGAAACCCATCCCTCGTCAGTGGAGGAGGATCAGACTAGCTCCTCATCATTGCACTTTATTTTCAGAATTAATTCCGCACATAGTGTGTATTTAAATACACATTTTATTATAATTACGTGTATCAGTTTAAAGCTTTTTTATTATTATTATTTCCATGAATAGAGGCTCTTCTGAGACTAGAATGCGCCAAACTGCCGGTTTGAAAATCCGGATCCCCACCTCGTAAATGCATGTTAGAATATTTCTTCTCCTTTTTATCCTCTTCGAAATTCAGACCATTCCTCCGAAACGAATCATTCGAATTTAACATAGTTAACTCGCAATGAAACTGCCATAAAACCAAATGAGAAATAATAAAAACATGGCCTTTACTGGCTAGAATCGCCTGTCGTTCGTCCGTTACGAAAGCATTCGTTATTTTCAAGGATAACACGAGAGAAGTTGCTGATTGTATCGACCGGCAATTCCTCCCAAGAAATTTATATTTAGACTGGAACAAAACCTCGATCGGATGTGGCCTCATTCTTGATTTTGAACGTTGTTTAGATACATATACACATCATTAAGGAAGAGACAGACAGACACATTGACACGTATACTTGTTAAATGTTTCACATGCGTACCGTACACACTTACCTACAAGGGGGTGGTGCCGTCAGTGCACCCCATGCAGCCTCTTTAATTCCTTTTGCTGTACCTCCATTCATATTCGCTTTCTTCCATCTTACTTTCCACCCTCTCCTGACAATTTCTTAATAGTGCAACTGCGAGGGAGCTCCTCGTTGCATGAGTCGGTAGAATTGTCGGTTTGCACTCTGCAAGGCCCGAGTTCGAGTCTCCGGCCAGCCAATGAAGAATTAGAGGAATTTATTTCTGTTGATAGAAATTCATTTCTCGGTATAATGTGGTTCGGATTCCACAATAAGCTGTAGGTCCGGTTGCTAGGTAACCAATTGGTTCTTATCCACGTAAAATAAGTCTAATCCTTCGGGCCAGCCCTAGGAGAGCTGTTAATCAGCTCAGTGGTCTGGTTAAACTAGGGTATACATAACTTTAACTGCGAGGTTTTCCTCCAGTGACACCTTTCAGGCCTTTTTACCGTCAGTTTCCGTTTCAGCGCTGAATGACCTCATAGGTCCCAGCACTTGGCCTTTGGCCTAAATTCTATATTCTGTTATATTCCATACACACTTACCATATATTTGTTTAGCTGTATTACCGTCGTGCGACAAAAAACGAAAGCTATCGCACACACACACATCCATCGTCGGGTTATGCAATGTAAAATTCAACAGTTCTTATACATGTACTCAGTGACCCGATAGCTTGTCACCGGAAACCTTCTCTTTATATTTTATTGAATCCAGACGAATTGGTTTTAATTTTGGAATAGATTGGAGTAATAGGAAATATTTCACGTTCTGTCTTGTCGAAGCCAGTTGAACTGGTTTTAATTTGGGCTAAACTGTGCGCCTGAATTAACGAATCATCGGGGATTTGGTGGAATCAGATAGGTCTACACCGAAGAAACTAGAAACTGAAGCACAAAATGAATATGAAACTAATATTTACTTTTTGCCATTGCTGTTATCTGCCATATTTACCATATTCCCTATGTAACCTTATATGCTGTTTACCCTCATAAGGAAAACAAATAATGGGATTAATCCGTTAATGGCCACATTATGACAATGCGAGAATTTTAAATATATGACCATAAGTTCCCGCTCATTCGGCGTAATGGAGAATCTGCAGTTGCATGCCGGTATCATATAAATCAACAAAAAGACTTACATTGGATACTTAATATCTCCTGTTGATGTCATCACACCGACCTGACAATTACAAACTTACAGAAACAGTAAATACGAAACGACTCAAATTTTCCCAAAAGTTATTAAGATCACGAGCTCTTGACCACAAGAAGTATGGAAATATTTTTTCGGCTCGTAGCTCACAGGCGCGGTGTCACGTACTTGGTAATTTACTGCGGGTTATCGATTCCGTCTGTCTTCATGCGGGTGGTAAGAGGTGCTTTCGGCGTGACTTTCTGCCGCCGGACTTTCTGTCCAGGACGTCTCTTTTTGTTATTCTTGGACCGAGACTTTCAGAAGACTTGCACGCTGGTCCTTTCCCCCGTAGGGTGGTAGTGCCATCAGTGCACCTCATGCGATGCACCGTAGACATTACTTAATGGTCTTTGCAGCCTTCGGCCCCTAGCTGCAACCCCTTTCATGCCTTTCACTGTACCACTCTTCATATTATCTTTCTTCCACCTGACTTTCCACCTTCTCCAACAATTGTTTCATAGTGCAGCTGCGAGGTTTTCCTCCTGTTACACCTTTCAGACCTCCTTACTTTCAATTTCCCTTTCAGCACTGAGTGACCTCTTAGGTCCCAGCGCTTGGCCTTTGACCTAAGTCCTGTATTTTATGCTATTCTACTAGTCCTTTCGAGCATTTACTTACCCTTCGAGTATTTCCTTACTTACCCTTCGAGTATTTCCTTACTTACCTTTCGAGTATTTCCTTACTTACCCTTCGAGTATTTCCTTACCTTTCGAGTATTTCCTTACTTACCCTTCGAGTATTTCCTTACCTTTCGAGTATTTCCTTACTAGTATTTTCTCACTTACCTTTCGAGTATTTTCTCACTTACCTTTCGAGTATTTCCTTACTTACCTTTCGAGTATTTTCTCACTTACCTTTCGAGTATTTCCTCACTTACCTTTCTAGTATTTTCTCGCCTTTCGAGTATTTCCTCACTTACCTTTCGAGTATTTTCTCACCTTTCGAGTATTTCCTCACTTACTTTTCGAGTATTTCCTCACTTACCTTTTTGGAGTATTTTCTCACTTACCTTTCTAGTATTTCCTTACTTACCTTTCGAGTATTTTCTCACTTAGCTTTCAAGTATTCCCTCACTTACCTTTCGAGTATTTCCTCACCTTTCGAGTATTTCCTCACTTACCTTTCGAGTATTTCCTTACTTACCTTTCGAGTATTTCCTTACTTACCTTTCGTGTATTTCCTTAGTTACCTTTCGAGTATTTCCTTACTTACCTTTCGAGCATTTTCTCACTTACCTTTCGAGTATTTCCTCACTTACCTTTCGAGTATTTCCTCACTTACCTTTCGAGTATTTCCTTACTTACCTTTCGAGTATTTCCTCACTTACCTTTCGAGTATTTCCTTACTTACCTTTCGAGTAATGTCTTTCCCAACTTTCGAGTAATTCCTTTCTCCTGTTCTCGGTACCACTTTATAATGAACATATCAGCGATGCAAAATTTTTCTGTACCTTATTTTGTGGTTTATTTGTTTTTTTTTCGCCTCTGACAAAGCAAAGTATCAGTCTAGTAGTATTGCCCAGTGCCAAATTTTCAATGTTTGTCATTGATTATGTTATGATTCATTTATTTACCTGCTTTGCTTTTAGGAGTTTTGGCATAGGTGAACTTGACGGCTTATGAAATGCTTCAGTGAATTCGTATGATCAAATACGATTTTGGTTGATTGGTTTTTAACATAATTTGGAATGCAAAAAGAATAAAATATGTCCTATTCCTCCGTTCATATTGTAAATCGAACACCTGTTTATTCATTTCTCAGATTTTTGTCAACTTTGATGAATGACATTATTCGCTCTTATTCATCCAGTTTAGTTGAACCAACTCACTTATTCATATAATTCACTCCCACTTTCCCTCTGTAAATTTTAATCACACACTCGATCACTTTAATTTCTTCAGTCTCACTCACTCAGTCATTTGAATTTTTAACTCACTCACCCGGCTTATCCACTCGCTCTCCCTTTCACTCATCGCTGAATTTGATTCACTCACTGTCACTCATTTACTCACTCTCCCTCTCACTCGCTCATGTGGCTTTCCTTCCTACGTCCCGAATAACGAAGAATATTTTCCCTGAGGGAGATGTCAGTACCATTTGTAGTTGACCCAACGAACATCTAAGTTGTTTTGATGAATCCAGAGGTCCACACTAGACCTCTTGTGGCCTTTAACATCTTATAATTCTTACTGGGACGTCCCCTGGTAATAGATGAAGGTGGCTTCAGTTCAGCTTCATCTAAAACGGTAACACATTACGCAAAGACGACAGACTGTAGAATTTTTCGAAGGGCGGGAATGAGTGAATTTAACCATTAGTTTTAGATAATTGTTGTGATATATATATATATATATATATATATATATATATATATATATATATATATATATATGTGTGTGTGTGTGTGTGTGTGTGTGTATGACTTTGAAATATTTCCTGTTAAAACAGAATTCCATCAAATATAAGGGTAGCTCATAGAAACGCCATAATGAGGAAAATAAAGGCTATATTTCAGATACCAAACTGTCTCTCTCCTGAGGAGAGAGAGAGTTTGTCTCTGAAATATAGCCGTTATTTCCACATTTTGGCGTTTCTATGAGCTCCTATATTTTATATATATATATATGTATATATATATATATATATATATATATATATATATATATATATATATGTGTGTGTGTGTGTGTGTGTATTATATATATATACATATATATCTATACGTGTGCGTTTGAGTGTGTGCGGGTGTAATGCTCTGGCGTGTTCTACAGCAGTATACTTAAATCATTCACAAAAAATTTTGGCATTACTGCCTTTTATCACACTCTCACATAGTCTTATTACTCTGCGATATTTGACTATTATCATCCGACTAGAAGCTTTATTTTTTATTATTTGTGAATAGAAAAATACTCATAATAATAGCAATAATAAGTAACACGCTCAACGAACTTTAAACTGGTCCTAAGACTCAGACGGCTTACGTAAAAATAGCAATCCCATGAGATCAACAATGATAATGATTTTACGACGTTTGATACGTAAGCCATGGGACTTACAGCTTCCCCCCTTGCTGCAACCCCTTTCGTTCCTTTTACTGTACCTCCTTTCACATTCTTTCTTCCATCTTACTTTCCACCCTCCCCAAACAATTGTTTCATAGTGCAACTGCTTTGAGGTTTTCCTCCTGTTATATACACCTTTCAAACCTTTTCCTGGCAATTTCCGTTTCAGCGCTAAATGACCTCGTAGGTCCAAGTGCTTGGCCTTTGGCCGAAATTCTTATATTCAATTCAATTCGAAACGCGAATGAAAAATATTTTATAGTTTTATAATTTCTTCCTGAACACTTAATTCAAACAGTGTTAGCAGAAAAAAAATTTCCACAAAAAAACTTTATCACGAAATTCTGTTTGTTATATGTTGGTGATTTTATGTCTTCCTCTATTCATTCTTTTCGTGATTTGATCATGCGTCTGCTCTGCTTGTTGCGAGTTTCTTTTGTTGGTTTAATATTCTTCGATGCCTGAATAATAACAATAATAATAATAATCCACTAACGTGGATATGCAACCCTACACTGAGGTAATTTGACAATAAATCACTTCAAAACTAGAATTTTATACACACATATATACATACATACATATATATATATGTGTGTCAACATTACTGACAGTTTGTACGATCATTTGTTCCTGCTGCTTATATCCACGTTTCGAAGCGCATTTTACTGTATTTACGAGAACCCCTTGATGATGAGTCATACACAAACATTTTTTTATGAGGACCTTGCAGCAAAGGTGCATTAAGCAGAAAAGACACAAGCCATGAATATTTTCCTTCCACTGAATCAAACACATTTTAAGCTATCTAGTAAATGCCAATTTTGGCCATCACAGATCTCACTATGGTAGAGTAGACATTGTTAATCAATGATACCGAATACAGTAACGATTTGCGATGGCAGTGACCAAGCGATGTGTGGATTACTGGTCGTGGTAATGATTTGCGTTTGATAGATTCTTGACGCTTAGATGAGTGAATGGAATCATCTTGACCAGCTAAGTAATGAGGAAAATAACATTGAAAGTCGAATACTGATGACATTTAGAAAATTTCTGACTGCGTAATGGTAAGAATTATTAAGAGATTCCAGTAGGAAGATTATATTACTAATGGGGAAATAGCGGAGCAATGTGGAGCCCAGCAGCTGGAAGATAGACCGGGGTTTCTAGAGAAGGAGATGGTTTGAACATGTAGTGAGAAAGGATTGGTAGCTAATCACAAAAGTAGTAGATATAGGCTAGAGAGATCTCATTGCACGTCTGATTCTCCAAGAGGAAAAGTTGACGTAAAAACGTTTATAATAATGAAGGTTCTCTTTAGTCATTATAGCTGGAAAATTATGGTCTATCCTTTTCCAGCTTACTGAGGTGGAAAAAACAGATCATATCCTACCTGGATTTCTCTTTAATTGCAGTTAATTAGGGTATTTTAGAAATAGTATTCTAGCTGGCTTTTCCTTTCGGGTGTCTTTGTGTTGTCTTCGAGTGTCTGTCTGTTAGTTTTGCCTATGAGTAAGAGAGTGAGTTTTGCATCTGTGCAATCTCTCCTTGCTTTTAATCGATATAATAGACAATCGTCAGTTAGTTCCTCGTTGGGCGAGCGGGTTCTGTTCTCAGCTGCCACTCTGTTGGCCGCGAGTTCGAATCTCCGACCGGCCAATGAAGAATAAGAGGAATTTATTTCTGGTGATAGAAATTCATTTCTCGCTATAATGTGGTTCGGATTCTACAATAAGCTGTACGTCCCGTTGCTAGGTAACCAATAGGTTCTTAGCCACGTAAAATAAGTCTAATCCTTCGGGCCAGCCCTAGGAGAGCTGTTAATCAGCTCAGTGGTCTGGTTAAACTAAGATATACTTAACTTTTTTTACGCGTCACGGGGACACCCGCCGTAAACCAGAGGAAAGGCTTATTTTGAAATATAAACTGGCATCACAACAGTGACAGTCAATGTAGCCGAGTTATTAGGACAAAAAGTGAGTTGAAGTAATGTTGAATAAGTAAAATCAAATAAAACTACAGAATTATTTTATGCCGTATTTAACAGATTTTTTTTTTTTTTTTTTTTTTTTTTTGGCTTAATTACAGCGTCATGTTTCTAATTCCCGCAGGTATTCAACCCTATCGGCAATTTACTATCACGAGATATAAACCAAGATCTTTTAAAATGCCATTGCACGACTTTCTAATCAAGTCCATCTGATGATTTAGTTTGCTCTTATAACAAATTGGGTTTTTAGTTAATTTTCCTTATTACCAAAAACGTCATTGTTTTGCGATAAATCTTCATCTACACTGTGGGTGATTAAGGCTAGCATTCATTGCCATTGATTATTTATCCATTAATGACTAATAACTCTTTTGACTATAAATATATCATCTTACCGGGAAAATGCTAAATACGGATTTTAATATATTTCAAAATCAACGTTTTTCGCCGAAAATCTAGATTTAAAAAAAGATAATTGAAAATAAAGTCTGGCGTAAACTGATGTAGGCCTACCAAATAAGAAACATTAATCACGGGACTTTCCAGAAATAATTTTGGTAAATAGATATATACTGTAGATAACGAAAGCTGTCAAACCCTTCAGATACATAAAGTACAAAATATAAATTGCACAGAACTAAACAGACAGCGACATCGATTGCTACACCTAGGAAGTATTGACTTCCGTCGGTTCGACGCCCCGTGCCAGCAATAGCTCAATGCTCTCGTGTTTAGAGAACGCAGAAGCTTCGAGAAGATAAATTACAGAAATTAAATACCAGTTTGTTCATCGATTTTGTGTGTAATAGATTGTCCAGTTAAATCCTGACGTAGAGGTCTCCATCAGCTGCATCGGAGAAACTTGAAGTTCATGGAAAGTAAGGTTAGGTTAGACTTTGCTTTTGTATGGAAAAGGTTAGGTTAGGTTAGGTTAGACTTTGCTTTAGTAAGGAAAAGGTTAGGTTACGTTAGGTTAGACTTCGCTTTAGTAAGGAAAAGGTTAGGTTAGGTTAGGTTAGACTTTGCTTTAGTAAGGAAAAGGTTAGGTTAGGTTAGGTTAGACTTTGCTTTAGTACGGAAAAGGTTAGGTTAGGTTAGACTTTGCTTTAGTAAGGAAAAGGTTAGGTTAGGTTAGACTTTGCTTTAGTAAGGAAAAGGTTAGGTTAGGTTAGACTTTGCTTTAGTAAGGAAAAGGTTAGGTTAGGTTAGACTTTGCTTTAGTAAGGAAAAGGTTAGGTTAGGTTAGGTTAGACTTTGCTTTTGTAAGGAAAGAGTCCTTTGAAAAATGTTCACAGTTTGCTTTTCGGTTAATGCTCATTCTTGTTGATAACTTTTTTATTTAGATTTACTGTTCCTTGTAACATTAGAAAGTTACCAAACTATACAAAAACGTTACCTGGCTCTGAATGAGTGTTGAGACACCACAACCAGAAAGCACAAACCTTTGTAGTCTGTAAGTCTTCTGAAATATACCTGTATCTCCACGCAATACATTTCCAACAGTATTCGTATATTACATTACCAGCACCGTCGCCTCCAAGCGGCAATGTCGTCGCATTGATCGATCCATCTGCCTCAAGGTTCAGTAAAGAAAAAAAATATAGTAATGGTGACATTGGCAAGTGGTTCTGCCCGCTCAGTCTTTCCCTATTTTGATCACTTTCTTACAATTCTTAGGTAACAGGGCTCAATCTCTTTTCCAGTTCCATCTGCTCCATAGGAAGAAGGCATGTTACTCCTCCTCCATACAGTTGTCAGTTGGTTGCAAGTGCTGAAATAGCTGTGATTTATGATTAAGTAGCCCAACAGGAGATGGCATACAGCTTTCTGCTTCCTTTTGGTGAAAATTTCCAGTAGATTATCATCATGATTATTACTTCAAATTCATGGGGGTTAGCCTAGAACTATGGTTCTATAATAATAATAATAATAATAATAATAATAATAATATTATTATTATTATTATTATTATTATTATTATTATTATTATTATTATTATTATTATTATTATTATTATTATTGTCTATCACAGTCATCCTATTCGACTGGGTGGTTTTTATAGTGTGGGGTTCCGGGTTGCATCCTGCCTCCATAGGAGTCCATCACTTGTCTAGCTATGTGCTCTGCTTCTAGTAGCACACTTTTCTGCATGAGTCCTGGAGCTACTCCGGCATCTAGTTTTTCTAGGTTCCTTTTCAGGGATCTTGGGATCGTTCCTATGATTATGGGTACAATTTCAACTGGCATATTCCATTCTTATTTCGATTTTCAGGTCTTGATGTTTATCAATTTTTACCTCTTTCTTTCTCATCTACTCTGGTGTCCCATGGTATTGCGACACCAATGAGTGATACTTTCTTCTTGATTTTGTCAATCAACGTCACGTCTGGCCTATTGGCACGTATCACCCAATCTGTTCTGATACCATATTATTATTATTATTATTATTATTATTATTATTATTATTATTATTATTATTATTATTATTATTATTATTATTATTTATGTAGTAATACTATGAGTATGAAGTCGGCTCCTTTGAGAAGAATAAGGTGAGAAAACGATCAGAAACAAGAAAAAAATTAAGTCTTATTACAAATGCTCTAAAGGATTACCTTGAACCCGCTAACTGACTGGGTCAGTCAAGCCCAATGAGTCCCGAAATTTTGGGAAGAACTCTAGAACCTTTAACTGCAATCACAGAATAAAAGCAACGAGGATTGTTTTGCCTTTATGAAATTATGTTTATTCTTTAGGGTTCAGTTAAAAACCTATTCGCTGTGTTCACCCGACTTTCTACAGGACACAGCTTACCTGAAACATCTTTGTGGAAACTCCCTGGCCAAAAGCTATTGGTTTTGCTTTGGAGCAGGTTAGCAAGCAATAATTTCTGAGATACTGCATAAGATAATCGAGCTCTCAGATATATTTTAAGAATCAGCTACGGGAAATTAATCATTTGTTTTAATTTTCGCCAGAAAATATTACCAATCCTGATCCAAATGAAACTAAACAGCGGTCCACGGGTTCACTAAACACTTTCAAGAGCACATAGCACAATGATCAATAACTCCATAGGACCGAGAAAGGACAGGTAGTCTGTCTTGTTTGATTATCGTTGGCACCTAGGAGTCTAGACGCAAGTGGCACCTGGCTCCCCTCACCCCACCCCCCCGCTACACACACCCCTTGCATTTCCTTGTGCATTTCCTATCCTTCATCCCCAAACCCCCTTCCCCCAACCCAGCCCTACCTATCCCCCCCGCCTTGTTCCTGGGATGACCAGGTTTATTGGGGAACTTGACGGCAAGCAAATGCTCTCCAGTCTCCGAGCCAGACGAACGACTCGAAGTCTGGTGTCAGGTTGTAGATTTTTTCTCTCCTCCAAAGCTCAGTGAACTTTTCCAAATGTTTTCCAACTGTTTTCCTGGATTACGTTTTTACTATAGACTCGGGACACGTGAGTATGTGTTTTTAGTGTCTCATCTGTAAATCACTTTGTTTACTTTCTCTCTCTCTCTCTCTCTCTCTCTCTCTCTCTCTCTCTCTCTCTCTCTCTCTCTCTCTCTCTCTCTCTCTCGCACACACCTAATCCACACATTTAGTAATTAGTATGGATTACCCTTTGTGAACAACTACACAATCTAGAATCCTCATGAAGCTTGTTCACTTTTGTGGATTTCTGATCGCAAAAATTGCCCTTGACCCCTCTCTCTCTCTCTCTCTCTCTCTCTCTCTCTCTCTCTCTCTCTCTCTCTCTCTCTCTCTCTCTCTCGCATTCAGGCGTTATTATGGCTTATCCTTTGTGAAAAGCTTTCAGTCAATCTAAATTCCTCATGAAGCTTGTTCACATTTGGGAATTTCTGTTCGAAAGCGTTGCCTCTCATCCATCAGAAACTTCCAGTGTGAAACGCTCTCTCTCTCTCTCTCTCTCTCTCTCTCTCTCTCTCTCTCTCTCTCTCTCTCTCTCTCTCACGCACAAACACACTTTCGAACCATTATGGCTTATCCTTTGGGAACTTCTAGAAATTTAAATTTCTCATGGATTTTATTCAGTGTTTGGGATTTTCTGATCGAAAGAGTTGTCATTCATCTGTGAGCAACTTCTAGTCAGCTTGAAATTCTCTCTCTCTCTCTCTCTCTCTCTCTCTCTCTCTCTCTCTCTCTCTCTCTCTCTCTCTCTCTCTCTCTCTTTCATTTATTGATTGTTATGGCTTATCGTTTATGAATAACTTCTAGCAAATTTAAATTTCTCCTGAATTTTCTTCAGTTTTTGGGAATTTCTGAACGAGAGTTGTCCCTGTTCTATAAGCAACTTCATGTCATTCTGAAACTCCTCTCTCTCTCTCTCTCTCTCTCTCTCTCTCTCTCTCTCTCTCTCTCTCTCTCACACACACACACTCACATTTATGAATCAGTGTGGATTATCTTTTGTGAACAATCCTTTGTGAACAACTTCTAGTCAGTCTAGATTTCAAATGAAGCCTGTTCAATT
Organism: Macrobrachium rosenbergii; assembly: GCF_040412425.1. Lineage (NCBI taxonomy): Eukaryota > Metazoa > Arthropoda > Malacostraca > Decapoda > Palaemonidae > Macrobrachium > Macrobrachium rosenbergii. The sequence continues at coordinate 18,418,746 of NC_089756.1, forward strand.
TTGGGGAATTTCTGATACAGCTCTCTCTCTCTCTCTCTCTCTCTCTCTCTCTCTCTCTCTCTCTCTCTCTCTCTCTCTCTCTCTCTCTCTACGAAACCGGAGCTCTTATACGTCGCTTGATGAATATTTCCTTAGTCGTCTACTGTCGCGTAACCGTGGCTTCTAAACCCCCTTCGCGTGCAGACAAAGTCTCCATCAAGTCTGGTGCCTTGTAGTCGGCGCGGGAAAGAAACAGTACTTCCAGACCTTCCAGGATTTTAGTCAATATCCGCTGGCGTATATGCTCTCTCTCTCTCTCTCTCTCTCTCTCTCTCTCTCTCTCTCTCTCTCTCTCTCTCTCTCTCTCTTTGTGGGTGCATGCAGTGAACTGTTACTCAGAGATGTATATTTGAGTTCCATAGTTGACGCAGAACCGGTACTTAAAGTTATTATTGCACGGTCATTACTCAGAACACGTAAATACAAACCTAACCTTCACTGTCTGTTTTAAATGAAGAATGACACAAACGGAAAATACGCTCCAGTGAATTAAGCTAAATTAAGTGTAATTGCGTAGATAAATGAAATTATCCGCTGTGAAAATAATTACTCCAGAAACGAAGCAATGTAAGTGATCATTACGTTATTTGTTGGTCATCCAGAAAGTTATTGCTTATTGCTTTAATAAGCGTCGGGAAATTCCATATATAAAAACATCCTTTGTGTATGCGCAAAATGGAGTTAAAAGGAAATTATAAATATCAATGATCTCAGGAGAGGAATGGAAAATGTCAGCAATAAAAGAAATGATTGAATGTAAAGAAAATTTGAGTTAATGTATCTTAAGTTTTGTACAGCTGAAAGAAATTTTAGATTATTTGTATATTAGCTGGTTTTATAGGTTGTAAGACCCAAGGGAGAGGTCATTTTTACCAGTGCTTATATTTTTTTTGTATATGGTTACTAATTGTATTCATATGAATAAAGTTCTGAATCTGAATTTGATATGAAGTGAACAATATATCATTTTTCTCACTTGTGTCTGTATATGGGATTCTTTCTGATAGGACTTTTGTCGTGGTCTATCCTGGTAAGTGGTGTTTCTTGGAACTGAAAGCTTTGATTTTATCCGAAATATCACCGTTATTATTATTATTATTATTATTATTATTATTATTATTATTATTATTATTATTATTATTATTATTATTATTATTATTATTATTATTATTCAGATGATGATCCCTATTCATATGGAACAAGCCCACAGGGGCCACTGACTTGAAATTCAAGTTACCAAAGAATATGGCGTTCATTCAAAAGAAGTCCCAGAAAGTAATGAGAAACACAGAAAGAGGAGATCAGTTATTAGAAAAAACAGATAAATCAACAAATTGATAAATAAATAAAAATGTAAGTAAAATATCAAAATACAAGTTGAACTGTATTAAGGTAGTAATGCATAGCACCTTCGCTTGAACTTCTGAAGTTCCAATTGCACAACATCCTCTGGGAGGCTGTTCCACAGCCCAAAAGTATGAGGAATTAAATACCTCTGTTATTGAGAAGTTCGACAGCGAGGCACATTTGCTTCATTTACTGGTGATTGTTTCAGCAACAGTTTTTGTCGCTTATTTCATTGCTGTTTTCCTCTTGCAACAAATGCTAGTTACACCTCTTACCTTCAATTCGTGTAAATATTAGTGAATATTACTGACAGATATCTTTTCTGACAGTGGAAAACATTTTTATATTAACTCTTTAGTATTACAAGGCCGAATGGACTTTCAAATATATCATCAAATATTCTTCAATGTGCGTCGCTTTTATTCTTTATTTTCATCGCCACTGAGACAAGGTGGCTTTGACGTTCATCTTAGTCTTTGATGTCGCTAATTCAGCTAGAGCTGAGACTGCTATTGTTAGCGGCATTATCTTGACGAATGGTCGTAAATTTCAGTTAATACTCCAGAAGACCCAGAAATCTATGCAAGGCGGGTTTAACACAAGACGATAAGCTCTAGCGATAAGAAGACAAGAAAATAATACAATAAAATAAAGTGTACGTTATCGCTTTGTGAGTGTAGATCATATACTGTGATCCGTCTCAGTGTTCAGTTGATAAGGGGAGGTTATGGGAAAGACTAGATTCAACGAGAATTTGGAAAAGAACATTACAGAGCAATGAAGACAAAGAAACGGACCTAAAGCAACGGAGAAGATAAAGACCAAGAAGAGGGAGAAGCCAAAGACGATGATAGTTAAGTCATCAGTTACAGACATATAGTAAGTCCGTTATTTTTTGCTGAATAAGATGTGCTACAACGACAAACATCCTGTGCGCTCTTCTTTGCCGGGCATAGCTGTTTTTGCTCACAGCACTAGGCGGGCTGCTGCTGCCAACGGTGTTTATGTCATGTTTAATACTACTCACGTTTTCTAGGAGTTCTATCTTGGCCACAACTAAAATGTGGAATAGTTAGCCTAGTGCAGTTGTAGAATCTTCTGATCTCTAAATATTTCACCAAGGAGCAAATTCATTCCTGCTTTCTGCTGACTTCTACTGAATTTCAAGTGTATCGGTTTTATTTTTCTGTTCCGTCATATTTATTGCCTTTTCCCATAATTTGTCTGTCTCTGCTGGCTGGTTTCCCTTTGGACTCAGCTTGGGTTAATAGTCTGTTGACTCTTTCCCTAAGGGTTGTCAGCTGAAGACGTTAAAAAAGAAAGATAATAAAGAAAATACCGGCAAAATGATTAGGGTTAGTTGATTGGCCTACTTGGTAGGTGAACGAAAAGGAAGGGGAATTACTCCATTAATCAACCTGCCACCCTCCTCTTTCCCTTGCACAAACGTACAGTAAACTCGCCTACAAACAAACAAACGAACTTAACACCACCCTAGCCATTATCCAAGAAGGCGTGGCGGTTGGGGAAAGTCCAGCGGCCGACCCTCGAATACTGGGGTTCCTGGAGGTCATCGTCGATGAAGAAGAGATATTAAACAAGAAAGCGTTTAAATTCATCGTCATCTGGAGGGCGACGTCAGCTACGCTGATTGTGGTCAGTAGCTGCGTTAATGACAGAATTGTATCAGTGTCATTCGGCGCTCATTAGCTCTTAATTTCTGAAGAAGAAGAAGAGGAGGATCTTAATTTCTGAAGAAGAAGAAAAAAAAAAGAAGAAGAAGAAGGATAAAGAAGAGGAGATCTTAATTTCTGAAGATGAAGAAGAAGAAGGAGGAGTAGGAGGAGGAGGACGAGGAAAAGGAAAGGGCCTGGGTGGGGCCTTTTAATGGCCTCCTATGAAAAACTATTCATTGTAACTTATATTTATCAGTACCAAAGGAAAGGTTATGTACGACATAACGCAGAGGAGGAAAGGCATAATGGGATTGCTTATCTGTTCAGATAAGAACGTTTGCAGATGTTAGCAAAGTATATAAAAATATCACTTGTACTAGAAGAAGAAGAAGAAGAAGAGGAAGGATATGCCAGTGGAAATTGTCCCCATAATCATAGGAACACTAGGCATGATCCCAAGACCCCTGGAAAAACTAGATTCCGAATTAGCTCCAGGACTCATGCAGAAGAGCGTGCTATTGGAAACAGCGCACATAGTGAGAAAAGTGATGGACTCCTAAGGAACCCCACACTATAAATACCACCCAGTCGAATAGGATGATTGAGATAGATTTTTTTATGATAATAATAATAATGATATGAAGGGAGTAGACCTTCTCAAGCATGTTCTGTTTAAAAGAATGGCAGCATCAGTGGAATTGGTTTTATTCAATATCTTCTCAAGTCTACTTACTATTCTTTTTTATACGAGGACTTTTCAATTCTTCTCACTGTTGAAAAGACCTCGTATGAAATCATTTCCACTGAAGCTGCCATTCTTTTCAACAGAATAATAATAATAATAATAATAATAATACTAATAATAATAATAATAATAATAATAATAATAATAATAATAATAGCCTTTATTTCAGATCAGGGCCATATGCAGAGATAAATAATGTAGAGAAATACAGTGCACAAAATTAAGTGAACCAGGATAAGAAATTATCCTAATAAGTGGCTACACCCAAACAGTTTATAATAGTAATGATAACGCAATTATTTTCCGTTAGAGACCATATACAAAATTCAGGTATGGTTTGCTAAACAGGAAGAGTGGGTAGTAAATCTTCAATAATAATAATAATAATAATAATAATAATAATAATAATAATAATAATAATAATAATAATAATAGCTCTTTTGATGACCCATCAAAATAGTTAAGAAAAATCAAGTTCAGTTTTGTGGGCCTGACAACTTGTGGCAAAGAGTGGTCGAACATTCTTATGGCAAATATACAAGCTTCGAAAAATATTTTACCTTTGAGCTGATGAAGATCTAACCTATCAGGTTTGTAACAATTGCGTTTACATAACGTATACCATAATTGCGTATACGTAATGTATACTTTTGCAAGCCAAAAGATTTGGGAATTGTTTAATCTATTTTTTTATGTTCAACTAGGGAAACATCAATATTTTTATTTTAGTTTCCTGTAAAAGAAATCTGTTGTGCTGGCTTTGTCTGTCCGTCCGCACTTTATTCTTTCCACACTTTTTCTGTCCGCCCTCAGATCTTAAAAACTACCGAGGCTAGAAGGCTGCAAATTGGTATCTTGATCATCCACCATCCAATCATCAAACATACCAAATTGCAGCCCTCTGGCCTCAGTATTTTTTATTTTATTTAAGGTTAAAGTTGGGCATAATCGTGCTTCTGGCAACGAATAGGATAGGCCACCACCGGGCCGGTGTTAAAGTTTCATGAGCCGCGGCTCATACAGCATTATACCGAGACCACTGAAAGATAGGACTATTTTCGGTGGCCTTGATTATACGCTGTAACGGCTGTACAGAAAACTCGATTGCGCCGAAGAACTTCAGCGCATTTTTTACTTGTTTTTATAAACAATGATGACCCTAGTTTATGCATTCCTTTCTGCATAAATCATTCTCATTCTTATCTCTTTAAAAACAAAGCTTGTCCTCAACCATAACAGAATACATTTATTAATAAAATTTCGAGATAAACGACCTCATTTGTAAAATACAATCTTTGCTCTCATCTCGAGAGTCCAGATAACAAGATAAGGGATAATTAAGACAGGTCACTAAAACGTGTGATAAGCACTTCCTTCGCTGCTTTGATCTTAATTGGCAACTTATACTATTATCTCAGCTCTTGACTACCTTAGAGGGCCAGCATGTTTCTAACCGTAACGAGAGATAGTTCAAATAAAAGCTTCAGAATGCACTCATTTTTTCCTCTCATCAAGTTGGAGTAGTCGAACAACTCCGTTCATTAGCGTTGGAAGGCTAACCTAAAACAGTTTCTTAGATTAAGATTCTTGTTCCGCATACAAAAATAGCATTATCCGTTGCAGTGATGTTGCAATCTTTTTCAGTCATGGGGATTTGCTTTCGTGCGTGAAAATGTATGTACTGTGTAAATGCGAACATATATATATATATATATATATATATATATATATATATATATATATATATGTATATATATATATATATTAAGAGGGACAGAGAGAGAGAGAGTAAGCATTTGTGTATATCTGAGAAGTGGCAATAAATTTAGTAACTTTTTAATGCTAATGAATATAAAGCTGAAAGGTTAATAACATCCTTACATTATTATCCACCCTACTCGCGATTCGCTCATCGGGTACGCGGATTCAGTACAAAAGTCGGAATCTGTAAGACTGATTAAAATGAATAAAAACTCCGATTATACTTCGGGCAAAAGAGTCGTCATGTCACTCACTGCTAGACCGAGGAACTTTCTATCTTTCTCCATGTTTCCTGGTCCATTTAATGCTCCATAAAACGGTTTATTGTCACATAAAAAAGTGAAATTTGCATATGAATTCAGTAATTGAATGATGAATCTACTTTTCATGCAACGTCTCAATATGACAAATATTACGTAATGACCCATATTCATTAATATATGAAATTATATGAAGACTGCGAAGGATAACACAATGATTATAATAGATATATGTAACCAAGTTTCCTATTTTTTCATTCGGTTTTTACGGTCAGAAACACCATAGTTACTTATTGTTCGACGCAATGAAATCAGTCGTCATTAGAAATATGAAAAAAAAAAAATTATCAACTTCGTCACTTTAACAATATGTAAACAAAGCCGCTTTACATAAAGAACTTGTAGGTTTGCGAACCTTAGATACATGATGGATTCAATTATGCTTTTAACTGAGAACACATGTTTTCGATTTAAAAATCTGAGGCGGCTGCTTTAAGATCGAACAAGATAACGGTCGATAACAACACTAGAACAAGGCGGTTCAGATAAGCACTGTTTTCTCCACACTGACGGCTGTTTAAGCTCAACTGTGTCATTCGAATACTCTCTGTTAAGCGGAAGTTTCAAGTACTGACAATTTCACTCCTTGTCGCTTATTCTCGTACGTGTGGTCTTTGAGTTTGTGTGTGTGTGTGTGCATTGCGTGACCATGGAAGCGATTGCGTATCGGCGTCAAAAATATCGCGTCCCAATTTGAGTCTTCGAGATGACGATACCAGCATCCGCGAACTGGAGATGAGGTCGGGAGGTGGAGGAGGTCAGTGCTTTGTGAGGAACTGTTTTGTGTGTGTGTTCGGTTTCTTTTTGCGATTGTTCATGTAGTTGTCAAAGTATTTTGGTGACATTTTCGTGGTTTCCTCGTTCAGTTATGTATACGGCATTATACGTAATATATATATATATATATATATATATATATATATATATATATATATATATATATATATATATATATATATATATATATATATATATACATATATATATATATATTATATATTAAATATATATATATATATATATAATTGTGTATATGTACAGTATAATATATATGTATATATATAATGTGTATATATATACAGTATATGTATATATATATATATGCATGACTTGTTTGTACTCACAATTATTGAGCCACAAATATCGTTCAACACTTTGGACATGCATGTTTTGATGGGAATAGGGCTCGCAATATTTTCAAATTGTAGATGTTTTAAAACACCTTTGTGTGTGTGTTTGTGTGTTGGTGCGGGTGTGCGTGCGTGTGCTTTTAATATCATTCGTACATAGCGACGGCAAACATTATAACAGATAAAAATTTGTAGTGGCTTAACCAGGTTAACGGATTCATGGAATAATAGACCATTATTTTAAAACTGGGATATCTCTTCCGCTAGTTATACTGGAAACAACAACTTTCAACTTCCGGAATTGACAGTTAATTTGCAGTTGTAGTCAAGAAAATCGTAAAGAATGATCTAACGCCTAGAATACTCCGTAAGAGGGATAGTGCCGTCAGGGCACCTCATGTGGTGCGCTGTAGGCATTACTCAAAGTTCTTTGGAGCGTCCCTTCGGCCCCTAGCTGTAACCCCTTTCATTCCTATTAATGTAGCTCCGTTCATAATCTGTTTCTTCTTACTTTCCACCCTCTCTAACAATTGATTCATAGTGCAGCTGCGAGGCTTTCCCCCTTTACACCTTTCAACCCTTTTTACCGTCAAATTTAATTTTAGCGCTTAATGACCTCATACGTCGCAGCGCTTGGCCATTGGCCTAAATTCTATACTTTATGTCGATTCTAACACCTAGACAATAAAGTAATCTCCTGCAAACATTCTTCGTAGCTTCAGTGTGCGGCATCGTGCTAGTCTGCAATTAGATCGGAGTTATTATTTCAAAGAAGAACGTGACCTACCTAAGCGTTGAAAGTATCTTGATTGCTGTTGCTAAGCAATCAAGCGGTAACTCATCCGTTGCTTCGGCCCGAAGGCGCCGTGACTCGAGATCATTTCTTTTTATCGAACAATGTATACATCATTAAAGAAGCAATGAGTTGCCCAAATATATTTACAGAGCGCCTTCAGAAAGCCGCCTATTACTTATTTTGTTTATTTTACACTTTCAAACTTTGTTTCAGCTCTCCTGTTTTATATTCCAGTGTTCATTATTTTCATTTTAATCGTCATAGTTAATTTGTTGCTATTAACATCCACGAACCAACTTCAAACCTCTCTCTCTCTCTCTCTCTCTCTCTCTCTCTCTCTCTCTCTCTCTCTCTCTCTCTCTCTCTCTCTCTCTCTCTCTCGGAAAATTAATTTTATTTATATTTAAACTTTTTCTCAGTCAGTTAGCAAAATACCCACATAGACTCGTCACATCGTCACTGCATCGAATATACAAATATACATTTCAATAACCAGCAGGACAATGTATGGAAGCACAGGCCTATATTTCGCAATATACCAACCAGGAACGCTTAATGAATGCGTCACTAGGCCTAAGGGCTGATTACCATAAAACCAGTGACCTCCTTTTCTTTATGCCTAAGTCGATACAGCGTCATACCAAAGTAATGGACCTAGATTGCCAGGCCATATAACCTTATAGGCCTAGCCTTCCCCAAGACATTTGTACAAGTAAAAAAAGTTACCTAGTAAACAGTGGAAAGAGGTCGATGTAGCTTTGTCATTTTGTTAATAGCATTCACCTCTATATTTTAGTTTCATTTGTGAAAAGAGAGCAACTATTAATAAGGTTTCCGTATGGGGGTATAGTGCAGTCAGTACGCATCATGTGGTGCACTGTAGGCATAACTAAAGGTTGTTTGCAGCGTCCCTTCGGCTCTTAGCTGCAACCATTTTTAAGTTTTTTTTTTTTTTTTTTCCATTCCTTCCACCCTTCTTCCAGCCAGCCGTCCATTTACCCAAATTCCCTCTTTTCACTGCCTGGAGCCCTTAATGGCTGAAAGCCCCCAGTACTTTCCTTTCCAGCACAATTTTCGTAAAAAAAAGTCAATTATTTATATGGCGCTGTTAACACAATGATGGTGAGCATTTCCCACTCAAAACCGATTGAAGAGGAAACAGCTGGTCTGCTACTGTATTTTCGTTTGCTTAAGGACTGCCTTAATTCATTCGTTAAGGAGAGCTTCTATTAAAGACGTGGTGAATATTTCCTGATCAAAACTGAACGAAGAAGAAACATGAAATGAACAATGCGTAATTGTCTTCAGCGAACAGGAGAGAAAATCACTTTTACTCAGGGGCCTCAGTTAAAATCGTTTAAGATCAATTATTAATTGCCAACGGGAAAAAAATTCAGGTAGGGCATCGCTTCAAAAGCGAAAGGCAATCTATCAAGTATCTTTTGTTCTCAAGGTCCGCGACAGCAGCAAACATCCTCGAGATTGAGGACGTGGAAGAAAATTATACCCTACGGGATCGATAGTAACGAGATGGGACTTCGTACGCATAACAGTAAAAAATTGGAAAAAAAAAAGGTCCCTAATTCCTAGAATAGGTGGTGGTTGTCAAGAAGGTACGATATATTTTATCGTATCCCAAAATATATAAGTATTACTGTGTAGGTATATGATGTGACCAATGTCGCGTAAGTTTTATACTCACTGGCTTCAACCTAGATCAGTAAAGATTTACATAAATGCACATATATATATATACATATATCATCATTGTTCATCATCGCCTTCATATATCGTCATTGTTCATCATCGCCTTCAACGTCGTGTGACGCAAAGGTCGTCTAAAATTCCGCTATTTATATCTTTCCTCTGCTGTATTTTCCACAAATCTGCGACCATGTCTAACCGTCTTACTTACACTTCTCATACAAGTAGGTCTAGGCCTTCCTACCCTTCTGGTACCAATACAGGAGCCCAGTTGACACTGCTATTCTGCCAGGGGACATGCGAAGGCCATGTTCAAGACATCTCCATCGCCCTTTCATCATTATATATATATATATATATATATATATATATATATATATATATATATATAACCTACTTTATATCTAAAATCCAACGAAAGAAACCATCAATGATTTCTTGCAGAGCATCATTGTTCTTTTTTTCTTACGTAACGTTGAGTAAATAACCCGGTTATTTACTGCACGTTCTATGGTTTGTGTAGCCTCCTCAACGACCATGCTTTCACCTTCATTCGATGATTGATCTGCAATTACCGTACGATCGTTCAGTGGTAGTTGAGAAGCCCTCCTCCCCCCCCCCCTCCTCTACATCCCCATGCCGCCCTAGCCTCACTCCAACCAATGATTCTTCGATGGTGGTGGTGGTGGGGGTGTGGGGAAGATGGTCTGGGAAGGGGACGGGGGCTGAGAGGAGGGGGAGTCCGCTTGTTGCTTGCGTCTTCATAGTCATTGCATTATAGGGGATGGTTTAATGTGTTCTATAATGAATTTTTCATTTTTGCTGCGTTCTTTGTCGTTATACACGATCTCTAAGGGAGCGCCAAATAAGATTTTGTTGCAGAATTTACAAGGCTGTAAATACAAATTTAGACCTAGTAAGAATATCCCAGGAAAAAAAAGACAAAACTGGGTGATTGCCAGACTTCAGGGAGGTTGTTCTTGAGAAAGAAATTCGGCAAAGCCGTCAATAAAATGACGTAATTTTTATATCGAAAGAAGCACTTTAGCTCTCCTTGATATTACAACATATTTGCCTGCTTTAAGAATCCAAGGTTTTGGTCCAACGGCCGTTTCATTGCTACTTGGTTACGCAAAAGGCATGATAAGTGAAAGACAATGTTTTTGATTTTAAAGATTTAAGCCTACAACTATTCAGTCTTCACCTGGTTACGCAGAAGACTGATTAATAAGATATGTTTTTCCCTCTCTTTTAAAGTAGAAGTCATAAGCCTAAGGCCGTTTCATTATTGCCTGGTTGCACAAAAGGTATGACGACGAGTCAAGTGCCTTGTAAGGCTAATGGTTGCGGCTCATGAAGCACCCTCTCACGCAAGAGCATTCCTTTCGCCGTAGCATGACCAGCAGTAATGAACGCCAGGAAACAAGAAATTGGGGGGACGTTTGGGACTGTTCTTTGCATTGATTCTTCCCGACGATAGCAACGCAGCGTTATTCGTTCGTCTCCAGTTTGAAGAATTCTACCTTCTCTATCGTCATATTATTGATACTTCTTTGCTTACACTGAGCTCTGGTTGCGTTTTCTTAAGTTCTGGTGCGTTCATTTGGTACGGTGCCATGGTTGTTTACACAGTTCTGGGTGCGTTTGGTTAGGTTTTGGTTACGTTCATTTGGTGCGGTACCCGAATCTATCTGCTTGCTCGATTGGATTTATGATGGCCTATACATTTTGCGGTATGCTGGTTGTATTCATTTTGCACCAGCTGCGAGTTACTCCTGATTGTTCTTGTTTAATTGGTAGGAACCAGGGACGTTAGCCATGTGTTTGCTTTAAGGTTAACTGTACTGGTCTGGTTACCATTGATGAGTACGGCATGCAACCTTGGTCATCATGGTAATGATACGTAAGTTTATCTGTGTGTTTGCTGAAGGAGTTTACAATATTTAAGATTTTATAGTATTTAAGATTTCACGCTGAACTTCATACTAGATCTAAATTCAGCTACGCTAGATCTTATTTCTGAAACTTGATATTGAAGACGAAGCTGTTTCAAGACAATTTTTCACAAAGGTCTTTTACAGGTAATCGTAAACGCATGGATCTTAAAGACCTCCCAAAACAAAAACAAAATAAAAAACAAAGAAAAACATATTAAACCAAACGCAAACAGAATTCAAGGCTCGTGAAGAACGCTACAAGAAAGGCGTCATGTTGAAAGTTACGTAAACACTGGTTGCAAACGTCATGGTGCGTGCTGTGACGTTCGTATCAATATCTATGGCTTGATGATTCAGTGGCTGAAATATTCAGCCATTCCTTCCTCACCTTAGCATATACGCAACCATTTAGATTTACTACAAGGTATATATTCGGGAAAATCATGACTTACCTCCATGTGCTTCGTGCCGTTTTGAAATTAATAAAACAATATGCGACGAAATTTAAAGTTGGCGGTTTAACTTAGAACTTTGGGTAGGCCTATAGATTACGCTAATTAATAAGTGTATGCGTTGCTGGTAGATTAACAAATTGTCTATGCGTCGGTAGTAGATTAATATAAGCCTAGTCGTCGCCGGTATATAGATTAATACAAGCCTGTTCGTCGCTAATAGATTAATATAAGCCTATTCGTCGCTAATAGATTGATATAAGCAGGAAAACGTCATAAACACTTGTCGGCAACTTGCAGCACACACGTCACAAATAGGCTGAATACAAGCCGGCGACTTAATGGTAGTCCTAACCAGCGGTTCATGCGATTATCCTGCATTTGCCAAAGATTCGTTCACCACTTCCGGCCGTTTACTTATCGGTCGTCAACCTGTTTGTGATATGTATGCGAAAATTGGCAGACTTGTTTATGACGTTTGACATTAGAGTGGACGCACTCGGTGAAAAAAGAGAAAAGTGTTTCTTCAGGCCAAGTATGTGAAGAATATTAGAAATAAAATAGCAATAGCCT
>NC_089756.1:18433725-18471225 GCF_040412425.1 Macrobrachium rosenbergii
TATATATATATATATATATATATATATATTATATATATATGTGTGTGTATATATATTATACATATACGGTATGTTTGTGTACATATGTATGTATATATTTATCTATATTTATACTTATATCCATATATGTACATATATATATATATACACATATGTATAGTGTGTATACAGTGAATATATAGTGTGTATACAGTGAGTCTCTTTACTGCATTGAATTAGTCTTTTAATTGCAGTGGATTGTTTTATCATAGTAAGGAAATATGCAGTTGTAATGGATTATCTGATTACAGTTAATAAATGTTATTTCCTTAAAAAAAAAAAAGGCAAATCATTTTTCCCGGTAACAGCGGATGCATTTGAACACTTGTTAGATACTCGAAATACCCTGTCACATCCAAAAGTACAACAGATAAATTATTTTGGGCATAAAGATAAAATGACATTGCATATTCGGAATAGAATTCTTTTCCTAAAATGCCACGGATAAAGTAAATGTGCCCTGGACAAAAACCAAAATACTCGTCTGTAAATAAAGCTAACAATTTAATTCCTCATATGCTGTGTCTTCGAAGGTGGAGTTGGACTCTCCAGGTGTAATTTTCGAAATATTCTTCGATTTCCTGGTCTGAGATGGAAGTTCCCACCTGCTTAGGACCAGGGTCCTATGGACATCCTGAATCTATTTCCTGGTCTGGAATAATGATTCCCATGTACTTGGGACACATGAACTCAAATTCCTTGATCTAAAATGGAAACTCCCATGTACTTCATACATTCTATATCGGTTTCTTGGTCGAAAATAGATACCCAGGAAGTTAAAACATTCTGAATCGAGTTCCCGGTCCAAAAAGGAAATTACCGTGTATTTAAGACATCCTGGGTCAAAGTATTGAAGTAAATATCTTGTCATCACTTTGTCCTAATTCATTTTCGACATCAAAATGACGAATCCTTGATCTTTCTTAATCTCTGAAGCTGAATTTATTGACGTTTCTTTTTCTCTCTTGGTAAACTCTTTCTCGTTGGCTGTTTTGCTTCGTCATGTTACTTTTTCGTAGAGCTCTTTTATTTTGTCTCTTGTTCTTGGTCTTTGGGATGAAGAGGAAGTTCTGTCCCACATATTCCCATTTATTGAGCCAGATCAATAAGCCTTCGACTCTTAATCTCAGACCTGAGGTTTCGGTCAACTTCCGTTGGACAGGAAGATATATATTTATTTATTTATTTTATTTTTTGGCACCTGTGTTGTTATAATTATTATTCATGAGATGACCCCTATTCATACGGAACAAGCCCACAGAGACCGCTGGCATGAAATTCAAGCTTTCAGAGAATATGGTGTTCATCGAAAGAAGTAACAGAAGGTAACAGAAATACACAAAAAGATGAGATCAGTCATTAGAAAAGATAAAATAATTGATCTTCTTAAAAGACAGATTGATAAAAATGTCAGTGAATTATTGAAATACAAGGAGAATTGAACCTTCGCTGTTCCAACTCCACAACATCCTATCTGATGTAGTTGCCTTAATGGTAATTTTTCTTGTGCCAAGGAAGCAGCATTTTAACTTATGTGTGTTTTAATTAATTTATTTGTTTATTTTAAGCCCAACCTTAAGGATCGGCCAATATTTTCCCATTACTTTCCACGATCTTAGAGTCCACTTTTTCACCAGGGGTCCATTGTGAAAGTTTGTCTGTACTTTAAGTGGTGATAGACTTGCCCCATCAGCAGTAGATCACAGACCTCTGAAAACACAGCATATGTTGAGAATTACCAGCTGTTAGGGGCAGAAATGGCTAAAATTACTAATTTTAATAAATTTATTCATTTCCACACAGCTCCTGCGAAAAACTAAAGTTAGCAATGTTGCATTGTGATGAGGAACGTTCTGAAATCAGTTTTAGTAAAGAAAGAAGATAGTACTTATAGAACAAGATAAACAGACAGACAGTAAGTCAGTCAGTCAGTCAGTCAATCATTCTTTCAGCAGCGTACGGCTGGCTGGGTAGATTAGTGGTAAGATGCAAGTTTATTCAAGTGGTGTTAAATTTATCAGGAACAAAGAGCACTTACTTTAGGTATGTTAACTTTGTATTATGAATGAAGAGACTAAGTGCTTATGTAGATGGTGGACCATGTTCTTTGGAAGCTTGAATTTCAAGCCAATGGCCTCTGTGGGATTATTCTTTATCAATAAGGTTTATATTCTGAATAATAATAATAATAATAATTGTTGCATACGAACAGCAACTTTTATTCTAGCTGACTCTGCTAGGCTTTAACATTAACTTTTAAGGCGTGTTACTCTATAACTTTGCTCAAATGATTCATTAGTATGAAAAGTTAAAATTAAGAAATTCTGAATTGTTTCTGATGAGTTTTGGATCCTGAAATAACACGAACGTTTCAGTGGAAGGGCTTAAAATTATGAGGTTTTTCCTTATTTCAGTGAGGTATTACTTTTCACAATAGTGTTACCGCGAATGTTATGGATTCACATTAGAAGAAGGAGACGGCTGACAAAATAAGAAATCTGCAAGATGGCATCTGAAAGTCAGTGATGAAAAGAAGAGAGAAGGAAATGTGGAAGCAGTGAAAAGAGCAGGTGTAATGCAATCAACTATGACAGATACAGAGTAACTGGAAGATGGAGGATGTCCAGCCAGAGGGACGAATCTTCATAAAAGGACGACGGGCTGGGTCTTGTCAAATTGTGGAAAGTTATGTGTAAGAAGAATTGAGTGTATTCTTAGTTCATGAGACTTCGATCACAGTATGGATTTCTAACACATACACAGACAGAAACCATAGTGACCACAATATAGATTTCTAACACAGACAAAAACCATAGTGATGCTGAGAATTAAATGGCTTTCGAGATTTCTAAGGGATTTTCAAAAACTGTAACTATGGTAGGAGTGAATCATAACATTATCACTCACAGAAGAATGATGCATAATGGCCCTCACCAAAGAGAGAGAGAGAGAGCAAACCAAATGCACAGTTGATCAGAGGACTTCTGTGATACAGAGGAAGAATATTTTCAGCTTCATTTGCTCGTCTGTGTGAATCTAAGAACCTGACTGACAATACACAGAAACGACAACCTCATATGTTAAGTGACAGATTACCAAACTGTCTGCAAGTTTGAAATCTATAAACGGATCAGACCCAGACCAGGAAATTAAATGCTTCATAACTCGAATTACCCAGACAGCTAGATGACAAGTCAGTCACACACAGTCTCGACATGGAACCGACTTCACGAAAATCCCTTATTGAAGGACAATTGTCTTTTGACGTACGAGGTCAACGTCGATCTCTCCCTCGCGTGAATGAGAACACAACGTTTGAAGTTTTGTAGCACGATTGTTGCGTGGACGACTAGACGACCAGACAATCTGACGACCTTATCCTGAGCCTGGGGAAAATTGACGACAAGGAAATCTCCGAAGAAAAGCAAGGAAGGAAGGAAGGAGGCGCTGTGTTCTTAAAATAGAACACCTTGACGGATTGGGTCAGGATGGCGGCTGCTGCACCCTAGGCTTTAATAGAAGTTATCGAAAAAGAAAATTGCTTCCTGTTTTTTTTTTTTTTTTTTTTTTTTTTTTTTTTTTTTTCTACTGAGGAAACCAATAAAATTATCGAATCAGTTACGGGGAAAGAACCATGATAGAAAGTGTGGTGCTGAAAAGTGAAGAACATAGTTTTATGAAAAGCGATCAACGACATAATTATACAAGATAAACGATGAAGAAAATAAACTGATGGGTTGTTTTTCCATAATCCCAGCTAGGTAGATAAATTGAATGAATGAGAAAACTCACGAGGAAAACGCTAATGAAGAAAGAAAACTGGAGGAAAATGGTAATGCTTGAACAAAGAAGGAAGAAAAACTAGAAAAACAGAACTCCAAAGGAGGAAGAAGAAAAGACTGAGGAAAAGAAGAGGACACGCTGGGTTACCTTGGAGGGAGATATAAGGGGCACGGGCCAGCTTAGGAGCCCTGGGGGAGGGGGGCGAGGGTAGAATGAGCATTGTTAGTGATGATGAGCAGTCTAGAAAAGACTGAAATTGCAATTGGCGAACGTTAAGTTTTTTTTTTTTTTTTTTTTTTTTACCAGGATATACGGTCCAGACTTGTGTGGGAAGGTGGGGGGCGCTTTGTCAGCTTACGCTATACGCATTGCGTCTTTTTTTTAATGAAGCCTTACTTTTTTTTCCCCATCGTAAAAATAGTTCGTCTTTTATTCCTTTCTGAGTTGATGGAAGGATCGTGAAAGGTAATAGATCGTGACGTAAATGCGAGGAGGCTATTTTTCATTGGTCATTCAGACGGTTGCCAAAGTTGTTTCGTGTCAGTTTACTTTATTTATTTTATGTATTACTGTTAATGTTGACATGCTAAAATGTGTGAATGTAATTCATTAAGACCTAATTATTTATTTAAAATTATCAGTGAAATCACCATTAATTCCTAGGCAAATCTTCCCCCCCCCTTTTTATTAATTTGGTGAGCGTTAGGTGTAAATGGACTAACTGAACCAAAATGTAGCAATGATAATGAATAAATGACCTTTAAAAAAATGGTGCCCCAAAAATTCCATAAATATGAGAAATTAGATATTTCAAAAAGAGAGTAAATCCGTGTCTGTTCAAAGATAGTTGTGGAACTGGAGGACGAGCGACGCCAGAAAGCTAAAAAATCACTTGACCACAAAAAGAAGAACTCCGACAACTTTCTGTTGACAAAAATGACCCGAACAGAACAAGAGCCTCCAAAAATGCACTCCCCACAGAGGGGTAGTGGCGTCAGTGCACCTCGCGTGGTGCACTGTAGGCATTACTTAAGGTTCTTTGCAGCGTTCCTTCGGCCCCAAGCTACAACCCCTTTCATTCCTTTTACTGTACCTCCATTCATAATATCTCTCTTCCATATTGCTATCCACCTTCTCCTAACAATTGTTTCATAGTGCAACCGCGAGGTATTCCTCTGTTACACCCTTCAAACCTTTCTGCTGTCAATTTCCGTTTCATCACTGAATGACCTCATAGATCCCAGCGCTTGGCCTTTGGCCTAAGTTCTATATTCCTTCCTTCTTTCCTTCCTTCCTTCCAAAAATGCACTTGAATAACTACGGTTAGTGATGATGAATGTTATCAAAATGGCGACGCGGCGCATATTTTTTCGCTTTGTCCCGTCGCAAATGAAGATCACTGAGGGGAAGAAGCAATGACTGCAGTCGATCGATGTGGGCTTCGGGCGTTCCTTGTTCTGCTGTTGAAATTGTTGGTTTGCTAATGGCTTTCCTTTACATCTGCGTATTTCGAGAACGTCATTCCCTCTCCTGAAGTTATAAGCTAGGTAGGATAATTTCAAGACGACTCTGTGCCTCTGTAAGATATGTTTATGAATGGAGTAATAGGATGATGTTTTCTTACGTAGTTGCGTGCGTACAATCTTGGCAGTAACAAGAAAAGTTAAAATAATTGTAGATATATACACAAAAAAACAGGCAATGCCGTCTAATTTCGGTTGTAAATGAAAAATTTTAATGTAAAACGAATTGGCTGACTTACCCGTAATGCTGATATAATTTCTCAGGATATTGCTTTATGGGAAACAGGTACTTCAAAGTTCCTCAAAATTGAAATTAACGGGGTAAGCAGACCACTGCAGGAATGGAAAACGGAAATAATGAGGTTTGAGTGGAAACTCAACTCGTTGGCAAACAAATTGAGATAAACCCAAGATTAATTGCCCATTCAGCTGGGTATTAAAATAATGAGAAAGCTATTTAGGACCATTTCAATTTACGGTATTCTTCAGAGATAAGAAAGGCTTCATCAGCTTATACACAGCATTATTTGAGGCTGAAACCCTATGGAAGACACTAAAATAAAAATATTTTCGTAACATCCAATTTGACAGTCATCAATAATTGATTAATTAGTGCAGACATCTGGCGTTACAACATGAAAGCTCGTCGACGCTGTCTACAGTGGGATTACGAAATTGTTAAAACTACACTTTTTTCCTATGTGAATATAAATTCAATTCAGGCGTTAAGGATAATTTCCTTCAACCAAAGCTAATGACGGTAGTGTCCACTGAATTCTTTGAATTTACGGGTGTAGCATTTACCGACCAAAAAAACGTCTGAGAACAGAATAAAGGAAAAAGAAAAAGAACATTTTAGGCTCTACGTCAAAAGGAAGCAATAGGCCCACCTCTCAAAAGACCGGTAGACAATGGAATTGAAAAACGGAAATAGATTTCCAGTCACGAATTCTGTGGAAGGTTGCCCAATTTCCCAAGATGTCCACAGAATTGACAACGGAAAGAGCCTTTTCTGTCTGGTGGCAAATTCATTTTATTTGATCAGAAATTTTGTTATGGAATGCTTTTTGCAGCGCCTTCAGTTCATCGATTGCCTTCCGAGTGGAGCCAGACGAATCTACCGTAAGCCGGATATGATGAATTTCCTCTTGGTATCAAGGATTGCTTTTGTTTTTCCGTTTTTGTTGAGCATTCGTAAAGGTGATAGTTTTCGAGGTACCTGTTCTCTGTTACATGATTTTTATAATGTTCATTTGGATGAGAATATATACGCATATATATACATACAAACTATATATATATATATATATATATATATATATATATATATATATATACTATACATATATATTCATATATATACTATATATATATACATATAGTATATATATATATGTGTATGTGTATATATATATATGTATGTATATATTAACTTTATCACATCTACAATAATTCTGTGCATTAGTAGAATTACTAAAAGGACCTCATTCAAACTGGATGGTATCTAATGGAGATTTTTATTCAGAAAAAGTTACAAGCTTTCTTGGACAAACAGTCCACATTATCAAGTATCAAGTATCCGTACGGATACTCGATAATGTGGACTGTTTGTCCAAGAAAGCTTGTAACTTTTTCTGAATAAAAACTCCATTAGATACCATCCAGTTTGAATGAGGTCCTTTTAGTAATATATGTATATATATTAACTTTTATCACATACACAATTGTTCTGTGCATTAGTAGAATTACTAAGAGGACCTCATTCAAACTGGATGGTATCTAATGGAGTTTTTATTCAAAAATGAGGTCCTCTTAGTAATGTATATATATATATATATATATATATATATATATATATATATATATATATATATATATATATATATATATATATATGCATATATATAAATGTGTGAGTGAGTATGCGCCTTCATCCAATTTGCCTTTCACTTTCCTTTTACCTGAAGTAACTCTCACGATTGCCTACCCATAAATCATAAATGAAGGAGGTCGCTACTAGGCTTGGGATGGCAGAGAGAACGGAGAACCCAGGAGCCGTTAATAAAGAAGATAATCATTTTAATTCCACGTCCGAAAATCATGAGTAACCAATTGGGTAACGTTCTTCGTGCCGTTATAAACCTTCTTCCTTGCGGCCAAGGTTATAAAGCGACGGATATGATGCTTTGTTAGCATCACACAATCGAAGAACTAAGATAGTCTGTCGCTTTGGAAATCGTGCATCGGGATGCGTGATCTAGGAACGCGTAAGAAATCTGTGAGCGAATTTGCGACTGGCATTGTAACCACCCACCCATCAATATTCACATCCTAATTTTTTGCCGATGAAATTACTTGCTAGGATAGATCTGGTGCGAAGAAAGTAGTTCAAGGATAGATTAATAGCCTTATTGGTGTCAAGGTCTCGGTTTTGAGTAGTCTTTGCAGCAGTAGCGACGCTGGAACACGGAATACGTGCGCCCTCATTATTTCAAATGAGCAAACGCTAGCGCACTTACACGACTCCGGCAAGGAGTTGTTAACGTAATCTCAACCACATAATTATATGTGTCATGAAAGAACTCTCTCTCTCTCTCTCTCTCTCTCTCTCTCTCTCTCTCGCTTTGCGTGTATGTCTAATATGTGTGTGTATTATATATATATATATATATATATATATATATATATATATATATATATATATATATATATATATATATATATATATATATATATATATATATATATATTAACTTTATCACATACACAATTGTTCTGTGCATTAGTAGAATTACTAAAAGGACCTCATTCAAAGTGGATGGTATCTAATGGAGTTTTTATTCAAAAAGTTAAATGCTTTCTTGGACAAACAGTCCACATTATCAAGTATCCGGATACTTGATAATGTGGACTGTTTGTCCAAGAAAACTTGTAACTTTTTGAATAAAAAAATTCCATTAGATACCATCCGGTTTGAATGAGGTCCTTTTAGTAATATATATTATATATATATATATATATATATATATATATATATATATATATATATATATATATATATATATATATATATATATATATATATATATATATATACGTATACTTACATACATACCTGTACACACATACAGTATATATATACATATATATATTATATATATTATATATATATCTATATATATATGTATGTATATATATATATATATATATATATATATATATATATATATATATATATATATATATATATATATATATATACATGCATACGTATACTTACATACATACCTGTACACACATACAGTATATATATACATATATATATTATATATATTATATATATATCTATATATATATGTATGTATATATATACTATACAGTATATACATATATATATCTATATATATGTATAGATATATTTATATATACAGTATATGTATATATACATATGCATGTAAATTTACACTTACAGTATACATTGGACATATGTGTGCACACCAGCTCACTAGTGATTGTATAATCATACAGAAAGTAACAAGTACACTGATTGGAAAGGATGGACTCGTTCGCCAGCATGTTCATTCAGAGTCTTTTAATAATTATATACTTTGTAGAAGCAACATACCGTTTTTTAGGAGCATATTTCGATGTCTACAAACATCGTTAAAGGACACAACGACACCACATTCAATTTTTACTTTTGTATTTATGCCCCTTGTCTTCGTGACAGACAGAAACACTTCCCAGCCGTTCATCCGTCGCTGACGTAGGAACTTTCAACTCACGTAAATAGAAGGCAAGAATTTGCCCGGCTCAGGCGCCGTCGAGGCTTCTAGAGGAGAGTTGCTATGCAACGCCCCCGCACAACAGAGACGGTCCCGGTTTGCCCCCACCCCCCTCCCTCCGGGAAAACCTCTAGTCTACCCCCTACACACCACCCACCCCACCCATCCCCAATCCTCGTATCTAAACCTACCAATAATTTTAGCCCTTCCTGATTCACTAGACTTAATTGATACGAAGCGAACATTTGCGATAATCTAACGAAGGTAGCGTGATTATCAACAGAAACCAGAATATTTCTCAAAAGCCTTCGAATTTATTTCTTTTATTTTCGTGCGTCTCATGTCATGTCTTGCATTCGCTTCACTCTGCTATATTTATCCGCAAGCAAACCTCTTCCATCATTGCTTCGTAATGCATACTCCGCTTTGTATACCAGTCTCGGCTCCCTGTCACAATTCATGCGCCTTTCTGGTCGCGTGCTTGAATGCATTCGTCTCCATTCGTCGCTTTGGTCTTGATTGTCAAAGCAGAAAATGATATTTATGCGGAACGTGGTCGATCGTTGGTTAGTTGAGGAATCGGAAGGATTTACGGAAAGGAACCGTGTGACAACCTGAAAGTTTTAAGACACTTTTTTCGAAGCTTTTTATGAAGTTTGATTTACATTTTAGCACGAAGTAAGCGCCGACAACTTTTGTAATCCTGGATTACAGCGAGGAGGTTTTTGTTATGATCGGTAATGACGTTTATCGTCCTTCAGACTCTAGTTTGGCTATCAAGGGACGTTTGTTGGTACATGTTATGAATGAGATTTGTAGCAGAGACAGGTTTTGGTTTCCCCTTGTACTGCTTTTTGTTTTAGTATTCTTGAATCTTAATTTTAATTGTTGCTTTCGTAATTTTTATGGTAATACATAAGCCATTTAACTTACAACAGAAGGAAAAGTTCCTTACCCCGGAAATGTGTTCTCCCATTGCTGTATTCAGTTTCCATATGAAACCTCAAAAATCAGTTTTCAAAAGTTGTCATGAAAAAATTGCATCCTAACCGATCTCTGTACTACAGATTTACCTAATGAAATCAGTACTCTTACGTAAGACGGGTTTTCTTTTTAATAACCACCTTGCCCAAAATTGATCAAATTCCAGTGAAATTTGAGAAAGAATGCTAAGGTGGGACGATTTTCACTGGAGCAAGATCATCTCAAAAGTGTCGCGTTGATTTGACATTCAGATATCTGCTCTTCTCTCTGCTATTCTTGAATGGGTGCTTCTTCCTTCCTCCCGATAAAAGAGATTCTTCTTCTTCTTCTTCTTCTTCTTCCACTACTACTACTTTTTGGAAGTTGGGCGCGTGAGATTGAACAACTGTATTCAGAGAGAGAAGACTCTCGCTTGACTTTTCCCCTACTTAATGTCTTAATCGCTCAGTGAATTTCGGGATAGTTACTTCTTCTTCTTCTTCTTCTTCTTCTTCTTCTTCTTCTTCTTCTTCTTTTGAAAGTTAGGCGCATAAGATTAAAGAACTGTACTCAGAGAGAGAAGACTCGTACTTGACTTGTCCCGTGCGCATATTTCCCAAGTCTGGAAGAGTATAGGGATAGGGGAAAATTAGGACCAATCAGCGTTCAGAGTTCGCTTGAGGCAATGACGTCATTATCCAGCATTCATTCTTACAGTGTGTACGATAATTATCCGCTAGTAACTTATATAGTCACTATTGATAAATTATAATATATGTATACTATCCGATTTTTTTCATTCGGGTTATCATTAATTACTTTTATCGTCTAAATAGCTCTTTACTTCTAACAAAATTCAAGTTAAATTAATTATGAAAACCGAGGAAGAATAACACTTTTATATATTCGTATGATTCATTAAACTGCCCTTCTTGAAGATGATTCTGATTTGTAAATAAAAATTCATTCATCGGCCTAGAGCTGCTTAGTTAAGAGCAGTCTATCGTTCCTCTCTTTTAGCAATGAATGTCAAGGAAAAGCTAGCAAATTTCGAGAAATTTAAGAATATGCATTCAAACCAGTGACAGTAGCGACATAACTGAAGTAAGGACGAATGTAACAACAAAAGAACAGGGTCAAGGAATGGCTGGAAGAGTATGCAAATTTCTCTTAATGCCTTTTTCCCTTATCCTTATCAAGTTACAAGATGGGTCTACCCATAGACAAAGAGGGGAGAGATTGGACAGACACGATAGAGACTTTCATTCATGAAAATCTTTATAACTGTTGAAACAACCTCAAGTAAAGTGTGTTAGTATTAGTCAACTTGCAGTGAAGTACACGCCTGGATTTCGAGCTAATAAAATAAAATAATGAATGTTGTAATAAGCTCTTTATTAAAGCCTATTTGACATTAAAGTTGTAGCCTAATAAATTAGCATGTAGGGTTACTTTCAGTCCATATTACCACAGTTAAGAGTGACAATTTTCCCTACTACTAGTACTAGTTCTACAATGTACACAGTATCATGAGGCCTAGCCCAGGGCCTGCTGCAGTTGTACTGTACGTGTTAATGAAGTATTATAATGTTATTTACAAATCATCAGTAAGTTCTCAAGCCTCCTTGTATGCAGTGGACTCGGTTGAATTTGATCTGCCATGACGCTTGAAGGTAGTAGGCTGTTCTTCAATTTTACCATTATCATTTTTGCCATATACTTCAAAGTTATAATACAGCATTATAGCTTTACTGACTAGCTAGACTACAAATAAACTTTACCAACTAACTAGTCTACCAGGGTTTATCATCAAATAACACAAAAATAAAGTCTACCATCGCCTAACCTTAGCATAGAAAAGGATGACTAATTTGGAACAACTTCAGGAATGCCCATTTTTCTATCTGTCCCCCTCCACAGACTATGAAATGCAGCTCAAGTCTTGGCTAGCTATGAAAGCCTAAGTTATTCTTACAGGCTAGCCTAACTTAGACTCTACAATGAAAATAAATATGTTGAATTACTGGTCAGTATGATTTTGACATTGTCTACAGACTGGAGCACCTAGTAATTATTAGTAAATGAATATTTTGCCATGTTATTTCTCTACAATATTCATGTGCCTTTCTATTAGATTCTGTATTAACTTTTGTTTTATTTTTCAATAACACTTACTGGAGCCCCTCGATTCATAATAGAAGCTTTTTCAGAATTTTTTTTTTTCTTTCTTGGAAAAAATACTCTTATACACACTATTGTTTTAAGAATTACGATTATATAGAAAAAGATAAAGTATGAAAATCCATAGTTTTTAAACATTTCAAGTATATTTTTCTTGATAACGAGAAATATAATTGTTTCTTGAGCAAAAGACTAAATATTACTGTGCATAAAAATATTTTTTTCCGGGAAAGAAAAATAAAAATCAAATAATTCTGAAAAGGCTTCTATTATGAATAGAGGGGCTCAAGTAAAAGATTTATTGAAAAATAAAATAAAGTTAATACAGAATCTAATAGAAAGGCACATAAATACTGTAGAGAAATCTGGCAAAATATATATTCATTTACTAATAATTACTATGTGCTGCAGTCTGCAGACAATGTCAAAATCATACTGACCTGGAATTCAACAAATTTATTTAAATTGTAGATTCTATTGTAAGTTAGGCTAGCCTGTAAGAATAACTTAGGCTTTCATAGCTAGCCAAGACTTGAGGTGTATTTCATAGTCTGTGGAGGGGGACAGACATAAATATGGGCATTCCTGAAGGTTATTCCAAATTAGACATCCTTTTCTAAGCTAAGGTTAGGTTATGGTAGGCTACCTTTTATTTGATGATAAACCCTGGTAGACTGGCTAGTTGGTAAAGTTTATTTGTAGTCTAGCTAGTCAGTTAAGCTATAATGCTGTATTATAACTTTGAAGTATAGGGCAAAAATGATAATGGTAAAATTGAAGAACAGCCTACTACCTTCAAGTGTCATGGCAGATCAAATTCAACCGAGTCCACTGCATACAAGGAGGCTTGAGAACTTACTGATGATTTGTAAATAACATTATAATACTTCATTAACACGTACAGTACAACTGCAGCAGGCCCTGGGCTAGGCCTCATGATACTGTGTACATTGTAGAACTAGTACTAGTAGTAGGGAAAATTGTCACTCTTAACTGTGGTAATATGGACTGAAAGTAACCCTACATGCTAATTTATTAGGCTACATAACTTTAATGTCAAATAGGCTTTAATAAAGAGCTTATTACAACATTCATTATTTTATTTTATTAGCTCGAAATCCAGGCGTGTACTTCACTGCAAGTTGACTAATACTAACACACTTTACTTGAGGTTGTTTCAACAGTTATAAAGATTTTCATGAATGAAAGTCTCTATCGTGTCTGTCCAATCTCTCTCCCCTCTTGTCTATGGGTAGACCCATCTTGTAACTTGATAAGGATAAGGGAAAAGGCATTAAGAGAAATTTGCATACTCTTCCAGCCATTCCTTGACCCTGTTCTTTGTTGTTACATTCGTCCTTACTTCAGTTATGTCGCTACTGTCACTGGTTTGAATGCATATTCTTAAATTTCTCGAAATTTGCTAGCTTTTCCTTGACATTCATTGCTAAAAGAGAGGAACGATAGACTGCTCTTAACTAAGCAGCTCTAGGCCGATGAATGAATTTTTATTTACAAATCAGAATCATCTTCAAGAAGGGCAGTTTAATGAATCATACGAATATATAAAAGTGTTATACTTCCTCGGTTTTCATCATTAATTTAACTTGAATTTTGTTAGAAGTAAAGAGCTATTTAGACGATAAAAGTAATTAATGATAACCCGAATGAAAAAAATCGGATAGTATACATATATAATTTATCAATAGTGACTATATACGTTACTAGCGGATAATTATCGTACACACTGTAAGAATGAATGCTGGATAATGACGTCATTGCCTCAAGCGAACTCTGAACGCTGATTGGTCCTAATTTTTCCCTATCCCTATACTCTTCCAGACTTGGGAAATATGCGTCCCGTGCTTTGATAAGGGTTTTAATCGGTAAATGAATTTAGTAAAAGTACGATTCCAGTCGTTTTTTTATGCACAGCTGACGACTTACTTCCTTCTCAGTAATGTCCCTATTCTATTCCTTCTGCATTGAAAACCCCAAGTGCTCCATTTTTGTAAGAATTTAATATCACTGTAAACCCACAATAGAAAATAAATTTGAACTGCTTTGGTTCCAAAATTATAAAGAGTAAAAGTAAACATACTAAAAGAACGCCCTTGCTCCAGTTATCTTTGACATATCTGATCCACGTGTGCGAACTGCCGTTTAACCTTGAATTTCGCACGTAACTTATTCAAAAGAGGGTAGGTTAGCCACGAGACTCGGAGCTGCTCTTAATAAGACCAGACTAATTATATATATATATATATATATATATATATATATATATATATATATATATATATATATATATATATATTTATATGTATATATATGTGTGTGTGCACGCATGCATACACGTATATGCATATATATGCAAACATGTATACATATATATACACATTATTTCTATATAGTTAATATATACTGTATATTATATATATATATTGTGTATCTACATGTGTAAATATATATATATATATATATATATATATATATATATGTGTGTGTGTGTGTGTGTGTGTGTGTGCGCGCAGCATATATGTATATGCATATATATGCATACATGTATACATATATACACATTATTTCTATATAGTTAATATACTGTATAATATATATATATATATATATATATATATATATATATATATATATATATATATATATATATAGAGAGAGAGAGAGAAAAGAGAGAGAGAGAGAAGGGTGTCAAGGAAATCCCGTGTGTCACGTGCAGAACCAAGCAAGGGCTCAATTTACGTTATTCCTGAGAGTATGATAAACTTTCGGTGGTGCAATATTCATAAGTTCTCTCTCTCTCTCTCTCTCTCTCTCTCTCTCTCTCTCTCTCTCTCTCTCTCTCTCTCTCTCTCTCTCTCTCTCTCTCTCTCCCCTCAGAGCTTAGCGACGGCTCCAGTAAAGGTTACAGACCCACTGCTGGCGGGTTTTTGGCAGTTCCCCTGTTGATTGCACCGGTGCTATCGATTGCTTGAGTCAACTCGAGACACGTCCGTGGAAGCTTTGTTTTTTAAACAGATAAATCCCTTTTCCCCCAACTCTTACTCTTCAAGACACTGAGCATTCTTCGAAATGGTTTTCCAGAGAGTTGGGTGCCTTGGAAAGTAACAGGGAAATGGTTGCAATGAACAGATTTATAGGACAAAATCAATGTGTCCCGTTACGTACGATACTCTAAGTTTCTTTGCGTACGATACTTTTGTATCAAACGACGAAACGATTTGTATAATTACAAAGCGATTTTGTTCCTTTTTAAGTAATTCTGTTGATTTCCTTCATGTTTGTATATTTGCTGATAAATTTAGTCGCTGAATCGAAATCATAGAGTTTTAAGCTCATGATACTCTTGGCCGACTTGATCCTGAATACCGGCCTCCACCCACCCCCACCACACTGGCAACCCCCGGCAGTACCAACCGCCTCCCCAAATCGTTCTTTCAAGCAGAAATGCAGAAACAGGCGCCAAAGTCCACCACCCCCTTGTCCAGTAACCCCACCCGACGCCCCTCCTCCTCCTCCTCCTCCTCCTCCTCCTCCTCCTCCTCCTCCTCCTCCTCCTCCTCCTCCTCCTCCTCCTCCTCCTCCTCCCATCTCTTTATCACTCCTCTGTCATACAAAGCAACCTTGATGAATCTCTTCCAGTTGCTGTTTCTCAGAACTAAGTGTGGTTGTTTTTGGCCTCTGAAGAGGCCTCCTTTCGGGAGAAGCATCGCTGGGGTTCTTAGAACTGTAAACAATGAAAAAGGAATTAAGTTAGTGAAGCTCCTAAACCTAATATGAAAAATTTGTTACAGAGAGAGAGAGCGAGAAATTTCCTAACCGGTATTCGGTCTCATTCTTTGTCCACCTCAGATTTACAGAAGCTCCTAGGCCTAATATGAAAAAGATTTTCATTAAAGAGAGAGAGAGAGAGAGAGAAATGACTACCATCCTTTCTGTTTCCTATTTTTTTTTTTTTTTTTTTTTTTTTTTTTGAAGAATTAAAAGGGACAGAGACTCGGGTGAAGTAAAAAAAGTTGGTATACCGGTCTCACCTGAGCCTTTGTCCCTTTTGATTCTTCAAAAATATTATATAGGAAACATAAAGGATGGTAGTTATCTCTCTCTCTCTCTCTCTCTCTCTCTCTCTCTCTCTCTCTCTCTCTCTCTCTCTCTCTCTCTTTAATGAAAATCTTTTTCATATTAGATCTAGGAGCTTCTGTAAATCTGAGGTGGACAAAGAATGAGACCGAATACAGGTTAGGAAATCTCTCTCTCTCTCTCTCTCTCTCTCTCTCTCTCTCTCTCTCTCTCTCTCTCTCTCTCTCTCTCTCTCTCTCTCTCTCTCTCTCTCGGGAAGTCTCTCCAGGAAATCGATGGAAGCAACGACTTGCTTTCCTGCACCTTTTGGTTCACCTTTAGTGAAAAGCTTCGAAGACTTCAGTGCGTAAAGAAACTTTGTTATGCCTTTGCAAATCATTATACCGAAACAACTTTTGCGTCTTGCCTTATTTATAATACTGTAGATTTCTCTTTTTTTTTTAGACCAGTTACCTTGGTTGATCTACGCTGTGAATAAGGTATTTAGTGGCTAGATGACTGTGGTGGATCTCAGCCAAGATGAGTTAGAACTTGGGGCTGGCAGTCTCATCTCAAAATGCTAGTTGGGAATTGGAAGGTTAGCACTTCATGGAGAAATCTGCTCATATATATATATATATATATATATATATATATATATATATATATATATATATATATATATATATATATATTTATATATATATATATATATATATATATATATATATATATATATATATTCATATTCGCTCATTTGTCAGAAGAGTGACAACTCAAAAATTGTTATTTTTCAGGAGAAGTTATTTACAGTTTAAAACACTCTATACTCTCTATAGTGCAATAGTGACATGCCTCTGGCGGTTAGTATTACAAATGAAATAAGACTTTACCACAATATAGAACAAAGAACCGGCTATCTGTTGTTATCAGTAACTCAAAAATCACATTTTTTGATTTGTGTCACTTTTCTGGCAAATGAGCGATTATATATATATATATATATATATATATATATATATATATATATATATATATATATATATATATATATATATATATATATATATATATATATAATATACTCATATTTATATTGTGTATGTGGGGGGTTATGAATATAGGCCTATGCATGTGTATTCATGACATCATCTCATTTTAAAATACAAGGAACGAGAAGAAGCAGGCACAAATTAATTACCTTAAAAGAGAAAATTCATATTTGAAACCTGATGCTAACATGGAAGAGCTAGTTTATAATAAGACCATTATCTGTGGGTTGTTTTTTTTTATAGGTAGCAGCAAATATTCCATATATTTTTCTTCTTGTTCTTCATTTCGGTTTTGTGGCCCCATACCTCCTCCATAATTCTTCTTGCTCTGTAGGCTTCACTATGTCTTTGTTCAAGTTTCTCTCTCTCTCTCTCTCTCTCTCTCTCTCTCTCTCTCTCTCTCTCTCTCTCTCTCTCTCTCTCTCTGCCCAAAGACTGAGAGGAGAGGCCAATGTCCAGGTTGATATTTGCCTAAACATGAAAATTCCATTGTTATGTTGATATTAACAATTTTGAGCTACTCCATCTTTTCGAGGCACATCCTGGCAATTTCTGGACAAACTAAATGATAGCAACGGCGTCAAGTGCTTCTATTTTTAAATCATGTTTCTAAGCTTATATTATTTTAAGGCTAATGCTGATCTGTTTTGTTCTTTTAAAGTTTGGCTTCATTGTATGTCTATGAAGTGGCTCAGTATTGCCAGCATGCACTTCAAGATTGTTAATACTGAAAGTTATTAATTTTCTGACAGCGTTGTAACGTGGCCTTGCAACGTACGAAAATTACGGTGCTAGTATTTATTTTTCTCAGTCGAGGCAAGCTTAGGTACTTACAATTTCTTAGGTTGTCCATCAAACCTAAAAGGTGGTCATAGAAAATGGATATTAAGAAGGATATACTTAAATAATTTTTTTTTTATTTCTCAATCGCTTCATTGATTAGTCAGTTACTGAATTCAAACGTCATTTTAAAGCCCATTAATACGCATATGGCCTTTAGTGACACAATTCTTACCTAAAAAGTTATGCCCATTTCGATATCTTCAAGATAAATTGCAACCTTCAAAATCTTCGATTTGGAAAGCAGATTTGAAACCTGTAAATACAGTTCATTGACCGCCTGTAGACTGCAACAAAGGAATGCCATGTATGGCCTTATTGGAAGGGTATGCAGGTCAATACGCCTCTAATTGCGTGCCACCTGGTGGAATTCATTGCGGCAGTTGCTTCTTTCACGCTACGCAGAGATAGTGCATATTCTGTTGCTGTCTGACCTAGCAGAGGAGAAGCCAAAGGAAATATTTGGTAGTGATCCTTAAATTTTCTAATCTTGTGCGTGTGAGCCTGTTTTTTCAAGTCAAACCTTTGAATGAGGAACAGAAGAACGAAAATACTGACGGAACAAGCCTTTTTTTAGCCAGTTAAAGTACATCAAACCACAGTAAGTGTTATCAACTCATAGAAATTTGCAAAAACGGCTTAGGCCTAGCACGAGAGCAACACATATGGGGATAATCTATGTCTGCTGTACTTGTTTCTTTGCTGTACATGTTCGTCTTTATGGTAACTGGGAGTAAATATTGTATATTGTCGGTTGGTTTAGTTTAAGCTAGAATCTACTTCATGGATGCTAGAATAGACTGACCTTATTCCGGCACGGTCTCTTGTTGTGGTAAGGCATTTATAGGCATAATATGTCCGGTGTGGAACTCTGGACGGGCCCTGGCCGTAAGTGTTGTAAGGTGGTTATAGGCATGTCTAGTATGGAACTCTGGACACGGACCAACTATTGCCATAAATGTAGAATATCCATCTGTGAACCGAGATTTGGAGCAAGGCAAGATTGATCGATTGCAAATTATCTGGCGTTGCAACGACAAGAGGCAATGACCCCGAGATCAAGCAAAAAAACAAAAAGAAAAAGAGGTTTCAAGTTATTCCGTATTCAACACGCAAAATGTATTTAATGTCAGGTTACAATCTGTGCAGTAATGCTATGTCATGTGCGCAGTGGCGTGCGTAATTACTAGTTAAATACATAACTCTTAAGATATGCCTTCTTTGTAGACAGCAACACTGAGCATAAACACATTATATCTTTATGTTTCTTCCTCTCTTTATTTGCGCGCTACACTTCGCGCGCAAGTTCAAGGTCATAGGACTAATGAACTCTGGACAGATAACTGTTTCCAATAGTCCATTTCATTTTGCCTCTGCAATGACTAGTGACTAACAGTTCGTGGCATTTAACTCCTGCATACATCTGGCTCCGTATCACCTTTTCTCGGGAAGTTATTCTTATTTCAAAATATACTTTCTTTTCGAAATAAATACTCAAGAAAGGAATACCTTGGTATCTGAAAAATTAGATATTTTTGATGTACAAACAAGGAACCTATCCACCAATTGATAGATTGTGTGACGGCATACAAGTCAAACAAAGTTACTATGTGTTTTTAATGATAAGTACACAAAGGAATATTTTTTCTTATCAATCTTTTTCGTGGCATTTCATAACATTTTCTGTCGTTTGTCTTGTTTTCCGCGTGCCTTGATTTTTTTAATTTACCGTTTTCAAGTCAAGACGAACAGCTCACGTGTTCTGCTTTGCGCTGATTATGAAGTATGATAGAGTGACGCATGACATACTTGAATGAATATACTCTAGATGAAGAGGAAAAATAACTGAAAATGTATAATTATTTATGTAGGTATATGTGTGATCATTAAATGTAGGCATGGTTACATAGTTTTCATATTGCTGACAAAGGACTTTAATTAAATTATACTATTGGTCTCACTGCAGGAGTTTGCAAATTGAGATTCTTGGAGCGTAGTCACTGTCTCTTAGGCCAGTAACAAGTACTCTATATCAGCGTGGCACATTTAAGAGCAACTAGAAATATACCGGTAATCATCTTCTGAAAAAAAAATAGTTCAGTCACACCAGGACTGTTCACAGAGCAAGAGTCCGTGTTATTTGTCTAGATAACCTTTCTAATCTCTGTTACTAGAGGGCAGGTCTGTCGTCCTACTTCGAAAACCTTTGCCTTCAAAATTGGGTCATCGCACTATTTATCTCACTGCTGGCTCCTCTCAACAATGACAGGATAAAGATGAATAACGAAAAATGCCTCTTGAGATTACTAGACCTGGCAGGTTATGCCCAAAATAATACATATACAATATGCTCATAATTTTCTTACGTATTTTTAAAACCTGCTCTCTAGGCCTATTCTATTAACTTCCAACCGTTTTACTTTTATCGAGAAACCAGTGCACATCCTACGATAAAGATGCTCTCTCTCTCTCTCTCTCTCTCTCTCTCTCTCTCTCTCTCTCTCTCTCTCTCTCCCTTCAATTCCCAGCAGCACGGATTCCGTGAAACCAGTATATCAAATCCAGACCCGAAAATTCTAAATTCTCTCGCTTTGAGGAATCCCGAACAAAGGTTTATCGATTCTCATTAGGGCTAAGCATTGCCCCCCAAGGATCCTGTGTCCTAAATTCGTCACGGGGGGACGTTTTGTCCCTTTTTTAGGTCATATAATAATGATCATACCATAAAACGAGTTACACAGCGCTCACACGGCTTAAATGTTTCAAGGCTCTAAATCCGGCATACCGGGTCGTTGAGTGTGCTTTCTGACGCTTGGCATATACAGTAGAATTTAACACCTCCGGCGGACACGCGATTCCACCTTTTCGTTGTTGTTATTGATGGTGTGATTGTTGGTTATGGTGTTTGTTGTTGGTCTTCTTCTTCAACTTCTCCTTCTTCTCCCCCTGGTCTCTGGCGTTCTTATCGTTTCTATTGTTGTCGCAGTTATCAGTGTAATGACATTCACAGCGTACTATGGACCAATGATTTTGGTAATGTTTCTTAGTATTTATAGAAAATACATCAAGTCTATCAGAGAGTCGAATAGATAAGGAGAGTGAGTCTATCAGAGACAAATAGATAGATAGATAAGGGGGGAGAGAGAGAGAGAGAGATTAAACCAATTGCCTCCCCACTAAATATCATTAGAATTGAGAAGAAACGAAAGAGAATCTTACCAACCCAAAAATCGTAAGCATCCGAACTCGTTCCGCGAAGTGACAAATAATCGAAATCGTCTGCGCTTCCAAATATCAGAAGGGTCATATTTTATCGAACGCAAGTGGCCGAGTTCTGTCAAAGTTATCAATAAATCAAGCTACTTAAGAGGAACGCTTATTACGTCAACTGGCGTAAGTATATTTATATAAACCTCTGTATTCACCGTGGCAATTCAGTTCACTGAGCTTAGAGTACAAAGGAAAATTGTATAAAGGAAAATTCTCAGGAATGTACATTGTGTCAGCGGTAACATTATTTGGGAATCTGGCCCAAACCAGATTGATCTAGTGGAAAGTAATAGTCGCCCATTAATCATTACAGCCAAGTTTCATTACCTGGTTCTGTAATTATTTGAGGGTGGAAAAAATATTGCTGTGATTATTGCTATCAGTATTATTATCATTAGTGGCCGTTTTTTGTAGCAAATCTACGACCAAGAACATTGTGACGTTAATGTCAAATTGAATTAGGTATCTGGCAAGGAAAAACAATTACTGTAAAAAATGAGACTTCAAGTCTAAATGCAGAACAAAGAAAGGAGGAAACGCGATGTTTACTAGACAAAGTCAACGATGACCTTTCGTTACACTTGCCGAGAGACTGTTGACCCCAATCTGGAAATAAATCGATTCCGACATATTTTGTCTTAGGGGGCAATTCAGTGTTTTTTTTTTTTTTTTTTTTTTTTTTTTAAGCAGGTGGGAGGAACAACATCATGGCCGTATCTTGCCCAGTCGTGAAGGAAATTAAAAGAAAAAAGGGTGGTCGGGAAGAAATTAAGGTTGGGGATTAAATGGGACTCGTTCTTTGAAAGGTGGAAGATTATAAGTCAAAGGAAAACAAGGGCAGTTACTGAGTCCCGAAGTATGGCAGGAGGAGGATGGACATTATCGCATAACAATGAAAAAGTTGCCTGGCGGGTGTAACGGGGAGTTACGAGACCGTTCGATCTTGTTATCTAAGATATAAAATTTTACAGCCATCAATATTTTCTGTATTTTTAGTAATGCCTTCAATCTGTGCTCCATTTCGCAATAGCGTATTAAGTGGCGAACTTGCCTTTTATCATGAGTATTCTAAATAGTGGTTCTTACTGAAGACCAAATTGTTGGAGTTATCGTACAAATCTGGATAAACTTACAAAAATCTTATTTAGACCAGCAATTTCTATTGAATTTTTACAATAATGCAGAGTCTTTCTCGGTATTTGCTCCTTAAACTTGACATTATAGTTTAATTTCCTTGATACTTTTTTATATTTCTCAGGAGCCGCAAATAAAACCAATAAGTTTTCACTCTGTCTGGAATCAGTACAAGTACAATATCAAGTCCTTGTAACATTTCGCGTACGAAATATACAATCCTTTTATGTCCACAGAAGCCTTGGAATTCGCTAAGTAGGTGATATGATATGCCGGAACACAAACAAAAGAAGACTGCATTCCGGCGAGCAAAATAAAAAAAAAGGCTCTGCATAACGTAATCCGGGTTGCAATCGAACGTTCCTTGCCGTAACGGTATAGATTTAGTCTGCGTCTTCAGACGGGAATGTGTACCCTGTAATATTTCTGACTACAAAATACTGTATCTAATCCGTAGAAATGAGAGACCGAAAATATAACGGTGACGGAACGTGGAATAAGGAGATGCAGAATTTTATAAATAAAAATAAAAAAACAACGGGCCTCTGTGGTCATTATGCAGCATAACTTTTGAGATTATTTCATTTTATCCATAATGAGGAATGAAGTCACATTTCCTTCAGTTTATGTTGTTTGTAAAGGTGACAAAGAAGTAAGAAGGTCAGTGACCTGGAAACAACGACCAATGGGTAGCGGTGTTTCTCCACGTGTATCGATTATGAAAGAAATAGTAGGAGATATTTTTCATCATTTTACTGTAATAGCAAGTCACGTGAGGTCGACGAGGCTGAGAGAAAGAAAACCAGAGTAGGAGAGAGAGAGAGAGAGAGAGAAATTGCCAAAATGTGCTGCATTTATCTGAAACAACAGCAGTAAAAGACAGTTGTCATTTTCTGCTATTAAATTTTTAACGTTGATAAATGAACTGATTCTACCTACTTACACTTGACGGCGTGCTCACGCACACTGGAAACACACATTTATTTATATATATATATATATATATATATATATATATATATATATATATATATATATATATATATATATATACATCTATATATATATATATATATATATATAGAGAGAGAGAGAGAGAGAGAGAGAAGTCAGTCCGCGCACAAAAATAAATATACAGAAAACCTTCTCGGGATTGTGAACCATAAGTATCCTATTTTAGGTGACGATTCTTTCTAGAGAAGAGTTTTTCATCCTTTCATCCTTCATGGCGTAATGCAGAATGGTCTGACGGTTGTAAATCGCATCATTTTCACCCATGATTTACTCCTCTGTATCTGAGTATACTTTTGTGCCCGAGAGAGAGAGAGAGAGAGAAAGAGAGGTTTCGAATGATTTAATTATGAGTACCTTTTACATAAGTGTCTGGTGAATGTTCAGGATTTCTTAGCCGGGAGTGGGTCTAAATATCACCGTTAGGTGGGAGACATGTTGGTTTTATGGTCTACTACGTAACGGCGATTACGGTAGATTCACGCATGAACTGAAATATATATGCGGCAAGCATGCGTACGTCTGTACGCATGTACATTTGATTGCACGCGTACACACGCATATATATATATATATATATATATATATATATATATATATATATATATATATATATATATATATATATATATATATATTATTTATATTTGTGTATATATATATATGTATATGTACAATATACATATATGCATGTATAGTGTTTATATATACATATGTGTACACACACATATATATATACACGTATGTATATTATATATATGAGATAAAATTATCAGATATTAACCCAATAAACCTTTATGTATAACAAAAATGTACCAAATATTATCGAATGCAATAAAAACCATCAGATAAAAAACATCAAGCTTCGACGGATTTTCTCAGTTTAACACACATTCGGAAATCCCATTATCAGTAATGAATTCTTTTTTCTGTATATAATCATATCTTTTGTAAGGTGCGTTTGTCTGAGCCTGCTAATCTCTGCCTTGCTATTTTTCCTAAACAGTGCGCTGGTTTCTGCTATCACTTCGTGTAAATGTACTTTGGTAATCCTCGAGATATCATGGATATATATTATATTACTTTGTACTTGAGCTTTATTCAGATTGGTTGCAATAAATCCCTTAGTTATCACGATAACTTCTTCAGTTATTTTATGACAAGGCACTTAGTTATTTGATTTTCCTTCCTTCGTATATGTAGCGATTAATCCTGATTAGTCTTTGAATAGTCCCATTAACTAACTTACGAAAATTCGCATTGTCACGTAACAGTATATTACCCGGTCTTATACAGTAATTCCCTGGGTTAATTAACAGTTATTTTCATAATTATTCAACGAGAATTCTTATTGTTATTTAACAATAATTCACGTCTAACCTTTTTATCCAACTTGGCGATTATTATGGCAAAATATTGCAGTACAGAAATATTTTTTGTACCCGTTTGTGTATGGCATACTACGCAATTACGTCTGACACTGAATATTCAATAATTTCCCCGGAATGGACGACGCCAGAGAACTTTAGCATGTCAGTCAATGCCTAAACTGATAAGGCATTCTTTATCGGTACCGAAGAATTGAATGATAAAGTTGGTAGTTAAGAAGTTTAGGAAAAATGAATTGTCGAAGTGTTTCATTATTCTTAACAGATTGTGTTATGAGAAAACGTTATCTTATCTTTTTGCTTTTTTCTTTCTGATTCCTTATTCATCATAAATTTTTCTATCAGGTTTTTATACAGGAAACAGAATTGAGGAAAAGTTAAAATCTTTAAAAACTCAAGAAGAGATCATGTGCTTTTAGCAACAGCACCACCAGTTCCTCATTAGATGAGTAGGTATCGTTCTCAGCTAGCACTCTGCTGGTCCTGCGTTCGATTCTCCGACCGGCCAATGAAGAATTAGAGGAATTTATTTCTGGTGACAGAAATTTATTTCTCGTTATGATGTGGTTCGGATTCCACAATAAGCTGTAGGTCCCGTTGCTAGGTAACCAATTGCTTCTTAGCCACGTCAAATAAATCTAATCCTTCGGGCCAACCCTAGGAGAGCTGTTAATCAGCTCAGTGATCTGGTTAAAATAAGGTATACTTAACAGCACCACCTCGTCTTGCATTCCTTCGCTCAGTCTCCATATTTACCATTATTACTTATTCCCACATCTAACCAGACTCCGGAACTTCTTACTTTCCCCGTTCCTATGAAAATCTGAAAGAGATATCCACTATTCACTTCTTAACAACACTAAGGCACATGAAACAAATGATAGCTTGCGATGATTTATAGATTTCTTAAAGTTATTTTGTGATGCATTTAAACTTGGAATTCCGTAAACGTGACGTCATTGAGCGAACCGGGTTGAATCATTTCGTTCATACAAATTTTGTAACATTTGCTATTGAAATTCCTTCTTGCCAGAACATTTTCATCATTTATTTAGTCTCAGGCTTCTTTTGTGTTATGCTGATTATTGAAATTCCGTGTTCATGACACATATTCTTAAACCCGCTTTCTTCATATATTTTCTTTCAAGATTCCGCATAGAAAAATGCTCATTCGCATATTGTTGGTTGATATATTTTATTTTGTGAAATTCCCTGTCCCCATATCTATTACCGAACTTCTTTTGTCGTCTAATTAAGTTCTTCGTTAGGTGAGTCGGTAGAGCTGTGGACTGGCACTCGCTGGGCCGGAGTTCGATTCCCCGGCTGACTGATGAAGAGTTAGAGGAATTTATTTCTGGTGATAGAAATTCATTTCTCGCTATAATGTGGTTCAGATTCCACAATAAGCTGTAGGTCCCGTTGCTAAGTAACCAACTGGTTCTTGGCCACGTAAAATAAGTCTAATCCTTCGGGCCAGCCCTAGGAGAGCTGTTACCAGCTCAGTGGTCTGGTAAAAATAGGGTATACTTTTTTTTTTGTAGCCTAATTTCTCTTACAATTTGTGACAGATGACTATTTTTTTAAGTCCCTGTGTACATATCTATCTCGAAATTCTCTTTGTATTCTAATTTTCCTTACAATTTATATTCAATAACTATTTTTTTTAAATTCTCTGTCTACATATCTATTTCGGACCTCTTTTCTTAGTCTAATTTCTCTTACAATTTGTTCTAGATAACAACAGACACTAATTGTCAAATTCCTGAAGTTCCGCGTTGATAACACATTGCATATTCAAGCAACTGAAGATTCCGCATTTGATAACATACTGCATATGCAGACAACTGAAGATTCCGAGTTGATAACACACTTCATATTCAAGCAACTGAAGATTCCGCGTTGATAACACGCTGCATATTCAAGCAACTGAAGATTCCTTACCGTAATTTGAACGGATCGATGCGCCTATTACGCAGACGAGCGAAGCGTATTGATTATAATGTTGTCAGGTTTTAAAGGTTGATAATCCATGCACACGGTAATGAAATTATTGATAGTTTGTTGTCAGTCATTCTCAGATTGCAATAATGGTTATAACAGAAGTTTTGTTCGGTTCAGTTTTTTACGTATATTTTTGGAGGTCCTCTTAATGAGCCCTTCATGGCCCCTCAGGCTGGCCCGATTTTATTTGTCCTTTATATAGTTCTAGTCAGTTTTTATGTCTGTTTCCGAGGGCCCTTTTAGTGACCCTTATTTGGTTTACCAAGCGGCGCCCCTTTCCATTCGTGTGTTATAGTTTATAGTTTCTTTGAATCTGTCTGAACTACCTTTTTTAATATACCTTTACTTTCTTCTTGACCCATGGCAGATTGCTGAATGGTACGGGGCATTTGGTGGTGCAGATAGGACTTCTGTTCTTAGTAATAGTAATAATAATAATTATTTTTTGTAACCTATTAGAGTTCTGTCAGTAGCACAATTGGAATCAAGCGCAGCCGGTTTAGTTCATTCCACTAATCAAGATTTATACATTCCCGCTTTTCCTTAAGTGACCTGATTCATTTGTCATTCGAGTTGATGTTTAAGTATTTCTTGGCCCTTGTCTTTACGTCAGGAACTGCAAAATAAAGAGAGAGAGAGAGAGAAACTTAAAAAGTGTTTGTTAAGCAATATTTAATCGCTCTTTCAAGTTAATCTGGAATATATGGTTTCGGATACAAGTTATTTTTATCGGCGACAGACGTACAAGAAAAGATAAATTTAACTTCACTGAAACTTAAATTAGGAGATATAAATTCCACATCAGAAGTCCCTCACCCTTGCGACCTAAACCTTTATAACACCCTATTGTTATATCCTTTTTCTAATCCCTGCTTCCACTGCTATCATTAATCCTTGTCTTCGGGGCCTACTGTAATCCGTACAATCGAGTGGGTTGAGGTTCCTTGCGTGTGCTGACGTCATTCAAGGGCGCATTTCCATTACCCTTATTGAGCGACGTTCTTTATACTAGGGGCTTGTGGGAACCTTATCTGCATAGTAATCTTAAATGATATGATAATTGATATTTCTCCATCTTTACTGAAGAATCTTTATTGGCAGTTTAACGGTAAATGGGCACCAGCTACCGGACTCACGTGAGAAATTGTTTTATTTAGCCAGCCAACAGGACTGCAAAAAAATAATGTTTGGATTGTAGTACCTTCTGTTACTCCGTTCAAATGAACATCATAGTCTTTGGAACCTTGAATTTCAAGTCGATGGCCCCTGTGGGCTTGTTGTATTTGAATAGGGTTCATGTTCTGAATAATAATAATAATAATAATAATAATAATAATAATAATAATAATAATAATAATTGTGAATCAGGCGTAAACAAAGAAACTACGTAGTAAAAGGTTAAATCCGTCGCTTAATTTTGTTTACCGTAGTAAATAATTAATGTGTGAACGAACACAGTCACACGAAACTGCATTCCAAAAAGGTCACACCGTCGAATGTTTGTCTTGTTACATAGCAAGCATAGCAGGCAACAAGCGCTTGTAGATGGAGACCGAGTCCCTCATTCATGCAGAGAAGGAATTAATGCAGGAGGGAATATGAATTATTGTCCATTTCCTAAAAGCAACAAATATAGATGCGTGATCATAAAGTCAGAAAGAAAAGGGGTTAAATAAAACGGCAAGCTTGACGAATTACAGAACGATGTGATTATGATGCCCAGTAAGTTCATGTAAAGTAGTTGGGTGTAGATTACTTAAGGCTTTGCGTGCCCACAAATGCAAAAATCAGTTTTGTGTTTTGTTTCCGAACCGTAAACATTTCTGTCTCGCGTGTTATGGTTTTGCATTTTTATTCTTCAGCTGACCGCTGACCAGCATAGACTATCAGTTATCGATCTGTCTAGATATTTGGAATGCGACGGACAATGAGAGGATGAGAGAAAAGGTGGATAAAAAAAAAAAATTTGCAGTGGGTATTTCGGCCGTAAATGTAATGTACTGTATAACGGTATGATAAAAGATGCTACTTACCAAATAATCGAAGTAAGGATGGTAAATACTCCACTGAAGTTGCGGGCGAAATTTGGACTGGATAAAAGAAGTGTTTAGTTAACTCTGTCATAATGAAGTGTGGTTGTTGAATGCCATTGCAAGAGAAACAAAAAGTTGCTGTTCAGTTGAATATTTTGCATAGAATCTGATGAGAGATAAGACAAAAGGCAAGGTTTTAGGTATACATCGAAGATATGGATGAACCAAATGATGTCTCTTTTGGGGTGGTTTGATCCCTTGGAGAGAATGGAGAATGATAGGTCAGTGTAGAGAAAGATATAATCCCTGAAGTGGTGCGAAATTTACCTTTATTTCAACTGTTAAAGGATGAATGTGACAGTAATTTATGAAACGGTTTATTTTTTTATTTATGTATGTATGCTCAGAGAGAGAGAGAGAGAGAGAGAGAGAGAGAGAGATGCTTCGCAGCTGATGACATCAAAAATTATTTCGTACATACTTTCACAGATAGGACAGCGATATACTTTTACTAAGCATAAATTTTCTGCACTTTTTTCGAGTTTCGTGGAAGAAAGAGAACATGAACGGAGGTACAGTGAAAGGAATGAAAGAAGTTTCAGCTAGGAGCTAAAGGGACGATTGATAGACTCTTGTAAAGAATTCGACAATATTTTTCATGTATAATGTCATGTATTTTTCCCTAGTAAACTAGGCCCTTGTAGAAATCCTCAACTGTACTGATTATCCTCTAATGTCGGTGGGGTACCATCC
Organism: Macrobrachium rosenbergii; assembly: GCF_040412425.1. Classification (NCBI taxonomy): domain Eukaryota; kingdom Metazoa; phylum Arthropoda; class Malacostraca; order Decapoda; family Palaemonidae; genus Macrobrachium; species Macrobrachium rosenbergii. The sequence continues at coordinate 18,463,559 of NC_089756.1, forward strand.
AGCTGTAAAAAGTTACAATAGTTTTCATTATAGGCATTATCCCATAATAGTTTTCATTATAGGTATTATCCCATAATTCAATACTGCTCATCTTCAGGTATTGGATCTGTCTCGTGGTAAATATTTTTATTCATTCCTCTCTGTGATCAGTTTTCTACTGTATTTAGAATAGGATAGAATACAGGATTTAGGCCAAATGCCAAGCGCTGGTACCTATGAAGTCATTCAGCTCTGAAAGGGAAATTGACAGTAAGGAGGTTTGAAAGGTGTAACAGGAGGAAAACCTCGCAGTTGCACCATGAAGCAATTGTTGGAGAAAGTGGAAAGATAGATGGAAGAAAGAGAACGTGAACGGAGGTACAGTAAAAGGAATGAAAGAAGTTTCAGCTAGGAGCTAAAGGGACGCTTGATAGACCTTTAAATAAAGTCTACAATGCACCAGTTGCTGTGCATTGATATCCCCCTACCGAGCCTACTGTATTTAGTACGACGGAAATGTGTAAACTGAGAGATATTTACGGTCGTATCTAGATCGATTATTTGCAGAACTGGCAGTGTTTCGCCGTTTAACAGTGATAATTTTGGTTTCATTAATTCGTCCCTTTCCATTTGTGATATCTTCCTCTCTATTTAACACTTCATTCAATTGTTATTAAAGCAGACCTACAAGAAAAAAATTGTGTGACCAATCTATAAAATTCTAATATACTCTACGTCGATATCTTGATTTTATATTATATGTCAATTTCTGTTGTCACATTATTTCGCAAATAGGCCCAATTAGGTTTTCACGTTGATTTGGTGTAAATATTAAAATGACCAAGTTTATGGTCACGGTATGAGTGTCACTCGAGGAAGTCCATTTTCTTTAAATTTTCTGGTCTTTGTAGAAAACGATAAGAATCCTTTTTTTTGGGTAACTTTAAGAGGCTGACTTGAAATCCTACAAGATTTGGATTTTGATTTTCAAAATTACATTTCTCAACTTATATGAAGCGTACAAGCAGATGTAAATGACTGTACAATATTTCACATTATTTCAGTTATCATACTTGACTTTTAAAAGACATATTTTAGCAGTTTTGTAAATTATTAACGTGCCTATAAAGAATTGCTATGAGGAAGGCGTTGTAATTTTAGAATAAGCTGAGCATTTTAGAGTGTATGACGTTTTTTTCCCTAGAAATTACGAATTGAATTTCAGTAAGCTATATAAGCAAATCTGAAAAATACCCAATAACCCTCCGGTGAGGTTAAATCGTTTGCGCGCACAAAAATGATCATAAATTAATAGAATTGCATGACTAATAATAAAAAAATGAATAGCATTACGTGTAACAAATAATCATAAATGGATGGAATTAACATTAATTAAAACTAATAATATTTTAAACATTGAAAAAAAGCATCGCTCTCGATCCCTTAACAGTAAAATTAGACCTATGTTGTTCATTATTATGGTATCTAGTACAAATTCTCTTGTGCTGTAATATAGCCTAGGGAGAGTAAAAGAAGCACATCAAACAATGAGCAGGATCAATAACCTTTGTGAATCAAATAGACTGGAGCTGCTAAAGAAATTAAGGTTGTACATTAGTCTAGTAATATCTTTATTGCTACACGGTCATGAATCGTGGCATGGTAATGAAATTTTATCTGAAAGATTTTTATCGATTTCCAAACAAAGCTTTAAGGAGAAAATTTAAATTCGGATGACACAACGGAGGTAGAAATGATACCATGAGGGAAATTATGGGCGTTCCATATTTATACAGATGAGATCATGATACAAGGGAGATGGAGATGGTTTGAATATGTCCTTCCAGTGATTTATGACAGTGTCAGCTAGGTTCCTATAGGCAAAAGAAGAGTTGAGAGACTCAGGCCTGCTTGGATGAGGACTACGATAAGTGAGGCTGTACATGAGTGGAGATTTGTGGGAGTGAAAGCTCGGGAAAGACGTGTGACGAAATTTCACAGAAGGATTCGCGGGAACCTGTTCGATTCTCCTTTTCCACTGAGATTGAAAATGGGATTCGTACAGATTCCCAAAAGCTCTCTGTGGAGATTTATTTTTAGATATATGTACCCATACATAACTGTGGATTTGTGTCTTCGTTTAAGAGTATTTTTCAGTTAATGATGATGGTGATGTAAGTACCCCTCCTACCCCCATTCACATATACATACATAATACACACAAACACACATATATATAAATATATATATATATATATATATATATATATATATATATATATATATATATATATATATATATATATATATTATATATATATATATATATATGTATATATATATATATATTATATACATATATACATATATATATGTATATATATATATATATATATATATATATATATATATATATATATATATATATATATATATATATATATATATATATATATATAGTGTGACTGCACACGCAATCGTGTGTCTAACTAGAAATTTCTCTCTCTTTACCACTAACTTTTTGGTGTGTGTCAGAGAAGCGAAACAAATGACCTATGACCTCATCCACCAAACGTAACAAACAACGGAGTTCACATAACGGGCGACAAAGCTTACTCAGAACTGTTTACTAACTTTGCCTCGATTCAGCCAATTAGATTTCAGGCCAGTATGCCGATGCAAGCAGGATGTGCTTGAAAGAATCGGCATCTCTGGGGCTTCTTCACCTGCCATGACGACTTATCCGGACGAAAGACAAAAAAGGCATTAATGCTAACGTTATCCGTATCGCTGGAAAGTACCTACGTTCGGGAAAATGTTGAGATGAGTTTGCTTTGCGTGAGACAGTTCCTTGAAATAGCACCTATAAAAAGGCAACGTTTAGCAACGTTTGCCACATCCATGCAAACGTTGTTGGGGCCAGTGTATTTGATGCATCTGTTACTGTGAGGTCATTATGGGTAAGGTCGGATACAGTGGCGTCATTTCGGATTTTTATTGGGGGTTGGGCAAAGGTTTAGAACTTATATGGTACGGGTGGGGTGGCGAGGGAAGGAGCCCTGTCATCTGGGGGTAGGGGGGGCCTATAAGCCCCCCGAGAGATTTTTGGAAATTTGTGCGCATTTTGGAGCATTTTGAAGCCATATAAGAGCCGCATTGAGTTAATAAAGCAGCAAACAGGTGTGCCACACCCATCCACATATTATTATTATTATTATTATTATTATTATTATTATTATTATTATTATTATTTCAAAGGCTAAAGGGCAAACCAAGTCATGACGGGGGGGGGCCATCAGTGTCTTGAGCAGGCAAGTGTCCCCCTCCAGCCCCCCGCAAATGGAGCCCCTGGTCGGATTGAGCCCTAAGAGTTATCAAAGCCATTGCATACAGATCAGTTCGTTAAACAGGATGTAACCAACTCATTTCTGCTTGTCACTGAGTTTTAAGCATTCATTCCGTATATCATTATCATCATCAATATCACCATAAATATTTTTACGTCAGGTTTTCGCTTCATTATAACATAGTATGAACACACAGTCGAAAATACGAGTCACCTAACAATCGCGTTATCTCATTCTCTTGATCACATCTGTCATTGTCTTTCGGTTACAGACATCAGCAACTTGTAAATGTTGAAACGCGAATTCAAAACAAAATTTCGTTTCCTTGATGTCAAATTTATTATCAGTTGTCATTTTTCCCACTTGTACTCGATCATTTCTGTCAGCCTTGAGATATATATATATATATATATATATATATATATATATATATATATATATATATATATATATATATATATGAGGGTCTGTTTATTTGCACAGTGTATAATATAAAAATACGTTACCTTATTAGTTATTCAGTATTATATTCATCTATTTTCATTATTCACAGTTTAATTAACCTTTGCTAACTACTAGCATATTCAGCAGACAAGCGGATTGATAGAGATATGAATTTTTTTTTTACTCATGCCACGAGTATCATAATCGGCCAATTCAAACAAGATTATCGCCTTTATAACTGTGGTGACAGTATAATCATACGTTAAGTAGAAAGCTATTTAATATGAGTGACTTTCATCTTTTATATGATATTTTAAACTTATATGATTATATGATATCTTATATATTTTAAACTTAAGATCATTTGCAGAGAAACCGCAGTTGCCACCACTTTCCATCACTAAATTGTAAAATATATATATAATTTTTTTAACAAATAAAATAGCACGTAACTGGGTTCGTATGTGCCTGAAAATATTAACATAAAATAAATCCAGTCTCCTTATGATCACAATATGGTCAATTTTACCATGAATTTGATACCGTTAATGTAATTTAATCAGAAACAATTATGACCACAGAGTGCTTTAAAAGTATTTTTGCATAACGAAGTCATTTCCCCAAAAGTCTTTTGTTGTGGTTAAGTTGAACTTTTACTCACTTTTTCTGTTTTCTTCGGCATCGCAAAGATGGTGTGTCAACACCGCAATCCTCAAGCGGTGTTCGTTTTCCTGGCGTCAGGATGTGACATCATCGTCAGCATCTCTCTCTCTCTCTCTCTCTCTCTCTCTCTCTCTCTCTCTCTCTCTCTCTCTCTTTAACACACGTTTCCCCACTCAAGCGCATCCCCCTCCCTGCTCAAGTGACACCTGGTCTTTGACCAATCACATGAGCAATCGTCATTTATTGTTGAATAGTCTCTGTTTATATTCAGTCTTCTAAACAATGACTTCAAATGATTTTCCCTCTGAAGTTTTTAGAGCCTTGTAATTTCTTGTATTGTGCCATATGTCACGTTGAATTTTCACTCCTTATAAGGTTGTGCATAATACAGACAGGAAAGAAGACTGAGAGAGAGAGAGAGAGAGAGAGAGAGAGAGAGAGAGAGAGAGAGAGAGAGAGAACACACCATGACCCATAAAGAATTTCTTGGAACGTTAGAATAATGTGACGCCCGCTGCCCGTCGCTCTTAAAAGATTCACTTATTTACTTACTTACTTTCCGCCATCATTAAATGGAAATTCAAACCTGAGATTCAAGTTATTCAGTTTCCGTTCGTGAGGTTTTGTGGCACTTAAGGTACGGTGCATTTTTATATCGCATTGATTATACCTGTCATGATGAGAAGTCTGTTTCCAAGGTAATGAATGCGGGAAAACATATAGTTTGAAAAATTGAGACATAAAACAAATCGTGCAAGGTTTTCAGAAATGACAAACTCAGCTGTCGCTTCTGTGATATTTTAAATAGTATTTTTTTTATTATGCTGTGAAGAAGCAAATATTAAGCTTGCATCTACTTTTTCTAAAATCAGACATGCAGACTTCACTGCTCTCTGGAAAGTGGAGTCAAGGCCAATTCGTCTAGTGTTTCTGTCATCTAATTTTAGCAAATTTTCACGTCTTATTCGTTTGTTTAGTTTTGTAATCCTAATAAATATGAAAGCAAAGAGCTGCTTCATACTGAATTACTGACGAGTGAACGCGCGCTTGAGACTTAAAGAGGGCTTTGACGTATTAAATACCACACTCGAACTCAGAAAAAAGGTTGATTTCACACCTCTTAGTTGAAGATTGCCCCTTAATGGATTTCGATTATTCTAAGTACAATAGTACCTATTATACTAAGAGCGTTTCACAGTATCGCCAAGACCCGTTATCACCATAAAGATAAAAGAAGGTTGCGCTACCTTTGCCAGATGGTGTAAATCATTCACAGCCTGGGCCTGAACCCAGATGTACTCGTTGTTCAGTGTTCAGCAGACAATACAAAAAACTGAAACTCATCTTTATTAGACCCCTGATCATTCCCAACAATCGTAGTTGAGCTGAAAATGGGAAATCAGCCTCCGTAAATATTTTCCACCTTCGACAACCACAGCTGCTGTAACGTCATTGCAAGGCATTAAATCAATCAATAAATCATCTGGAGTGATAATGACAGTCAAACTGAGGCCAGCAACAGCCGTAGGCTGCAATCTGTGCTGTACAATAGATGGCGCAAGGATACCTCTCCCAACCACCCCGGTACAGGTCCCTGAGTACAAGCAGAGCTCCAGCTTTCACTGAATAAATATGACTTTTCTTAAATACAGCGGCCGATGGTATGGCCAGCCTAACACCCACATCTAACCTACCCCCAAGGAAACTATAAAAAAAAAAAAAATTGAAAGGAGAAAAAGACTGGGCTGTAACCAGGAAAGAGGTAGAATTTTCCCTAATGAAGTGGACAGTAGGAGAAAGATAGAAGTTACCATTTGCATCAACTATTGGTATCTTGAAAAAAAAGTTAAAAATGCGCCGAAGTGCCTTTGGCGCAATCGAGTTTTCTGTACAGCATATAATGCTATATGAGCCGCGGCCCTTGCAACTTTCAGCGGTGGCCTATCCTATAGCGTTGCCGTACTAAGATCATGGCTAACTTTAACCTTAAATAAAATAAAAACTACTGAGGGTAGACGGCTGCAAAATGATATGTTTGATGACTGGAGGGTAGCTGATCGACATACCAATTTGCAGCCCTCTATCCTCAGTAGTTTTTAAGACCTGAGAGCGGAAAGTAAGAGTGCGGACGGACAGACAGAGCCATCCCAGTAGTTTTCTTTTACAGAAAACTAAAACTCATTTTCAAAAGTAAATAAAAGCAGATCGATTTACGGGAAAGGACGACTGATTTACACATCACCGCCAAGCTTAAAGGGTCATAAAACTCACTTTGAGAAGTTAGAACAAAATGGAGGAGAGAAAGTGAGAGAGAGAGAGAGAGAGAGAGAGAGAGAGAGAGAGAGAGAAAGGACGTAGAGAGAAAGCCAGACTGGGCCAAGGAGACTTCGCAGTAATAAAACATAATTGGATTCATTGCTCGCTGCTTATATGGACGAGATATCTCGAACTACTCTTCAGTGAAAGACATAAAAACAGTCTTTTATCACTACAGGAAGACTTGAAATTGAAGGCGGTGGCCGCGCCGAGTCTTATGAATGATCTCTTAAGAAGTTTTCACGTAATGAAAACGACCTCCTTTGGAAGCAGAAATGATTCGATGCTTGGGCTACTGATAGTCCCAACGAATTGACTCACTGAGCTACTGAAGATACAGTATGCACGCACGTATAACCTTTCATATATCCTACGTATGCTGTAGGACGCTCTCTCTCTCTCTCTCTCTCTCTCTCTCTCTCTCTCTCTCTCTCTCTCTCTAGGAAATCAAAAGTGGTTATACTTTTCCCAAATGAAAATTTTAAAAGATTTCATCCCCAGATTCATTGTTGAATATTTTATAATTCTCTCTCTCTCTCTCTCTCTCTCTCTCTCTCTCTCTCTCTCTCTCTCTCTCTCTCTCTCTCTCTCTCAAGAAATCGAAAGTGGTTATACTTTTCCCGGATGAAAATTTTAAAAGATTTCATCCCAGATTCATAAATGTTGAATATTTTATAATACTCTCTGTCTCTCTCTCTCTCTCTCTCTCTCTCTCTCTCTCTCTCTCTCTCTCTCTCTCTCTCTCTCGAAATAGAAAGTAGCTATATCTTTTCTGGTATGAAATGTTACGATTATCACCACAGATTCATAAATGTTGAATATTTTGCAATTTTTGCTCTTCTCTCTCTCTCTCTCTCTCTCTCTCTCTCTCTCTCTCTCTCTCTCTCTCTCTCAAGAAAATCGAAAGTAGTTAAACTT